>NC_139832.1:2828066-2948066 GCF_963691815.1 Echiichthys vipera
TCATCACTGTTTGCACACATGTTGAAGTGAATGTGCACCTGGATCAGATTTATACCTGAGGGCAGGAGGAGCTTTCATCTTCCAAACCTGGAACTTCCAAAGCGTTAATCATTAACAGTTTGATACGTATTTCCCTCCGGTGAACGCTCAGTGTTGTGATACGTGCTTATATTACAGTCGCTGATGGTTGTCAGCGGCAACAAAGCGGGAGAAATGAGCATCGAGAAGAGGATTTCTTCTGACTTACTGCTGCATGTGACACAACTGTACTTTCAAAGGAGGTGCGTTTGATTTTGATGCACTCAGACAAGACAATGGGATTCAGTCGCTCCGTCTCATCGTAAAGCGACGTCTGAAGACAACATGTCGGACGACAGCGGCGGACGACTCATGAGTAACAGCTGAGCTAAAGGTTCCTGTGCAGCTCCACGTCTCATCTGCACTGACAGATTCAGGACGGCGACATCACAATTTGTATCAGCAAGATAGAAGAGCAGTCGCCGCACGTGTTGTGAAGAAGCATGTTGCCGGGTACACTAAACAAACAGGGACTCATTCTTGTGTTGCTGTGTAAAGAAGAAGAATTCCTCTTTTAGTCCCACAACGGGGAAATTAGATTTTTTCACTCTATTATTATTATTCATGTTACACACAAACACACACACACACACAGGCCCAAAATACACACACATGCACAAACAGGACCTGTATACATGCAAGTAATGGAGAGATGTCAGAGCGAGGGGGCTGCCAGTGACCAGCGCCCTGAGCAGTTGGGAGTTCGGTGGTTCGGTGCCAACAACACCTCAGCAGTGCCCAGGAGATGAAATGGCACCTCTCCAGCCACCAGTCCACGGTTCATTCATGGTCCACACAAGGACTCGGACCGGCAACCCTCCGGTTCCCAGCCAATTCACCTATGGACTGAGCTGCTGCCGTCCCAGCCAAGTCACCTATGGACTGAGCTACTGCCGTCCCAGCCAAGTCACCTATGGACTGAGCTACTGCCGTCCCAGCCAAGTCACCTATGGACTCAGCTACTGCCGTCCCAGCCAAGTCACCTATGGACTGAGCTGCTGCCGTCCCAGCCAAGTCACCTATGGACTGAGCTACTGCCGTCCCAGCCAAGTCACCTATGGACTGAGCTACTGCCGCCCCAGCCAAGTCACCTATGGACTGAGCTACTGCCGTCCGAGCCAATTCACCTATGGACTGAGCTACTGCCGTCCCAGCCAAGTCACCTATGGACTGAGCTACTGCCGTCCCAGCCAATTCACCTATGGACAGAGCTACTGCCGCCCCCGTAAAGACATCAACACTAAGAAAACAGAAACAAAAAGTACTAAAAATGACTTTTGAATGGTGACGTGTTTGAAACAAACAATACTGCTTTTAATTGATTTCCACTTTAACGTCATTGTATAGTTTTCACCCTGTGTTTTCTGTTTTATTACCAGTGTTATTGACTTGTTTTGTGTTATGAAAGGTGCTGAATGAGTAATGCCTTGTCTCCATTTGCTTGAGGATACATTTTAAACTTTGAAACCAAAGATGAAGCAACGATTCCAGCGAAACATTTGTGGCAGCAGCCTCTCGAGTTTCTTGCTTTTCTTCGTTGATCGTTAACTTTCTTTGTGTTTGGGATTTTTGAACAATTCAAAGATCACAATTTTTATATTGCTGCTTGATGGATGAAATGATTAATGAACCTATCAATCAATTAATAATCCAAGAAAACATTTTTGCAGTTACGGAAAGTGCTATAACTCACTGATGTTTTCACAACATTAAGTCTCTTGTTAAACACTTTTTGTTTGGTTTGTTTTCCCGCTAAGAAGCATCTCCCTCTCCTGCTCTCATTTGCATTTTTAAGACATCGTCCTCGACTAACTTTTGGGAAAACAAAGCTCGTCCCTGAGAATATTTAGCAGAACGGTCTATTGTGTAACGGCAGCTGGGTCGATGTTGTCTCACCGGGACTCCTGTGATCCTCTGCTGAATCACAAAAGCATTGCTTTGCTCGGTGTGTTTAGGCGTTAGTCATCACACTTATCTGTGCACAGCATGTGGTCTCCCCGGCTCCCCGCATCACTCTGAATGCATGACACCAAAAACATTCATCCTCTGTCTACGAGTACACCTGTAGGCCCAGATACGCTTCACTGATTCTCTTCTATCCCCGCCGTCCTATTTACATTCACTCCACTCGCTCTGCTGCTGAGGGGGAAAACATGCTGCTGGAAAGCCTGCAGCTCCGAATTATTCAAGTGGTTCTGACGGCGAAATCAAAAACACACAGGATCACTGCGGAGGAATGCTGAGCAGCAGAGAACGCGTTGACATCCTCACTGCGGTTGTCTTGTAGTCGGCTCGATCCATCATTGAGCCTGAAGTGTGTTTGGAAAGTTTCTTATGAGCCGTGTTTCCATTCGCAAAACATCAAAGGGTCCCGAATCCTATTTACAACAACTACAACTGAACACATGATGTGCATATCAGACTCCAGATTAACGGGCGAGTAAGTATTTACACATACGAGGGATTTGACTGGGCAGAAAGTAAAATCAACGCTGACTCCCACTCACATTTGTCTCCCGCTCCCATTTGTCTAGCAGCAAGTTCTGTTAGCCTAGCTCCCGGGCGGCGGAGCTAAGGTTGCTAATCCAGTATACGTCAGCCAGACAGATATATCCCCCCCCCCCAATGACGCATCAATGCCCTTTCTTAAGAGGAAATAAGGAGGAGTCGAAGTCCAACAAGATGGCGACTCCAAGAGGCAAATGGAGTTTGCCAATCCTGCAGCTGCTTGGGAGCCTCAGTGAAGGGGGGCGTTCTTTGTCCCAGCAGCTGAGTGGGTGGAGACGGGCAACAACCAGAGTCACTATAGGCCGAGCATTCACTCCATGGACTGAGAGAAAGGAGAGGAACGCCATTCAAACGCACGCCCACATGGCTACGCTTCTCCTGGATCGCTAATATCACTTTCATCTTTACTTGGAATGGCTAACAGCTGATGCTAACCTTCAGTTTTATGGTGTAATTTGCCGGAGGGGATGGGTTCAAACAGGCTCAAACAGACTTATTTAAAAATTTTGTAATGGGAACGGGATTTTTTAGACGATAGAGACACAAAAAAATTCAGCCCCCTCAGTGTTGTCATGGAGATATGAGCTAAACACACAGACTAGAATGTTCTTTTGTCCTTAAACAGGTTTAATGATGCTGTGTAAACGGCCTGTTTAACATGGGGCTCAATGAGAAACTGCTCTGTTATGAAACCTGCCCCTAGTGGACACTCAGAGAACTGACGCTTTTGGCACTTCCTGTTTGGATTAAACAGGAAGTCGCTGTGGTGGGGGCTTGGTATTCATCCACTGCTGTTTTGCGTAACAACCCAGTAAAAGTAGACGTGGACCCAGATAAAAGTTTGTGCGAGGCAACGGCAGCACAGACGCCACAGAGGCTAACAAATTAGAGAGCTATAACGAGCAGGGGAATTTAATGCAGGAAATATCAACAATTTCCCCTGACGAATAAAATCAGGAAGAAAAACTAAACTAAAGTGAAAATACATTAACTTACCAAATGAACTTGCACTTCTGAAAATGTCAGCAACTACAACAAAAAAATATCCACTTACTTCAAGGCTGCGAGGGGCATCATTCACACGGACTCTTCTGGTGAACGTGGTGACACATCCCCTGTTTGGACGCAGCTTTAGACGCGTTGATGAGGGAAGTGGGAACAGGTGAGCAGGTGGGCGGAGCTGACAGGTGATGAGGTGGGAGCAGAGGTTACTGCAGGTCAGGGGGGGGATGACAGGAGAGCAGAGTGGGAGAACATAATGACACGAATCAAGCTGCAAATATTCACATCGAGATGAAGAGCTGGTCGAGGAGCCCGAGGATCAACGGTTCAGTGCGGGGTTTGGACAAGTAGGAGAGGTGCTGTCATGAACGGTACGGAGATAACACACAAAGAACGGGTGGACCCAATGCAGACAAGGACACTAAGTAAAAGTAGTAGAAAACAGGAACGAGGAGATGACGGACGAATCAGGGGGCTGTCCCGCCTGATGTCCCAGCTGACATCATGCGTGAGGCGGGGTCCACCCTGGACAGGACGCCAGTCTATCACAGGACACATAGAGACGAACAGAGACAGACAACCATTCACACCTACGGGTGATTTAGAGTCATCAATGAACCGAACACCTGCACGTCTTTGGACTGTGGGAGGAAACCGGAGAACCCGGAGAAAACCCACGCAGACACGGGGAGAACACGCAAACTCCACACAGAAGCCGGGATTCGAACTGTGAGGCGACAGTGCTAACAGCCACATCAGTGTGTCGCCCTCAATTTTACAGCGCCAAATCATAACCAAAGTTATCTCAGGACACTTTACAGAGTAGGTAAAGACCACACTCTATGACTTATTTATGATTTACAGAGACCCAACAATTCCCCCGTAGAGTACGGTGGCAACGAAAACCTTCACTATAACAGACAGGAACGTCAGACAGACCCAGCTCTGTGGAGGACGCACATCTGTCTGCACCGGAGAGAGGAAGAGAAGGAGAGAGAGAGAGAGAAAACGTATCTTTTAATACAGGCGAGCGCTGCATAAAGGCTTCTCCGGTTCTTCCCTTTGCACGGTGTGAATGAAGCACAGGACTCGGGGAGGCATCCATTTTTGACTTCTTCTTTCATGTTTCAGGAAGAGTTTGACCTCAGAGGAACAAATTACCTCCGTTTTTATCTGCAGCATCTCTCGAAGACGCGGAGGAAGCCTCGTCTCAACTACCTCGCACTCCAAATCAATAACTGCACTGATGTGGAAAAGAAATTAAAGCAGGCGCCCTTGTTGTGTTATGAGGAAGGTTATCTTAATCAGAGAACTCCAGGTGGAGGCCGCGCACGGGCGGAGTGCGGCGGCAGCCTCAGGTAAACGAGATGGGTGATCTCTGTCATGTTCATCGTCCTCTGGGTCTTCATCCTCTTCCTCCTCTTCATCATCATCAAATAATCAGTGTTTTCTCATCAACAGGTAAAGGATATCATAAGGAAACTAATGCAGAAAAACGGCATCTTATGAAATTATACATGTTACACACACACACACACACACACACACACACACACACACACACACACACACACAGGTCCTATATACATGCAATTAAGGAGAGATGTCAGAGCGAGGGGGCTGCCAGTGACAGTTGGGGGTTCGGTGCCTTGCTCAACAGCACCTCAAGGTGCCCAGTAGATGAACTGGCACCTCTCCAGCCACCAGTCCACGCTCCAAACATGGTCCACACAGGGACTTGAAACAGCGACCCTACGGTTCCCAGCCAAGTCACCTATGGACTGAGCTACTGCCGCCCCTTACATTTCATTACATCACATTCTTTATGTTACGTTTGTGTGAACTGCATTTTCGTTAGCTCTGTAGCTACACAGCTAACAATAAGCTAACAACGTATGGTGAGAAAAGTCACCAGCAACAATCAGTGTACGGTCGATCTTCTCCCACAAATGGGCTTTTCTGTGTTTCCTGAAGGACACCAACGCATTTTGGAAAAGTTAAGAGAATTTCAACTAGCAGCGCTCAGAGCGGACACACAATAACACTAGCAGTGCCCTTTCTGCTGCATACACACTCCTCACTGGGAACGATTATTACTGATGCTTGGGGGGAAAAACACTATGTGGACATGATCCAAGTCTTGAAGTCCGGTCAAGTCCGGTCAACACATATGTGCCTTTTCACAGTCTGTACAGCAAACAGCAGCAGGAAAAACTGTACAGAAAAGGGGTCTTTCTCCGTGGACACCAAGCCCCGACCACAGCGACTTCCTGTTTGATCCAATCAGGAAGCTCCGTCAGCGTCAGTTCTCTGAGTGTCCACTAGGGGCAGGTTTCATAACAGAGCAGTTTCTCATTGAGCCCCATGTTAAACAGGCCGTTTACACAGCATCATTAAACCTGTTTAAGGACAAAAGAACATTCTAGTCTGTGTGTTTAACTCAGATCTCCATGACAACGCTGAGGGGGAGGGGCTAGTTTTTATTTTATTAAAGGTTAAAGTTTATGAATAATTAGGGGCGTGGCCTCTTGAGTGACAGCTAGCCCCTGGCCCTCACTTCTCCTCGGAGGTAAACGTCAGCCAGATGGACGTACGCCCCTCCCCCCAACGTCACATACATGCCCTTTTTTGGTCAGAGGAAATGAGGCGGAGTCAAAATCTGACAAGATGGAGACTCCCGTAGGCGAGGACGATTGGATCAAGTAGAGAGAACGGACCTTGATGGAGACGCTACGTCCATTTTTTACAGGACAGGAAATAGATGTCATGTGAACCAACATAATAAAATTACAGCACGGACAACATTGAAGATAGATTGCAAACATATATAAAGAAAGCTTCAGTCAGTGCATTGGTCCCATTATTGCAAGTTTTGTGTAAAACCATGAAGTAAAGTTGAGCTGTTTCCATATGAACTTTTTCGTTACGTCACGTTTCGTTAAGTTACATTTTGTTCAGTTACATTTTGTTACGTCACATTTCGTTGAGTCACATTTCGTTGAGTCACATTTCGTTAAGTCACCTTTAGCTGAGTCACATTTCGTTACGTCACATTTCGTTCAGTCAAGTTTCGTTGAGTCACATTTCGTTAAGTCACCTTTAGCTGAGTCACATTTCGTTACGTCACATTTCGTTGAGTCACATTTCGTTAAGTCACCTTTAGCTGAGTCACATTTCGTTACGTCACATTTCGTTCAGTCAAGTTTCGTTGAGTCACATTTCGTTACGTCACATTTAGCTGAGTCACATAATAAATAATTAGAGGCGTGGCCTCTTGAGTGACAGCTAGCCTCTGGCCCTCACTACTCCTCAGAGCCAGCCAGATGGACGTACGCTCCTCCCCCCAACGTCACGTCATACATGCTCTTTTTTGGTCAGAGGAAATGACGCAGAGTCAAAGTCTGACAAGATGGCGGCTCCCGTAGGCGAGGACGATTGGATCAAGTAGAGAGAACGGACCTTGATGGAGACGCTACGTCCATTTTTTTACAGGACAGGAAATAGATGTCATGTGAACCAACATAATAAAATTAGAGCACGGACAACATTGAAGATAGATTGTAAACATATATAAAGAAAGCTCCAGTCAGTGCATTGGTCGCATTATTGCAAGTTTTGTGTAAAACCATGAAGTAAAGTTGAGCTGTTTCCATCTGAACTCTTACTGGTTTCCTTTTTTTCCAGTTTGAGTTCCTCATGTATTGAAATCCACCTCACGCCCTCGGCTCAGACTCTGCAGCAGCGAGCTCCTGATAATCACATCTGCAGACAGATGGCCCGGCGGTGAGGAAGAAGAAGAGGAAGAGGAAGAGGAAAACGAGCAGCTATTAGCTCCGACACCGTCCTTGGCTCCGGAGCCGGTTTCTGTCTCCCACGATCCTCGGGGTGTCTTTGTGAGTAAACACGGCGCCTCGCGGTGATGCCTTAATGAAGAAAAATGCAGTGCTCCCCCTCACTGCCAAAGTTAACAGTAAATAACGCAACCGTGTGCGTGACAGGACAGCATGTGGATCATTAATTTCAGAGCGTCCAGGATGGGTCATCTGCGCCTGCAGGGGCCCCGGGGGCTGCTGCTAATTATAGTCTGAGCCCAGGCGAGAGATGATGAAGTGGAGGCTGCAAGAGAGAGAGAGAGAGAGAGAGAGAGAGAGAGAGAGAGAGAGAGAGAGAGAGAGAGAGAGAGAGAGAGAGAGAGAGAGAGAGAGTTTTTAAACACTGATTGTGTCTGTGTGTCTGTGTCAGCAGGAGTGTGTTGGTGTGTGTGTGTGTGTTCAGCACCTGTGTGTGTATGTATCGAGTTTATTTGGAGTGTGAAGCGAGTACGGATTAAAACACCATCGTGACGTCTTCTCATTCGAAGTGTAACCTCGGGACACTCACTTAAAGATTACAACTGTTGCTCGCGGTGGAAACTCAATTTCCCCACGTTTAATTTCTCATTTTTCTCCCTCAGTCACAGAAAAGCCACCAATTAAAAACCGGAACGTGGGATAAAAGTGAAGGTATAATTGACTGGAAGCAGGCTGAAATAATAATAATGTGTACAAATAATGCCTGGAAGAGAGAACGACGAGGATCTTGTGACAGAAGGAACTGTTCAAACCCTGGAGCGGGACTTGGGCAGCTCACCGCCGTCAGAGGCTCCGGCAGGTGGGGACAGAAGCTCACACATGAGCGTAAAAGTAAAACAGCAGCAAACTTAAATATAACTGCATAGTACAACCAGAGTTACTTGTTCCCTCACACAGTCCTGCTCAAACTGCGTGGTCTCATGGGAGGGCGTATAAATAGCACGCCACTTTTCGGGACTTTCATGACTTTTCGCGTGCATGTCTACGCATATTAAGCTTTTCGCGTGTCATTTAACGCCCGTAGTTCCCCAGGGTTAGGGTTAGGGTTAGGGTAAGGGTTAGGGTTAGGGGTTAGGGTTAGGGTTAGGGTTAGAGGGTTAGGGTTAGGGTTAGAGGGTTAGGGTTAGGGATAAGGGTTAGGGTTAGGGTAAGGGTTAGGGTTAGGGTAAGGGTTTAGGGTAAGGGTTAGGGTTAGGGTTAGAGGGTTAGGGGTTAGGGTAAGGGTTTAGGGTAAGGGTTAGGGTAGGGTTAGAGGGTTAGGGGGTTAGGGTTAGGGGTTAGGGTCAGGGTTAGGGTTAGAGGGTTAGGGTTAGGGATAAGGGTTAGGGTTAGGGTTAGGGTAAGGGTTAGGGTTAGGGTAAGGGTTTAGGGTAAGGGTTAGGGTTAGGGTAAGGGTTTAGGGTAAGGGTTAGGGTTAGGGTTAGAGGGTTAGGGGTTAGGGTAAGGGTTTAGGGTAAAGGTTAGGGTAGGGTTAGAGGGTTAGGGGGTTAGGGTTAGGGGTTAGGGTCAGGGTTAGGGTTAGGGCATTTCACGCCCGTTATTTCAGCCATCCTTCACATGAAATATTGATTTAAAAACAACCCTCTGACAGAAAGCTCCACCACCTTGCGGAGAAATACGAACACGTGGATTTTCCCTCAATGACATTTGTGCGTATACAAGTCTATTGAGACTACATGGCGTGAAATGACACGCAAAAATCATGACATGCGTTGTAATTATACGCGAGATGGCTTGAGAGAAATAGCGTGTCATTCACACGCCTTTTGGTGAGACCACGCCGGTGTGCTCAAAACACTGTTATAAGAACACATTCACGCTGCAAACGAGGGTTAAAGGTTGAATACGTACGGGGCGTTTTGAGGGGTACAGAATGAAAGTACCAGCCTCATGAGACCATCCGGATCTCTGAGCTCTGTTGTATTTTACTCGTAGATCAGTCTGGTAACGTGCATCGGAGAACATTTGGAGAAGTTTGCCAAGCCGCTCACTAAGGGCGCCCTCCCACTGTGCGTCCGTCCCGTGCCCCGTGCTTTAGGGTCCTTGTCCCCCCTCCAGGCCCGTTTGTACTCACACTACCTGGGCCTCGGAGAATGCTTCTTGCTGCCTATACGTCATCACGCCGTAACACGTCACACGCATTGATGACGTCATGGCGATGCGTGGCTTTGTTTCCAGATCTTTCCGTAGACCTCGGAGTTTTTGTGCGTCTTGTCGACTGTTTTTGAATCTTTTCATCGACCGAATCTGCAGTAAACACTCCACCTCCGCATCACACCAACGTGAACCTTTCACCTTTGTTTTCAGCCTCTCTCGTCCCTATCGGGGTCGTGGGGGGGCTGGAGCCGATCCCAGCTGACATCGGGCGTGAGGCGGGGTCCACCCTGGACAGGACGCCAGTCTATCACAGGACACATAGAGACAAACAGAGACAGACAACCATTCACACCTACGGGTGATTTAGAGTCATCAATGAACCGAACACCTGCACGTCTTTGGACTGTGGGAGGAAACCGGAGGACCCGGAGAAAACCCACGCAAACACGGGGACAACATGCAAACTCCACACAGAAGGGCCCCAGCCGGGATTCGAACCAGGAACCCTTTTGCTGTGAGGCGACAGTGCATATCTATAAAACAGACAGCAAAGACCGTCTGCAGGAACGAGCTGCTGCGACGTCTACGGGTATCTGTTTGTGTTTGTTTGTTGAAACCCGTCTTTTCATTGTGCGGTTATAGAAAGTCGACACACACACGCACGCACACACACACACACACACACACACACACACACACACACACAGAAGATTTCAAATGCTAATCATCCGATCTGATTTACATGTTCATTCACACAGGAGTCCCAGTGAACGCTCCGAGCCCAGCACATCTAAATATGAACACGTTCAATCTGCAAAAACAAAACACCCAGAATGCTGCGAGCAGCGCGCGGAGGCATTATGTTGGGAGAATGTCAGGCATAATGTGGTTTCCAGACAAAAACAGGAAATAAAATGCGGAGTGTGACAGCAGTTTAGTTTGGAGGGACATAAACAGGCAAGCTGTTCCTTCCGTCGTCAGTGTGGTTTTATTTTTTTATCTCAACCTTGGAGGATTTGTAGTTTCTGGACAGGTTTAAGAGTCACTCCCTGTTTTACATACTCCGGCAGTTTCATCACAGATGGCATTTTGAGTTCAGGTTAAAAAAGAAAGTCTGGTCTACGGTCGTAAATCAAGAGTGGGGAAATGCAAACTCAGCTCTTTGGGATTCACTTTTTTATTTTTAGCTTTCTATCTTCGAGGCTGTTAAAGGTCCCACATTGTAAAAAGTGAGATTTCCATCCATGTCTTTTTTAAATCTTGTATTATAAAGCAGGTCAAGGTGCTGTATAAATACTGTGAACACATCTAAGGGCGCACTCACACTGTGCCTCCGTGCCGTGCCCAAACAGGTTCCACGGGTGAAGTCTAGCTCGTTTGACCAGTGTGAGTGCAACCGTACCACGTCTAGGAGCGACACGCTTGCCGGCCACGGCCCGTTTGGGAGAGGTGGGCTTTAGTAAAGCACGTTTGCACATGTACGAACACGAGCGCGTGCACGTGTACGAGCACAAGGCCTACGGCGGTTCTGAGGTCATTTCCTGTGCGCCTGTTGGGACATACAGAAAAGAAGGAGGGACCATGCGCGGACATTTCAAACAATGGCGGTGAAAGGTTCACGTTGGTGTGATGCGGAGGTGGAGTGTTTACTGCAGATTTGGTCGATGAAAAGATTCAAAAACAGTCGACAAGACGCACAAAAACTCTGAGGTCTGTGGAAAGATCTGGAAACAAAGCCACGCATCGCCATGACGTCATCAATGCGTGTGACGTGTTACGGCGTGATGACGTATAGGCAGCAAGAAGCATTCTCCGAGGCCCAGGTAGAGTGAGCACAAACGGGCCTGGAGGGGGGGACAAGGACCCTAAAGCACGGGGCAGGGGACGGAGGAACAGTGGGCGTGCGCCCAAAGTGTTCAGAAACTGGGCCTTTAAACGAGTCGGTAGGACTTCCTGTCAGGTTGTGATGTCACGACTGTACTATATAAAGGTAGAAAGTGACGCTACAGCGCTGTTACAGTCGTTCCCTGGACACAGGTGTGAACGTCGATGTGTCTTGACCGTAGACTGTATATAACGATGGAAGACGTGCCTCCACTTGCTCCCACTGTAAAAAAAAGTGAAGCCAAAATATCCTGGAAACGTTCGCCGCCATGTAGAAGGTTTTGTAACCGGAGTCTGTGCGGTAGAGATCGGGCGGCTGAGTAACGTCGATCACGGCTGTGAATCGTGATGTTTCATCAATTTTTATAGCATCAAATAACTAATTAAAACCAAACTAACAAGAAAAATGCTTAAACTAACAATCGACCAAGCCCCCACCACAGCGACTTCCTGTTTGATCCAACCAGGAAGTGCGAAAAGCGCCAGTTCTCCGAGTGTCCACTAGGGGCAGGTTTCATAACAGAGCAGTTTCTCATTGAGCCCCATGTTAAACAGGCCGTTTACACAGCATCATTAAACCTGTTTAAGGACAAAAGAACATTCTAGTCCGTGTGTTTAGCTCAGATCTCCATGACAACACTGAGGGGGAGGGGCTAGTTTTTATTTTATTGGAGGTTAAAGTGTATGAATAATTAGGGGCGTGGCCTCTTGAGTGACAGCTAGCCTCTGACCTTCACTTCTCCTCGGAGGTAAACGTCAGCCAGATGGACGTACGCCCCTCCCCCCAACGTCACATACATGCCCTTTTTTGGTCAGAGGAAATGAGGCGGAGTCAAAGTCTGACAAGATGGCGACTCCCGTAGGCGAGGACGATTGGATCAAGTTGAGAGAACGGACCTCAACGGAGATGCTACGTCTGATTTTTACACAATCGACAGAAACTATCTTTGTGAAAAATGTCTTTGCGGTGAACTTTGAGTTTCTACTTTAGCCCCATATCCCATCATTATATAACGTCTATGGTCTTGACAGTCAACAGTACCGAAAAATGACTTTAAAAAAGGAGATTTGTATTTATTCTATGTGTTTTGATTGGTCTCCTCTCAACTGTCTCAGGTGTTTTTGTATTTTCGGTTCGGTTGTTAAAGCCTGACGAAGGTCCATGACCTGTAAAGTTGCGCGGCAGCACACCAGTCAACCAACATCTGCCACTCCTTCTAAATACTGTATTGTACAGATGCAGGATACATGTGTGTGTGTGTGTGTGTGTGTGTTTGTGTGTGCTGTGCCGAGTGAGCACATGCAGCCTGAATGGCTCTTTCAGGGTGAGCGGTGACCTGTGAGCTGACCGACCTCAGAGACCACCTGGGACTGAATCCTCCTGCAGCCAATTAAAACCTCAGAGAGAAGCTGTTACCCCCCTCCGACACACACACACACACACACACACACACACACACACACCTATCTGTGAATCGATACCTAAGAAGGTTAAAAATACGCCCTGTCCGTGCGTCAGAGCATCAGGAGGGATGTCGGTGGTGAAATCAGCTGACGAAGTGACGGGAAGACAAGGATCAATATTTATATTCTTGATACGAAGCTGAAGCAGCTGAACGCGCTACAAGAAACATCGACCGCCGAAGACGATCTGTTGTCATCAATCTGGACATGTTGAAGGAAGAGCTGCTGCTTCACTCATTTAAAGGTTTCCATCAGAGAGTGACTTTACTTAAAGGGATAGTTCGGCTATTTCGGAGTGTGTTTGTATGAGGTTCTTACCCACGGACAGTGTGTTTGTCATGAACAGGTTTGTATTATATCTTACGAAGTATGACGTGACTGGAAGTGAACTGCCATTAGGTTTAGGTATCGAAACGACTTGGCCAGGGCAGGAATGAGGACTCAGATGCGGAGGTACGCAGGTCAAGCTGGTGTTTAGTCACAAAATCTAAAACGTGAGGCACTGAGCCAATAAAACACAAAACGAAAGTCGCTCCGAACAGGTAAGGTAAGGTTTTCAAAAGTCAGAGTCAATCTTAATAGAAAAACGGGGAATACAAAAACCTGAACGAGGATACTTGGATCTCTTGACGTGAACAAGGCCGTGGAAAAGGGCTGGAAACTTTCGGCATAACGGACGAAATATTCTGGCAACGAGACAGGGGAAGACACGGACTTTATAAACATGAAGGGAGGGGACCACAGGTGGAAACAATCAAGGATCAGGGGATGACGTCAGACCGGTGACACAAGAGCAGCGGTGTCAAACGACGACGAAAACCTTCACTATAACAGACAGGAACGTCAGACAGACTCAGCTCTGTGGAGGACGGACATCTGTCTTCAGCGGTTTGGGGGGAAGGGTTGCATTTGATAATCGACTTGTACGAACGACCTGTCAACACGGACCTACTGGTGAGGCCCAGACTTGTAAAACAGTCTTTTTAAATAAACTCCTGGTTCACTAACTACGTTGTTGCTGCTTTGTTTTGTGTGCAGGGACTCTTCTCATGCTGCTGCAGACGTATTGTGTTATTTTGATCATATTAGTGGTTAAAAAATGCTGTTTTGGACGCGTTCAGCCCCCCAAGCTAATCAGTGTTAGCCCTTTGGGGCTGTAAGCGTCTCTCCGGACCTTCTCTATACATGGACACCGGATAAATGTCCTGGACTCTGTGGGTCCAGACCATAAAGATCGAAGACGCAACTTCATTTCCCTCTACTCTACAAAAGTGAAGCCAAATTATCCTGCATACAGGATAGGGGCGCCGCCATGTTATACTTCTGTAACCAGAGTCTGAGCTGAAGGATCGATCGGCCGGGGTCAATCATGTGGATCGTGATGTTTCACCACGTTTTTATAGCCAGAGAAAAGTGCTCAAATGCGACACGAGGCCTTGATGCATGTGTCACTTCACATGTATGTAGATAACATGAAAATAACATGAAAATAAGTAATAATGCTGTTTTGGATGCTTTCAGTGCCCCGAGCTAATCAGTGTTAGCCCTTTGGGGCTGTTAGCGTCTCTCCGGACCTTCTCTATACATGGACACCGGATAAATGTCCTGGATTCTGTGGGTCCAGACCAAGAAGATCGAAGACGCAACTTCACTTCCCTCTACTCTAAAAAAAGTGAAGCCAAAATACCCTGCATACAGGATAGGGGTGCCGCCATGTTGTATTTCTGTAACCAGAGTCTGAGCAGAAGGATCAACCGATCATGTTGCGTCGGTCTGGTCAATCATGTCAATCGTGATGTTTCACCACGTTTTTATAGCCAGAGAAAAGTGCTCAAACACGAGGCCTTGATGCATGTTTCACTTCACATGTATGTAAATAACATCCATCCATCTTCAATCCATGGAAAGAAGGATCAACTGTTATGCTCTTTTTGTGTTTTCTGTTAATTTCCTGTCACCTTGCTTTGTTTCAGAGCCAGTGAGGTCAACGATGAATTACCAAACTGAATATTCCCGTGAACCATTATGGTTTTGAAACGCAGAGAGAGTCGACAAATACTCCAAATGACAATAGAAGAAGTGATTCAATGGGATATTTTCTACCCTTAATGTGTTGAATCCTTCAAGTAAAATTAATTTTCTGGATGTGTTCAGCGCCCCAAGCTAATCAGTGTTAGCCCTTTGGGGTCTCTAAAACAGGGTCCACACAGGCCAAGGTCTCTAAAACAGGGTCTACACAGGCCAAGGTCTCTAAAACAGGGTCCACACAGGCCAAGGTCTCTAAAACAGGGCCCACATAGGCCAAGGTCTCTAAAACAGGGTCCACACAGGCCAAGGTCTCTAAAACAGGGCCCACATAGGCCAAGGTCTCTAAAACAGGGTCCACATAGGCCAAGGTCTCTAAAACAGGGTCCACATAGGCCAAGGTCTCTAAAACAGGGTCCACACAGGCCAAGGTCTCTAAAACAGGGTCCACACAGGCCAAGGTCTCTAAAACAGGGTCCACACAGGCCACGGTTTCTAAAACAGGGTCCACACAGGCTAAGGTCTCTAAAACAGGGTCCACACAGGCCAAGGTCTCTAAAACAGGGTCCACACAGGCCAAGGTCTCTAAAACAGGGTCCACATAGGCCAAGGTCTCTAAAACAGGGTCTACACAGGCCAAGGTCTCTAACACAGGGTCCACACAGGCCAAGGTCTCTAAAACAGGGTCCACACAGGCCAAGGTCTCTAAAACAGGGTCCACGTAGGCCAAGGTCTCTAAAACAGGGTCCACATAGGCCAAGGTCTCTAAAACAGGGTCCACATAGGCCATAAAAACAGTCCTGAGTCATCTGCGAGAGACAGGATGTACAGAAGCACAGATCTGCCGTTATACCGTCATGAGGCCGTTATTTACGTTTTCCAACCAGCACAAACGAGCTCTGCACCGGTCACATGATCAGGTTCAATAGAGGAGACACTGAACTGCGTCTGACCGGACAAAACTATGATTATAAATTACAAATATACAAAATTCCCACAACACACACTAAATTCTCTCTAAATCGCCCGTAGCATCTCTAGAGGCATTCTCTATACCTGGTTGATCAATGAATAAACTGTCTCAATGGCTTATTTGATTTATTTTTATGCCATAAAAGACCATTTTTATAGGTATTTTTTTTCCAGACTTACACATTAAAATGCTAGCAACAGGATGTCTGAAGTATCTGAAGGTCTTTTCTGCATCGGCAGATTATTTCAATGGTAACAAAAAGTCATTTTCCAAAATGAACTCGAACTGAAATGTGTCCATTGTTCCACAGTCGGTGTTGTCTATGATATGATATTTGCATTTTAAATAGCTCACACAGCCAACAGTTACAGTAAACACACAAACAGACTGCAGGCGGCAGCGATCCGTCTGTCTGTGGTGAGTCATACACACACACACACACACACCGTACACACACACACACATATATAAATATAAACTGTGTTTGCAGACAAACACGTCCTTTTGAGTTTGTTGCTCCTGATCACGTCGCAGTTATAACACGTATATATTCACTGTTAATGACAAAATCAACACGAAACAAGAGCGTTTTATTCATGTATGTCAATAATCCGTGCAGAGGAAGTAGGAAGACAGGAAGTCGTCTTCTCGTCTTCTGTGCCGCCCAGTAAATGACGGACCTGACCCTTAACGTGGAAATGGATTTCTTCAATAAAGATCGACCAACAGGATCAGCTTTTTCTCCGTGGTTTAAGCCCCAGCAGCTCTGAACTCTGAGTCAAACTGTGACTGACTGATGTTAATCACATACAACGGGACTATTCTTTAGAACATTTCAGCGTAAAACTTTTCTTTGGCGTTTTCGAGCGACTCAAGTCTGTTTGTATCGAGCTGCGGCTCCTCACATCCTCCTCTCTGCAACATGCTGATTCATTACAACAATGTAAACTCTCGGGGAGTAATTGGCCCCGGGGCCACCTACAGCGGCCGGATGAAAGTGCTTAGTAATGAGAAAACCAGACAGTGTGTCTGTCAAAGAGCCAATTAAGCTGATGGTGCAGGATTCCCCACCAGTGTCAAACTGCTTTACTGGAGATCAGATACAGAGAGGAGGAAGCTCAACCTGCTGGAGTCACCGTTCAGTCAGAGAGAAGTCACAGTCGTTTGAGTTAGAGGCAGTGTGCTAAAGAAAAACACAAGGTTTACAACGTTTCAAACAAAAGTCCTGTACCTGTTGACAATGTTTCTGCAGTGAGAGCATGTAAACGTCATTAAAGTGAAAGTACTCAATGCAGAACAATTGGAGGAAAACCCTCAAAAGGATTTGAGGTAATTCAAAGAAAAAGCATCAAATCTTCACGTTTGAGGAAGTGGAACGATGAGTTACTTAAGTAAACAGTATCAGTTATATATAGCAAGCAAGCTATACTAGCTTAGCCCATCGAAACCTAAGCTGGTTGTGGATCGGCTGCATGAATCTGCCGTCGGTTGCTTCTTGGTGTTGTCTGATGCAGTGACAGCAAGCTAGTCTCACTGTCGATATGACTGTAATTCATTTGGCAGGATTACACCAATATGAGGCAGGTTGGTTATGTTTAGTCTCACTGTTCTGGTCGGTACTCGCTTGCGGCTGTGGAGTGTGGGAGCAACAGGATGCTGATTGCAGATGGGGTCAACCCTATGTTCCCCGGGTCCGATGTTCCCCGGTCGCATATTTAATTCAGCATTTTGTCAGGGTAAGGGGTTAGAGGTTAGAGGCTACGGTTACGGTTAGGGTCAGGGTGAGGGGGCAGTGTTAGGGTCTACAAAGGCCTATTTGCCAGGGAATTCGGCACTGATTGTGGAAAATAACAGATCGGGAACATAAGACCCTTTCTGTGGAAAGTAGGGAACAACGGACCTTTTTTAAAAAAGTTCCCCGCTGATTCTCGGTCACATATAAAGTGGGGAACATAGGGAACTGCAGGGGACTGTACCTTACAACACCGATGACACTCAACACAACAAAGAGTTTTCTGAAAGACACACCGACCGAGTTGCCAGACTAAAAACGTCGGCATTGTACGTTTCTGCAAAACCCAAAAACGTTGAATTTTACATTTCTGTAACTCCAGTCTCATTCCTTACTCAACCCTTTCCTGATGCTCCACGGTGCCAGCTTTAAACATGTTGCAAACATGTGAAATCAAACCAAAACCATTGACGTAACTTAGGTTTAAGCACTAAAACTTCATGGTTAGGGTCAGGAAACGATGACGGTTGGGGGACGGGAACAACCGTCTCCTGGGTGACAGGTCCAGTGCGTGTGGCGTTTGTAACACTCGTTATATGTCGCCTGACTTCTGGAGCACTTGCCGTCAGTGACGCCCAGTTATAAATCAACATTTCTGTGTTTCTGTGACATGAAAACATGTTTACGGCATTCGTTACAGCATTACAACCGCACTCTTCAGTAATGTAGGTGATGAGAAGTCTGTCTTTTCACCTCAAATTCTTATTTTTGGAGCCCACAGTGGGCTGAATTTAATTTTCCTTTTGTTGATTATTCTGGCAGTGTCCAAACCTGGAGCTCATCACTTCCTGGCAGTCACTTCATAAAAACAACCGGAGTCTTCTGCCAAGCTGCTCGCATGATTTCTTCCTCTATGGGAACACATTCAGACCCGTCTGTCACAGTTCTGTTTCACACGCTTCTCCTCTCGGGCCGAGCTCAGCGCTCACTGCAGGCAGAAAGTGCTGATGATTAGTATTGATTAGTGCTACTGGGAGATTTAAGGCGTTCTGACACAGTGTCTGTGTGTTTGAACACAATCAGCTGTTGAAAAAACGATGGGTTGTACGTTTTGTGTATATTTTGGTCGTTGTTTGCCAAACACAAGCTGTCCGTCTGGTCTCTTTATGAGAGCTGACATTTGTGCAGCATGTTTTTTTTGATTTTATAAAGTAATACAACGTGTTTTTACACCTTTAAGTTGCCCCTTTCTCCTTCTTTTTTCTTTTAAAGAAGTACAATCTGCAAATGTCAAAAATAAATGAACAATAAAGATGAATTAACAAAATAAATGTACTGAAAATTACTTAAGATGGATGCAAAATGACTACAAATAGATGCAAAACCACCAAAAAGATGCAAAATGACTAAAAATAGATGCAAAACCAACACAAAAAGATGCAAAATGACTAAAAATAGATGCAAAACCACCACAAAAGATGCAAAATGACTAAAAATAGATGCAAAACCACCACAAAAAGATGCAAAATGACTAAAAATAGATGCAAAACCACCACAAAAAGATACAAAATTACTAAAAATAGATGCAAAACCACCACAAAAAGATGCAAAATGACTATAAATAGATGCAAAACCACCACAAAAAGATGCAAAATGACTAAAAATAGATGCAAAACCACCACAAAAAGATGCAAAATGACTAAAAATAGATGCACAACCACCACAAAAGATGCAAAATGACTAAAAATAGATGCAAAACCACCACAAAAAGATGCAAAATGACTACAAATAGATGCAAAACCACCACGAAAATTCACATATACCATTGTTATGCATTTTAACAAATAAACAACCTGTCCAAGGTTTTAATAATAGAATACAGCATTCAACTGTTGTATTAATAGTTGTCGGTGTCTGTCTTTACCTCTCTCAGATGTCCATCTTTATTTCCCTCCAGAGACGTGATGGGATGATGGGCCCCTTGTGTTTCAGAGCTGTGGGGGGTCAGAGGTCACCAAACCATTATTTCCAACTCTCTGAACAAACCAATCAATGTAACCTGAACAAACAGCAACTGAGACACATTTAAAGGAAGACTTCACCGGTGGAAACATCAATCTGTGTTGAAAGTGCGTCATAAATGGAGTCAAAATGTAACAGATTTCTAATTTGGTGCCTTCTGGGCTGAGAAAAGGGCAGAAAGTGACTTTACGGCGCTTGTGGATTGAAAACGACACCTCCCATAATGCACCTCGTCAGCGACAGGGAGGTCCTCTGCCTCGACTGCAGCAGCCGCAGAAGACGCCTCCCGTTTCCCCGACAGGTTCAGCTGCTCAAACATCTGATTCAAGCATCAGATCTGAATCCCCTTCTTCCATATCAGACTGAGTATCCTCCGCCAGTCTCCTTACTTCTCCAGCTTTCTCCGCAGCGCCTGTTAGCTTAGCTTAGCTTAGCTTAGCTTCCAAGTAAGATGGCGGATGTTAGTTTCTTCAAGTGAAGTCCCACCCACTGATCTGTGATAGGTCTGTGGCATCAGTGGGTCCCACCAGAGCCTGTTGCTATGACACTTCTTGCTCTAAATGACGCAACAAGGCCATTTTGACGGCATCTAAAGCAGGAAGTGTCACAGGTAGAAACGTCTCTCTCCCGTCTCAGGAAATAATGAGAGAATGATGCACGACCATTCAAAAACATGGCTGTTTCTAACGATATAAAGGTTAATGCAAATGGGTGAAGTGTTCCTTTAATGCTGAAGGTTTGAGCTCCTCATCTTGTCTCAATAAACGTGAAAAGACAGAGTCAACAGAGCAGACAGGACAAGTGCCAGCCTGTAACCTTGCAGTTCCTTTTGGATCTCCAAAAGTCGGTTTCTTAGGGTTTAAAACAACACCCGCGCTGCTGTCCCAGCTGGTAAAGTCAGAAAGATATATTCATCAGATGCAGAGAGGCTGCACAGACGTCACGCTGCAGTTGACGGGTCGATTTGGGACGACAGTGTCAGTCTTTATCAGCGGCTCCTTCATCTGAACGCTGCATCAATCCACTCATTAATGCGTCTGTCTGAGACGCGGAGTCTTCTTCTTCAATTTGGGAAGTTAAAAGGAATTCAACATTTCTGGGATAGTCGGAGGAGAGAAGATCAGCACCACCCGCGGGTCTGAGAGCCAGCAGGTGGTTAGCTTAGCTTAGCACAAAGAACAGAAATGGGGGGCAAACGGCTAACGTGGCAAACAGCAGCTCTACGCTTGACTGATTTTGGCTGGATCAGTAACTTCCTGGACTCTCCGCCGGTTGCCTGGCAACTGCTCAGAGTCAAGAAACACGAGACTAGAGACTGAATTGGGGAAAAGTCAAGATGCTCACATACACATGGATGATTACTACATAAAGTCAGAGGCCCTGACGCTGAAAACACACAAAAGGATCACAAAGAGACCGAAAATGACCACGAAAAGATTCTAAATGACTGAATACAGACAAACGATGATGATAAGGATACACAAAATGATGGAAACAACTGTAACAACTAGAAAACGATGTAAAAACGACTAAAAATAGATGCAAAACCACCAAAAACGATGCAAATCCACCACAAAAAGATGCAAAATGACTAAAAATAGATGCAAAACCACCACAAAAAGATGCAAAATGACTAAAAATAGATGCAAAACCACCACAAAAAGATGCAGAATGACTAAAAATAGATGCAAAACCACCCCAAAAAGATGCAAAATGACTAAAAATAGATGCAAATCACATCAAAAAGATGCAAAATGACTAAAAATAGATGCAAAATCCCCACAAAAAGATGCAAAACCAGCACAAAAAGATGCAAAATTACTAAAAAATAGATGCAAAATCCCCACAAAAAGATGCAAAACCAGCACAAAAAGATGCAAAATTACTAAAAATAGATGCAAAACCACCACAAAAAGATGCAAAACCAGCACAAAAAGATGCAAAATTACTAAAAATTGATGCAAAACCACCACAAAAAGATGCAAAATGACTCAAAATGAATACAAAACAATTACAAAGACGTACAAAACAACTAGAACTGGACGTAAAATGACCACAAAGAGAAACAAAATCACTACGAAACGTCTAAAAGTCGACTCTCTGAGAATTTGGGCGTCTTCTTCCAATCTCAGCAGAGACTACGTCTGCGCCTGGGGGCCGGCGGCTCAGAATACACCCGTGGGTGCACATGATACTCTTTAATGGTCTGAGGACAAACAGCAAACTCACAGAGGAGCAAAAGCCAAGTGGCCGGTTTCATCGAAAGTGGTTGTTTCGGTGTGAAGACGGAGCTTCTCCTCCTTCGGTTGGCAGCGAGACGGAGAAACGAGAGCGGCGTCGAGGGAAATAAAAGCAGGATGCCCGTAGGCCTCCACACTCCAACTCCACCTGTCCTCCTCCTCCTCTCCTCTGCCAGGAGATGCAGAAATATTCATTACATGCATGGGGAGTTCTCTCTGGCAGCTCGTATCGATCCGGCCTCTCCGGTTCCACAGCGCGTATCGATCGCATCGACTGTGTGTTTGTAATGAGGCGCACGCTGAGTTTCCTGCCAGACTCGGGGTCGTAGGATGTTAAAGGTCGTATCTGCAGCGTGGACGGACTTCGTGTTTGTTTCCTGCTCTGCAGCTTCTTCATGCTGTGACATGAAGAAGAACTCACTGAAACCAAAGAAATATAGGCTAATGTCCAGCAGGAGGAGACTCCACTTAAAGCTGCATTCTCTCTAATGTCCATCAGGGGGAGACTCCACTTAAAGCTGCATTCTCTCTAATGTCCAGCAGGAGGAGACTCCACTTAAAGCTGCATTCTCTCTAATGTCCATCAGGGGGAGACTCCACTTAAAGCTGCATTCTCTCTAATGTCCAGCAGGAGGAGACTCCACTTAAAGCTGCATTCTCTCTAATGTCCAGCAGGAGGAGACTCCACTTAAAGCTGCTTTCTCTCTAATGTCCAGCAGGAGGAGACTCCACTTAAAGCTGCATTCTCTCTAATGTCCATCAGGGGGAGACTCCACTTAAAGCAGCATTCTCTCTAATGTCCAGCAGGGGGAGACTCCACTTAAAGCTGCATTCTCTCTAATGTCCAGCAGGAGGAGACTCCACTTAAAGCTGCATTCTCTCTAATGTCCATCAGGGGGAGACTCCACTTAAAGCAGCATTCTCTCTAATGTCCAGCAGGAGGAGACTCCACTTAAAGCTGCATTCTCTCTAATGTCCAGCAGGAGGAGACTCCACTTAAAGCTGTATTCTCTCTAATGTCCAGCAGGAGGAGACTCCACTTAAAGCTGCGTTCTCTCTAATGTCCAGCAGGAGGAGACTCCACTTAAAGCTGCAAAGCTGATAAAATCATCTATAGGTGTTTAGACACAGAATGATTCATTGTGTTACCATTTTTCTCGTTGGAGAGCGGCGAAACACAAAAAGGGACTCAGGGCAGATATAATTACCTCATCTGACGACTTCATCGCTGGCCTTTTCCTTCCCTCTGCCACTATTTGCACAGGAAGACTTGAGGAGGGCGCTCCTTGGGAGGGGGGCGGACACATGCGGCGAGCTCTCCTGCAGTTATAAGCACGTGTCAACAGCGTTTGTGTTATTCCAAAGCTCGTTTTAACTACTTTACGTTCTATAATCACATTTGTTGTGATAATAATGTGAAGTTTATGCATCAAGAACCAAACATACCTGGTGTAAAGTCCGCGGAGACGACGTCTGACTGGAAAATTAAAGACAACCTTCAACAAAACAACAGTAATGTACATTTCCTTCTTTTGTTCGCGCTCAAAGAGTAGAACGACATGGCACCGACTTGTGAAACATTCCTTTAGCTCAAGCAGGGGACCCCAAATTTCCCTTTCCCGGGCCACATTAACCAGCTCTGACTGGGGGATCCTGAGGCGTTCCCAGGCCAGTGTGGAGATCTAATCTCTCCACCTGGTCCTGGGTCTGGGTCTTCCCCGAGGCCTCCTCCCAGCTGGACGTGCCTGGAACACCTCCCTAGGGAGGCGCCCAGGGTTCATCCTTACCAGATGATCCTGATCCACCTCAACTGGCTCCTTTCAACGCAAAGGAGCAGCGGCTCTACTCCGAGTTCCTCACGGATGCTGAACTTCTCCCCCTCTCTCTAAGGGAGACTCCAGCCCCCCTCCTGAGGAAACTTGAGGAGGGCGCTCCTGGGGAGGGGGGCGGACACATGTGGCGAGCTCTCCTGCAGGCATAAGCATGCGTCAACAGCGTTTGTGTTGTTCCTCTCATTGCCACAGGGGGCACTGCAGGTTTAAAGGTTTACAAAAAGTAAAAAAATACTCATTATGCAGAATACAAAGCTTATTTTAACTACTTTATGTTCTAAAATAACATTTGTTGTGATAATAATGTGAAGTTTTTGCATCAAGAACCAAACATACCTGGTGTAAAGTCCGCGGAGACGACGTCAGACTGGAAAATCAACGACAACCTTCAACAAAACAACAGTAATGTACATTTCCTTCTTTTGTTCGCGCTCAAAGACTTCGACAACATGGCACCGACTTGTGAAACATTCCTTTATTATAAATAGATCATTTGTATAAAAAATGGGCATGCTTCAATTCAACCATGGCATTTAGACATTTCACAACCAAAAGCTACCATTCAGTTAGCCGACAACAGCGATGGACTCGTCTCATAATGCAGGTCGACGGACGGACGACATGAGACAAGAATCAAGAAATTTCACAACCACAAGTTTTTTTTTCCGGTTTTATCTTAAAACGCACGATTAGAATAACGACAAATATGGTTGGTCCCCACAAGTTATTTTTTGTATCTCTCTTTAAAGACTGGTATTCATTTTTTTAATCTTCTCCATCCTCCAGCTTTCATTTTTTGTGGCCTCTTCGTTGTTTTTTTGGGCGCCGTTCAGGCCCCGTTCCCCGCTGTCTGTAAACATAAAAACACCACAGATGCATTGGTTCAGTTCGTCCAGATCGGTCCGGATCGTTCAGAGCGCCTCGTGGTGACGTCTTGGCTTCTTTAAAAGGTCCCTCGTCTCGAAGGCGTCCTTTCTTCACATGGCGTGGTTGGTGTAGCTGACGTAGGTGGTTTTCGTCGGTGGCACTGAGGAGAGAAAAGGAAACCGCAGATTGGATTGATGAAAAGTGACACTTTCACTTTCTGATCAATAGAAGAAGACAGATGACGAGACATGAATTACATGGAGCCCAAACTTCCATTGGATGCTAACGTTTGTCTCATCTCATCTTCAGCCTCTTATCCGGGGTCGGGTCTCGGGGGCAGCAGCTCCAGCAGGGAACCCCAAACTTCCCTTTCCCGGGCCACATTAACCAGCTCTAACTGGGGGATCCTGAGGCGTTCTCAGGCCAGTGTGGAGATCTAATCTCTCCACCTGGTCCTGGGTCTTCCCCGAGGCCTCCTCCCAGCTGGACGTGCCTGGAACACCTCCCTAGGGAGGCGCCCAGGGTTCATCCTTACCAGATGATCCTGAACCACCTCAACTGGCTCCTTTCAACGCAAAGGAGCAGCGGCTCTACTCCGAGTTCCTCATGGATGCTGAACTTCTCCCCCTCTCTCTAAGGGAGACTCCAGCCCCCCTCCTGAGGAAACACATTTCGGCCGCTTGTACCCGCGACCTGGTTCTTTGGGTCCTGACCCAGCTTTCAGGACCACAGGTGAGGGTAGGAACCAAGATTGACCGGTAGATCGAGGGCTTTGCGTTCCGGCCTCCCTACAGAAGGGCTTGTGGGGATTTTTAAACATTGAGCCTATGTGCACAGCTGGTAATCAAAGTGTTTCAGCAGACAGACGTTAGTTGCAAAGTCTCAGACTTTCACACTATCCGTGTGATTAAAAAGTACTGAGTGATAAGACGTCCTAGTGAATGCTTGATGAGCAGATTATGATAAATAACTACGTCAAAAATGTGACAAATGTGAGCAAACGACAAGAAACCCGCGTTCCTGGCAATTTAATCGCCTCCATCGTCATTGCACGGTTAGCGACCTTTTGTCGACTCTTGCAAACTCAAAGCTAAAGTAGGCCGTTAAAATGACACTTGGTTAGAAAGGTAAGATGTTCGACTTTAGTTTGACAGCATTAAATTACCGTATTTTCCGCACTATAAGGCGCAGCACATAAGGAGCATAGAACAGACGCTACAGTGGAGGCTAGGGTTACGTTCTGCATCCATTAGATGGAGCTGCGCTAAAGGGAACGTCAACAACACAGTCAGGGGAGGTCGTCTTGTTGCTTCCTCCACTTCCGCACCATTGATTGGTTCATGTTCAACTCTCTGGCTGCTGCTCTATTCCCGTGTTCTACTGCGTGACTAATGGCCTTGAGTGTAAACTCTGCGTCGTAAGCGTGTCTCTTAACAGGAGCCATTCTGGGCTCTTTACACAAACACACACATGGAAATGAAACGGCACGCTTCGCGCAGTCGTATATCTCAACATGCACCGCGCGTTACTTCTTCTACGGGGGAAAATAGAGTCGGCGGCTGCTCACCGTAGTTGGAGACCTGTTGTGGCTCAATATTGGTCCATATATAAGGAGCACCGCATTATAAGGGGCACTGTCGGCTTTTGAGACATTTGAAGGTTTTCAGGTGCAACTTATAGTGCGGAGAATACGGTAACTCAAAACATTTCACCATCATTTTTATCTGTAGGTTAAACAGGAATTTTGATCGAATTTTGGCCAAAAACTGTCCGACAGGTTACTGAATCCTCTGGGGACCATGACCACTCACGCCTAATACTTGAATGCAGCAGTTTTTGAGAGATGTTGGGGCCTCACAAGAGCTTCTTTGTGGTTTCCTGTGCAGGATGAAAGAGGTCCATGAAGCTCCTCTGCTGCGCGCGGCTGAGACAGTAAACCTGATGTGAGAGCGGCTGCTTGTTAGATTAAGCAGATCCGTTCAGTCAGCACATCTCTGATGAGTAAACAACCCGACGTCTCGCACTTTTCTGCTGATGGGCCGGGAAGCGGCGTCTTTGAAGTGCAACTCTGAGCCGTAAACAGTTTCGGGTCTCAGGTGACGTCTAAACAAACTCCAGTCAGCTTCCTGTTAAATCCTCATTAACACTCTGACTCCTGCTCCTCCACGCGTCGACTTCACAGACGCGTCTTACGTCTCACAGCGCCTTTGTTCAGAAAACTAATCAACAGTATAATCTGTCTTTTTCTTGTTCATCAGTACTTAGTGATTTTTCTCTCACGCGTCTGCTGTATTTTAAAGGAGCAGTTACATTGTTCTCAGAGGAAGCGCTCTCTCTGTATTCAGACCGCCCACCCGCCTGACCCATGACCCATATTGATTTTAGTACATTCATTCATTCAGCCCCACAACCCTGTCGGGGTCGCGGGGGTGTCATTGGGCGTGAGGCGGGGTCCACCCTGGACAGGACGCCAGTCTATCACAGGACACATAGAGACGAACAGAGACAGACAACCATTCACACCTACGGGTGATTTAGAGTCATCAATGAACCCAACACCTGCATGTCTTTGGACTGTGGGAGGAAACCGGAGAACCCGGAGAAAACCCACGCAGACACGGGGAGAACATGCAAACTGCACACAGAAGGGCCCCAGCTGGGATTCAAACCAGGAACCCTCTCGCTGTGAGGCGACAGTGCTAACCACCACGTCACCGTGTCGCCCTATCATAACCAGTGCAAAAGCATTAAACCGTAATTCTACCTCTCAACCAATGTGATCCAAGGTAAGAAGCTCCTCCGCCCACTCACCTGAGGCCTCCACCCCCTCGCACAGCTCCGTCTTCACCTCGCCGTTGGGCCGCTCGGCCGCCAGCTGCGACAGCTTGCTGGTCATGGTGGCGGCGGTGACGATGGCCTTGAAGCTGCGCTTGCGCTTGGGGACGTTCTGCTCGGGGTGGAAGATGATGATGTAGACCTTCGGCATGTAGAGCATGCCCAGGGAGACGGAGGCGCTGAGGCTGAGGGAGACGGTCAGCGTGGCGGTCTGGATGTACATCTGAGGGAAGGGAACAGAGCAGACGGGTTTACTGACAGACGGCACGACGACACTCAGAGAGACAGAAGGACGCCATCTTGATCAGAACCTGAGAAACTTCCTGTTTACTTCCTGGTCACAAAGTGATTTTCACTTCACAAGTGCAACATTTTAACATTCAGACGGTAAAAATACGCTCTCATCTCATCTCATCTTCAGCCTCTGATCCTGGATCAGGTCTCAGGGGCAGCAGCTTTAGCAGGGGACCCCAAACTTCCCTTTCCCGGGCCACATTAACCAGCTCTAACTGGGGGATCCTGAGGCGTTCCCAGGCCAGTGTGGAGATCTAATCTCACCACCTGGTCCTGGGTCTTCCCCGAGGCCTCCTCCCAGCTGGACGTGTATATTATATTCATAACCGGTGCAAAATATTTATATTCATACCTGTGCAACATATTTATATTTATACCTGTGCAACATATTTATATTTATACCTGTAGATGCTCCTGTGAGATGCAGATAGGTGCTCACACTGTCACATATATATCTAAAGGGTGTGTAACAGTCTGCACTTTCCTAACTGAGTAAAAACAACAACAACGTCCTCTCTTCATAAAGAAACAAGGTGACGCCGGCTGAGCTGGAGTCTGGATTTCCTCCGGGTGCATTTCAAGAACAATGAGACTTCTTCTTCTTCTTCTCCAGCTGACGATGTTGAAACCACTTTCCGCTTCACTTCCTGATGACAAACCCGATGATCTGAGCAAAATGATTCACCTTAATGACGCTCTGCAGGACCGAAGGACTGAAGGTGGCAGGGGACGACTCCATTCAAAACAAACAGATGGTCGAGTGCTCGGTTCATTTGCTGGGGACCATCTAGTGACTCGTGTCTGTGGATGATCACTCCGTCCCCGCGGGCGCAGAGTTTGGCACTTAACCAGCCGCCGCTTAGAGATTTGAACTCTCCGGCTGACTGGTGGGGAAGTTAAAGTGGGGATTTTTTGGCACTTGGCTGTTTTTTTTACGATGAATTAAACTTCTGTCAAAAATCCCTATCAAGAAGGGGAGAGCTTGTGCCGTTTGAGCCGCTGGACATTTGCTTCACATCTAAAGAGGGAAATACGTCGATGCGCCCACCATCGTGTCACCATCAGAGACTGTACGTAAAGACAGACTGTACGTGCTGCTTTTATGCTCTAACAAAAGAAACCCCAAAACTTCACAACATGAAATAACATTTCACTAACGGTGGGACGTGATTACAAAAATAATCGAATTAATTAGAGGCTTCGTAATTAATTAATCGTGATTAATCTCAGTATCTCAAGTAGCAACATTTTTCAATTTAAATGGATTTTGATATATGACTTAATATACATATATATATAAGAAATAAGCTATATGCTTAGTATGGTAGAGTCAAGAAAAGTACAAACGTAACATTGCAAAAATATTTAGAATAATATCCTTTGCATGAAATAAACAGTTTAACATAGAGTGCTTTTTCTCCATGTTTTTAAAAACACAGAAACAAAAATGATCCATCAACTAATGACAGTCAGGAGCGTTGTCTGTGCTAACGTAAGCTGCAGCATGTTCAGTCTGTGCTAACGTTAGCTGCAGCATGTTCAGTCTGTGCTAACGTTAGCTGCAGCATGTTCAGAGTTGTCTGTGCAAACGTTAGCTGCGGCATGTTCAGCGTTGTCTGTGATAACGTTAGCTGCAGCATGTTCAGCGCTGCCTGTGCTAATGTTAGCTGCGGCATCTTCAGCGTTGTCTGTGCTAACGTTAGCTGCAGCATGTTCAGCGTTGTCTGTGCTAACGTTAGCTGCAGCATGTTCAGCGTTGTCTGTGCAAATGTTAGCTGCAGCGTGTTCAGTGTTGTCTGTGCTAACGTTAGCTGCGGCATCTTCAGCGTTGTCTGTGCTAAAGTTGGCTGCAGCATGTTCAGAAAATTATGATTTTCATAGTGAATAAACGTCCTGCCTCCATAGACGCAGCTCAGAAGAACATGAACACAGATTATGACCCATCCCTTACATTCTGTCAGAACACTCTGACACTAAAATAGCATTTTTCAGACGGACATATCAGGAGAAAATTAGTTGTATATCTCTGTCGTGAGATCTGGGAACACGGCTAAGCTAACGTCAGCTACCATTCACGAACGCTCAGATAAATACGTTTTGTGATGTTAAAAAAGGCTGTAAGCTGTGTAAATATCTTATTTTTGCAAAATAAAATATAAATAAATTATGCAAATATAACTTTTCATCCATTCACACAATGTTCACTACACTTTCAAATGAGGACGGCGGCCACTTAAGGCTCATTTATGCTCTACATTAGAGACGCGTACGGACACGGACGGTGCTTTCTGTCCGTACTCTGCGTACATTTCGTCCGTATTCCTGCCCGTATCCTTCAAGCTTAAGGATGCAAACTGACTTCTGGGAAAACACTTACAATAAAGACCCTAACCTAAAAACCTACTACCGCTACAGACCAATCATTGCAGTACCACCAGAAATCGTGGGGGCAGTGTCGGGCAGTGGCGTGATTATCAGGAGCGAGCGAGTCATCGAAGTCCCGACGGACATTGTGAAACACTGATAGAGACGTTAGTCGTCACTTTGTCTCATCTTTCAAATCCAACGTGTGGAATTCTCCGTCCACACTTTGGGACGTCTTTAGTGTCTCACAGACCGACGCCGTCTACAACGCTGGCCGCCATTTTGCCTCCTTCTCAACAGACGCAGGAATGTTATCTCCTCCGTCGTCGCCATGTTTGTTGTTGTCATAAACTTCAAACTTTATTAGAGTAACTTTTGAATCTGAGCGACGCCCTCTAGAGGATGGTTTGCCCAAGGTCCATTCCAACGTAGAGGACGCATGAAAGCATGAACGTTGATAACGTACGTCGTATTTACGCACCAAATGGGAGCAGAGATGAGCCGCTAGAAGACAGGAAGTGTTTACCACTTCTGCTTAAAATGTGATATCTTTATTATAATGCATCTTTTATCCATCCATGTTCACAGCAATCACAACGAAGGAAGTGATTAGAAACGTTTTAAATTAAAGAAGAGCTGAGTGGACAATGAGAGGACCTTCATCATACTAAAAAAATCAACATGGACTCCATGAAACAACCCACATGACCTAGAATTAAAAAAAACACTGGCAACACTGGAGCCTCCTTCGAAGAGGCGCCTCCTCTCAGCCCGTTGCCTGTGAGCAGAATGTTCTCAGCAGTGGACTCTTTAACCGCGGTGGCGCTCCATCGTGTGAGCAGCTGGACCGTCATTAACTCTTTAAAAAAACGTGATCGACAACAGAGCGGCGCAGAGCAGAGCGGTGTCGGGACCCTCTCCTCATCGCAGCTTGACAGATGACTTTGAACGCATCATTACGCTCCGTGCTGCGTTTATGAGTCAGTGTGAGACTATTTATTCTCTGTGTTGTTGTTTCTGACTGCAGCGTGCTGGGGGAGGCTCTCGGTGTGTAATGACCAGTCTTTACGGAGGCGGTAAGAGACCTGGTCCACACAGTCACACTCTGCTGATATTATATATGTATAGAAACATTTTGGATAAGCTTCGTAATAAGAGCCACGTGTGACGTCTTCCCATCTCCTCAAAGCCTCAAATGAAACAAAAATGACTACAGCGATGCAAAACGAGCAAGAAGAGCTCAATGATTGAGACAAGTTTATCAAAAATATACACATTATTACTTCAAACAGCCGGAAGCACACAAAACAACTTAAAAAGGTGCAAAATGCCACAAAAAACATGACTAAAAACGGGTCACAAATGACCACAAAATGGCCACAAGGAGGCGCAAAATGACTGAAAGACTGGACTTTGGGTTTGGAAGTGTAGTTCAGTCTTTAAGCGATTATCGTGCAGCGCTGATCCAAACGGTCCAGACCTGCAGAAAACAGGAAGTGACGACTTTGGAGGAATTTAATTTAGGAAAATTGCTTATTTTTGGTGAAACGTTGATGATTCACATACATCTCATCTCATCTTCAGCCTCTTATCCGGGGTCGGGTCGCAGGGGCAGCAGCTTTAGCAGGGGACCCCAAACTTCCCTTTCCCGGGCCACATTAACCAGCTCTAACTGGGGGATCCTGAGGCGTTCCCAGGCCAGTGTGGAGATCTAATCTCTCCACCTGGTCCTGGGTCTTCCCCGAGGCCTCCTCCCAGCTGGACGTGCCTGGAACACCTCCCTAGGGAGGCGCCCAGGGTTCATCCTTACCAGATGATCCTGAACCACCTCAACTGGCTCCTTTCAACGCAAAGGAGCAGCGGCTCTACTCCGAGTTCCTCACGGATGCTGAACTTCTCCCCCTTCACACACATCTTCAGCTCTCAACAATCAGTGTAATTCCGGCATAAAATCCTCAAGGGGTTTTTTCGGCACTTACATACATCAAATAAGTCATCGAGACTTGAGAAATCCGGGAGAGTCGCTAACAGTCGGACGTGGCTAACAGTGATTAGCTCGGGGCAGCACGGTGAAGGCATTCAAAGGTCTTTTTTAACCACTAACGCTGCTGAAAATAACAGCAAACCTCTGCAGCAGCATGAGAAGAGTCCCTACACACACAACAAAGCAGCAACAACGTAGTTAGTGAACCCAGAGTTTATTAAAGAGTGTTTTAAAGACTTACCTACTGGCCCCTGTACCAGCTCCTCTCATAGTAAAGTCCATTACAGTGGATTAGCAAAGTCAATCCCAAAGGAAGGAGCCCATTGGTGCTTTGTTGTGTATGTAGGGACTCTTCTCATGCTGCTGCAGAGGTTTGCTGTTATTTTCAGCAGCATTAGTGGTTAAAAAAGACCTTTGAATGCCTTCACCATACTGCCCCGAGCTAATCACTGTTAGCCACGTCCTGCTGTTAGCGTCTCTCCCGGAGCAAACTTTTCCCCCTTCTGTTCCTGAGTTATGAAACATTGTGATGGGACCGGGAAGGTGACCTTTGACCTTTCGTGTAGTAAAATGTCAACACTTCATCATTTTTATCCCTTTAGACATTTGTGTGAAATGTCCCAAAATCTAATCAGCTCATCCTGGAGTCCAAGTGGATGTTTGTGCCACATACAAAGACATTTCCTGAAGGCGTTCCTCAAATATGCACTCACAAGAATGAGCTGGACAGACGCGCGGACGACCCAAAAACAACAAACGCCTACAGACACGGCGGCGTGGAGGCACGATAAAGACACACGAAGTGGTGACGTAGCCCAAAGCATCCACTTGGACACTGTGGGTAAAAGGCGGAGAACAGCTGTTTGCTTTTAGTTGTGACAGGAAGCATTAAAGTGTCGTTTGTAGTTTCTTTCATCGTCACTGTTGATGCCGAAGAAACACACACACGCACACACGCACACACACACACACACACACACACACACACAAACACACACACGCACACATACAGACATACACACACACAGAGCTCAGACAAGCAGGAAAAACCTCCCATATCGTCTCCCCCGCCCTACACACCTGTGAGCGCGCACACACACACACAGCGGGACCACCCACGTTGCCATGGCAACCGCCTTCGCCCGGGTTCCTGGGTTAACGGCCCCACGACAGAGTGTCAAACTGACGGCGGGGAATCCTCAGTGGGGCTCCGCTCGTGCAGCCACCAGGAACAGAGAGGAAGGAGCAGGAAGGAGAGGGAGATAAAACGTGGCGACAGATGGCGAGCCCCCCAAACCCCCCGCAGCCCCCCCCCCCCTCCCCGAGAGCTCCAAACAACGGTGGTGCCGGTTATTCCAGGGACGCATCAAGGAGCCATTATGAAAATGTATGACAGACAGCGAAGCATAAACTCATTTGTGGGTCTGAAGTGATTTATGTTTTCTCTCCGACACGAGCTGCCGTCACCGAACCAAACGGAACGAACGGCGAAGGTCAGAGGAGGCCGATGACGAGGAGGAGAGAAAGACAAGCACTCGTTTTGGAGAGTTACATTAAGGGCACACTCACACTGTCCTTCCGCACCGGGCCAAAACAGGTTTTTTGGGTAGAGCCTAGTGCGTTTGACCAGTGTGAGTGCAACCGTACCGGGCATAACTGCGTTATGTTGTAGTTGGGTGTCCACGGCCAGTTTGAGAGAGGTGGGCTTTTGTAAAGCGTGTTTGCACATGTATGAGCACGAGCGTGCGCACGTGTGCAAGTACGAGCACGATGGCTATGGTGGCTCTCACGTCATTTTATGTGAATCTTTCCAAAGACCACGGAGTTTTTGTGCGTCTTGTCGACTGTTTTTGAATCTTTTCATCGACCAAATCTGCAGTAAACACTCCACCTCCGCATCACACCAACGTGAACCTTTCACCGCCATTGTTTGAAATGTCCGCGCATGGTCCCTCCTTCTTTTTTCTATGTCCCAACAGGCGCACAGGAAATGACCTCAGAACCGCTGTAGGCCTCGTGCTCGTACACGTGCGCACGCTCTGGCTCGTACATGTGCAAACGTTTTTCTAAAGCCCACCTCTCCCAAACGGGCCGTGGACGGCAAGTGTGCCGCAGCTAGACGCAGTACAGTTGCACTCACACTGGTCAAAGAAACTACACTTTACCCGTGAAACGTCCTGGGGAACGGTACGGATGGACAGTGTGAGTGTGCCCTTAAGCATTAAAATGTAGATTTTTCTAAAGGGAACCAATCGGAGGCCTGTCTTATTTCCTCTTTTGAATATTTACTATTGTTCTTTAACGTATTTATCAGATTACTCGACTAATCAATCGATAATTAGTAACTTAAAATAATCGATAGCTGCAGCCCTGATGGTGTTAAAACACGTGTGTTTAGCTGGTGTAATATTAAAGGTCATTGCTCTGGTGTTGGCAGCAGTTTCCAGTGTGTAAGATACGATTTTATGGAATAATAAGTATGCAATATGAACAGTACAATAACCAAAAACTCATATTTCTGTTGACAAATCACTAACTGGCACTGTGGGGGACGTGAAAGTGGCTCTAAACTTCATCTTCAGGGGATCAAGAAGCGGAGCAGTTTCAAACGAAACCAGTTCGTATTCAAAAAGTTTGTTTAAAACATACATAAGGTGGATTATTGTTATTTCATGTGGGGGGTAAATATGTCTCAATGATGCACACAACATGTAGAGTATTTCCTTCTCATGCAACGGTGCAGGCGCGCACACCAAACCTCCAAATCATCAAACTTTAAAGCTCCTTAACGGGGAACTTTGGAGGTCTGGGGAGGTTAATGGAGGGCTGAGGGCTGAGTCCTGGGACCTGGACGCCACCTTCCTGTCTGATCAAAGAGCGCCGGTTTAAAGCTCAGGACTGTTGCGAGTCTGTGATCCGAGAGCAGCTGAGGCCTGAGGTAAAGTGGAGCAGCAGATCTTTTAACCGGACGTCAGCTGCATGGCGGACACCAGGTGGACCAACCAGACAGAAAGATATACCCCCCCACCACGACCAATAATATTCAGTCGAATTAACTCGTTTTTCGTCTGGTTGGAAGAAATCAATTCATTCATTGCTTGCAGCGGTCTCATGAAACCACTCATCGGATCGACTTCCCACTCGACACTGCGCTCCCCTGGATCCCCAGCAGCGCACCTGCCCAGCGGGAAGTCGATTGGATGATCGGTTCTTGAGATATGTGAAGGACATTGATTCATTCATACAGAGAGAGATTCCCTCATTTACTGAGTACGGCGCCATTAACTGGCCAAATGGCACCAAATTTGTCACGTCATGCACTGTACGCATCCAAAACGGCATTTTTTAACCACTAATGCTGCTGAAAATAACAGCAAACCTCTGCAGTAGCATGAGAAGAGTCCCTACACTGAATACAAAGCACCAACAACGTACATTAATTCATTCATACAGAGAGAGATTCCCTCATTTATTGATCGAGGAATCCAGTACAGCGCCATTTATTGGCCAAATGGCACCAAATTGGTCATGTCTTGGGAAATTATTTAAATCTATCTATGTTTAATATCTACACATCCACCAAAAACACACATTCCCATGAAAGCAGACAAGAAAACATACTAAAACACTGTAATTGGGTTGGGACTCCCAAGGATTCAACACATTAAGGGTAGAAAATATCCCATTGAATCACTTCTTCTCTTGTCATTTGGAGTATTTGTCGACTCTCTCTGCGTTTCAAAACCATAATGGTTCACGGGAATATTCAGTTTGGTAATTCATCGTCGACCTCACTGGCTCTGAAACAAAGCAAGGCGACAGGAAATGAACAGAAAACACAAAAAAAGCAGAACAGTTGATCCTTCTTTTCATGGATTGATGATGGATGGATGTTATTTACATACATGTGAAGTGAAACATGCATCAAGACCTCGTGTCACATTTGAGCACTTTTCTCTGGCTATAAAAACTTGGTGAAACATCACGATTGACATGATTGACCAGGCCGACGCAACATGATCGGTCGATCCTTCTGCTCAGACTCTGGTTCGGAAAGTACAACATGGCGGCGCCCCTATCCTGTACGCAGGATATTTTGGCTTCACTTTTGTTGAGTAGAGGGAAGTGAAGTTGCGTCTTTGATCTTTATGGTCTGGACCCACAGAGTCCAGGACATTTATCCGGTGTCCATGTATAGAGAAGGTCCGGAGAGACGCTAACAGCCCCAAAGGGCTAACAATGATTAGCTCGTGGCAGCACGGTGAAGGCATTCAAAGGTCTTTTTTAACCACTAATACTGCTGAAAATAACACAAAACCTCTGCAGCAGCATGAGAAGAGTCCCTACACACAAAACAAAGCACCAACAACGTAGTTAGAGAACCAGGAGTGTATTTAAAAAGACTGTTTTACAAGTCTGGGCCTCACCAGTAGGTCCATGTTGACAGGTCGTCCGTACAAGTCGATTATCGAATGCACTGGAGTTCAGTCCAAGGAGGAAAGTTTTGACCTTTATAATACCATTTAAATGCGTTATTACTGGTGTGTTTGTGACGATGTCTAGCGTGTGTTGAAGGAGTTGTATTTGTAAGTTTCAGAGCGTGCTCACACCGTCCTCCCGGACCGCGACCCGGACTTTAGGGTACTTGTCCCCCCTCCCTCTCCCCCCCGCGCCCCAGCCCCGTTTGTACTCACACTGCCAGGGCCGGCCAATGCTTCTTGCTGTCCATACGCCATCACGCCGTAACACGTCACACGCATTGATCGTGTGTGTGTGGCTTTGTTTCCAGATCTTTCCATAGACCTCGGAGTTTTTGTGCGTCTTGTCGACTGTTTTTGAATATTTTCATCCGACCAAATCTGCAGTAAACACAACGTGAACCTTTCACCACCATTGTTGTTGTTGTTAAATGTCCGCGCATGGTCCCTCCTTCTATTTACATGTCCGAACAGGCGGACATAACGCTACTGCCGTAGGGCTCGTGCTCGTGCTTGTACACGTGAGCAGGCTCGTGCATGTGCAAACGGCTCCGCTAAAGCCCACCTCTTTCAAGCGGGCCGTGGACGGTCCGCTGGCCGCAGTTATGCGCGGAGCGGGTGCACTCACACTGCTTAAAGGTACTAGGCTTTAGCTGAAAAACCGGTTTTGGCCGCGGCCAAAAGGACAGTGTGAGCAGGCTCTCAAAATAATAATCCACTTGTACGGACTTTAATATGAGAGGAGCTGGTAGTTGGGCAGTTGGGGGGTCTTTTTTAATACACTCTAGGTTATCTAACGTTGTTGGTGCTTTGTTGTGTGTGTAGGGACTCTTCTCATGCTGCTGCAGAGGTTTGCTGTTATTTTCAGCAGCATTAGTGGTTAAAAAATGCAGTTTTGGATGTGTTCAGCTCACCGCCCCGAGCTAATCAGTGTTAGCCCTTTGGAGCTAACTCAACGTTTATTTTGTAACTTTACTTTTTGTCTGTGTCTGCATCGGGTCCACCTTTCGTGTTATACCTGAACCGTTCATGACAGTTCCTGCAGATTCAATGTCACTCGTCTGTTATTGGTTGAAACCAAGTGGCTTAAACTCTTAAAAATGTGTTTCATGTAGTCATGCAGTCATAAACAAAGGGCTTTATTAATTGTTTATCTCTCTATTCGAATGTGTTTCAGTGACATTTACAGAACTACAGTAAGAGCAGATTGGTTTCTCTCATCTCAACTGGGAGATTAAGACTGAGGAGACGTCTGAATTCACCTCTCTCTCTCTCTCTTTCTCTTATTCTTTCTGCTGTAAACTGGCGATTTGTTCTCTTCATCTGGTCCGGAGCGACCTTTCCCCTCTCATACAATAAAAAAATAAATGAAAAACACAGGGCTTAAACGACAGCTACGGATGGCAGGCAATAAGGCTGCGGTTGGTATTGACTTTCTCTCCACAAGTCTGACGCTCATGGGAGAGATAAGCAGTGGAGCGAAGCTAATCGCTGCTCACACACAGCTCTGTTTTTTTTTAAGGAGAAGCAGAATAAATTGGCGAGGCGACCGCAGAAGGTTTTTCTGTTGTTCGTCACCCAAAACAACAACATCTCAGTGAACTCTGAGACGCGTTGGGGTCAACGGTTGGTTGGTGTTAAGACCTGTGGGTGATACAGGCCTCACAGAGGTTTGTACAAGAGGGGATTTTTGTCAATTTGGGAGGAAACTTTTCCTTTTTTTGTGAGTTGAGATTTTAGGGCGCACTCACACTGTCCTTCCGCACCGGGCCAAAACAGGTTTTTCGGGTCAAGCCTAGTTCGTTTGACCAGTGTGAGTGCAACCGCTCTGCCCATGACTGCGGTCAGCTGACCGTCCGCGGCCCGTCTGAGAGAGGTGGGCTTTTGTAAAGCACGTTTGCACGTGTACGAGCACGAGCGCGCGCACGTGTACGAGCACGATGCCTACGGCGGTTCTGACGTCATTAATGTGCGCCTGTTCGGACATAGAAAATAGAAGGAGGGACCTTTTAACAACAACAACAATGGCGGTGAAAGGTTCACGTTGGTGTGATGCGGAGGTGGAGTGTTTACTGCAGATTTGGTCGATGAAAAGATTCAAAAACAGTCGACAAGACGCACAAAAACTCTGAGGTCTACGGAAAGATCTGGAAACAAAGCCACGCATCGCCATGACGTCATCAATGCGTGTGATGTGTTACGGCGTGATGACGTATAGGCAGCAAGAAGCATTCTCCGAGGCCCAGGTAGTGTGAGTACAAACAGGCCTGGGGCGCGGGGGGAGACGGAGGGGGGACAAGTACCCTAAAGCCCGGGGTGCGGTGCGGAAGGACAGTGTGAGTACGCCCTAAGAGACAACTCATTCCCTTAAACAGGTAAACTTAACACTTGAAATTGATGGATGCATATATTTTGGGTTTGCCTTAACAGATTCCCTCCAAAGTCCCACCCTCTTCCCCCTGTCTGATCTCTGATGCTACCTCCTCCCCCGACACCTGCGGTGAATAAAAAATGCTGTGTTTGAGCGCAATGGGAAGTCCGAAGTTTCGGACCTCCAACTAGGCAAAGTGCTCTTGAATGGCTGTTAAAGTGAACCTCATACTAGTGAATTCAGGAAGATCAACCTGGAGGTCCGAAACTTCAGACTTCCCATGGCAATGGCATGCAGCGTGAGTAGTAGATTAGACTGTTTTAAATTGTTCTATTAGTGTTTTTTAATGCACCAAATGGAGTTTGCATGATAATAAAGGCTATTTTATTCTGCTTTAAACAAGAGAAACATGTAAACGCTGTGAACTCACATTAAAACTGCAACAAAACCACTTTGTTGGGACGAGGAAAAGATCATGGGTGACCCAAAATATACACATCTATCAATTCCAAGTGTTAAGTTTAGTGGTTTTGTTGCAGTTTTTATGTGATTCACATGTGAGTAAACTTCGTGTTCCCTGTGTTTAAAACAGCGTAATATATTCTTTCTAAGCAAATGTGTGTGTGTGTGTGTGTGTGTGTGTGTGCGACTAAACAACAGACGGTTTCCTGGAAATACCAGTGTGGTTATAAGTCGCAGAGAACTTCGGGTAATACACCGTTTACAGGAAATGGAGTAGCTGCCAATCGTTTGAGTGACGACTCATGGTCACAGTGACCTGGCTCGGACAGGTCCAAAGACGGCCCAATCTGTAAGTCGTCCAATATGGGAAAGACAGAACTGCCCAAATGAGTGTGTTGAATGGTTATTTGAGAGAATCCAAATGGAGTCAATACAGACATCAAGGATGGGTGCTCTAGTGCCATAAAAACAGACTGCAATTGACCTCCAGACTTCCTATCGACTGCATTCTCCCGGGAAGCCAATAAATCCCTGCAAATGTGTTAATCTCTATGTGTCTCATTTTAAACATGACCTGAAGAACCTGTCACAACACTAGGAGCATCATACCTTTAGGGCGCACTCACACTGTCCTTTTGCACCAGGCCAAAACAGGTTTTTCGGGTCAAGCCTAGTGCGTTTGACCAGTGTGAGTGCAACCGCTCCGCGCATAACTGCGGACAGCTGGCCGTCCACTGCCCGTCTGAGAGAGGTGGGCTTTAGTAAAGCACGTTTGCACGTGTACGAGCACGAGCGTGCGCATGTGTACGAGCACGAGGCCTATGGTGGTTCTGAGGTCATTTCCTGTGCGCCTGTTGGGACATAGAAAAAAGAAGGAGGGACCATGCACGGACATTTAACAACAACAACAATGGCGGCGAAAGGTTCACGTTGGTGTGATGCGGAGGTGGAGTGTTTACTGCAGATTTGGTCGATGAAAAGATTCAAAAACAGTCGACAAGACGTACAAAAACTCCGAGGTCTACGGAAAGATCTGGAAACAAAGCCACGCATCGCCATGACGTCATCAATGCGTGTGACGTGTTACGGCGTGATGACGTATAGGCAGCAAGAAGCATTCTCCGAGGCCCAGGTAGTGTGAGTACAAATGGGCCTGGAGGGGGGGACAAGGACCCTAAAGCACGGGGCACCGGACGGACGCACAGTGGGAGTGCGCCCTTAAAGTGCATGGCTACCATTTTAGACTTGGACTTCTCTTTACTGATGCCTTTGGGATGACACCGCTTACAAAACACGGGTGTTGAAGATGAAAAGGCATAAAAGAATACAGCACAAGATAAACAATAAACTCTCAGTTAACTATAGAAAGTAAACAATAGACAGTAAACAATAAACTCTTAGCGAAAAGTAAAATAAAACTCATGGAAACTGGATCCAATAAGATAAATGCGGAGAACTGTAGAGAGGATAAATAGAGTAGATGTATTGGACTGTTTATGGCATCGTGACGCTAAAGTGTGACGCTAAAAGGTCACTGTTGTTTTTTTTAAATTCCTATTTTGTGTCTTTATTTGTTCGGAACAAATAAACAAACACAGATCATCACATATGCAACGACATAATAAGCCACTTAAACATAAGTAGAAGTAAATAACCGACATTTAACCCTCCTGTTGCCCTCAGATTTTACTAACACCATTTATTCTTGGGGTCAATTTGACCGTAGCAGTTTAAACATCTCTAAAATGATCATAATCAATGTGTGACTCAAGTTAAGTCAGGTACTTTATGTTTTTATTTAACAGAATGAAAAATATCACTGATGTTAAACTGCATGGAGGGATTTCTGTGTGTGTGTTTTAAAGTAAGTCTGTTATTTTAAATGCTATTTTGTGTTATTTGTAACATCTGGAATGAAAGTAACGTCCGTTATCAAGGACAGCAGCATGAATTTGACCTCATATAATATTTTAATTGTAAAATAAACAATAATAATAATGATTCAATCATCCAGATGATCAAACTGACCCAAAGGAACAACGATGAGACAAGTACATGTACGATAAGAACAATAAAAAATATATATAATCATGATAATTTTAGTTTTTTTATGAGTCGTCCCCATAAAATGAGGAAAAGTCATGAATATAAAGCAAAAAAACAAAAAAATATGTCGTTATTTAGAGATGTTAAACATTAAATGGGGTCAAATTGACCTTTAGGAGAACAGGAGGGTTAAGGCACTTTCCAATGCTTGAAAACGCTTGAAAACACTAAAATTCAAGTGTTTTGAAGGATTTCCTGTGTTGATATAGAATATAGAAAGTAAACAATAGGCAGTAAACAATAACTCTTAGTTAAAAGTAAAATAAAATCCATAGAAACTGGATCAAATAAGATAAATGTAAAGAAGTGTAGAGAGGATAAATAGAGTAGATATATGAGACTGTGTATGGCATCGTGTAAATACAGCGGATAAATGATAAATCCGAAGTTAAAGTTGGACAAGTGACGCCAAAAGGTCCTGACAAGACGGCACAATGTGACGGTTCGGGGTGAGAACGGGTCGCACATCTTCCAAAGCCAGCTGACGACCCAATAACGTCACGACTCCTTGGAAACGTTACGTCGGAACGAGTCCATTTGTTTTGAATGTGTCACAGACACTGGGTAACCTGACAGACGTTAAACTACAAACATGAACTGAACACAGACGTCGAGTCATCACGTCTCAAGTCAAGAGTCTTTTGTTTTCTGTCAAGTCAAGACTGTAAACGGGGGGGGGGGCTGCTAGCCTAGCTGCATCAAAACAGACCGACACCAAGCTGATTCATTTCCATCTCTGTGGTCTTTGTGAAACATGGAGGAATAAGACTACCGTATTTTCCGCATTATAAGGCGCATAGAACAGACGCTACAGTCGAGGCTGGGGTTACGTTCTGCATCCATTAGATGGAGCTGCTCTAAAGGGAACGTCAACAAAACAGTCAGGGGAGGTCGTCTTGTTGCTTCCTCCACTTCGGCACCATTGATTGGTTCATGTTCAACTCTCTGGCTGCTGCTCTATTCCCGTGTTCTACTGCGTGACTAATGGCCTTGAGTGTAAACTCTGCGTCGTAAGCGTGTCTCTTAACAGGAGCCATTTTGGGCTCTTTACACAAACACACACATGGAAATGAAACGGCACGCTTCACGCAGTCGTATATCTCAACATGCACCGCGCGTTACTTCTTCTACGGGGGAAAATAGAGTCGGCGGCTGCTCATCGTAGTTGGAGACCTGTTCATCTCATCTCATCTTCAGCCTCTTATCCGGGGTCGGGTCGCGGGGGCAGCAGCTTTAGCAGGGGACCCCAAACTTCCCTTTCCCGGGCCACATTAACCAGCTCTAACTGGGGGATCCTGAGGCGTTCCCAGGCCAGTGTGGAGATCTAATCTCTCCACCTGGTCCTGGGTCTTCCCCGAGGCCTCCTCCCAGCTGGACGTGCCTGGAACACCTCCCTAGGGAGGCGCCCAGGGTTCATCCTTACCAGATGATCCTGAACCACCTCAACTGGCTCCTTTCAACGCAAAGGAGCAGCGGCTCTACTCCGAGTTCCTCACGGATGCTGAACTTCTCCCCCTCTCTCTAAGGGAGACTCCAGCCCCCCTCCTGAGGAAACACATTTCAGACACTTGTACCCGCGACCTGGTTCTTTGGGTCATGACCCAGCTTTCATGACCACAGGTGAGGGTAGGAACCAGGACTGAGCGGTAGATCCAGAGCTTTGTCTTCCTCAGCTCTCTTTTCATCACAACGGTGCGGTAGAGCGACTGCAGCTCCGCCCCCGCTGCTCCGATTCTCCGGCCAAACTCACGCTCCATCGTCCCCTCACTCGTGAACATGATCCCGAGGTACTTGAACTCCTTCACTTGGGGTAAGGACTCACTCCCTACCTGCAGGACCTGTTGTGGCTCAATATTGGTCCATATATAAGGCACCGGATTATAAGGCACACTGTCGGCTTTTGAGACATTTGAAGGTTTTTAGGTGCGCCTTATAGTACGGAAATTACGGTACATGTATGAGAAGAGTGAAGCCTATTTTTGTCCCCCTTTAAGATAAATCCTGGCTGTGTGAAATGGAGATGTTGATAGTAACACTAATAAAAACACTGTTAGCATATAATTAATATGATAAAGAAGCTCATAAGTTGAGGTCAGAGGAGCTGGATTCCCATGAGGAGCTGCTGTGGGTGGAAGCTGCATGTTAATCTTCTTTGGGATCCTCCGGCTGAATATCAAAGCCTGGTTCATTATGCATGGGAGGCAGCGTGGCGGCTCTCTCTCTCTCTCTCCCAGCGGCCCTGACTCCTCTCCGTCTACCTGCCTATATGCATGCGGACGCCTCCCCCGAGCTCCCCCGAGCGGTCGGTGCTGCGCTCAGTAACCCGGCCCTCTCTGATGTGCTCATTAGTGATTCTCTGGCTTCTCTCTCTGTCGGCCTCAGCTGCGGACGCCACACAGCCGGCGCTCGGCCAACTGCTGCCGCTGCTACTGTAAATGTCAGCGAGAGAGCGCTCTGCTCCAGATTCACAGTCGTGACCTTAAAGAGCTGCTGATCAGTTCAGGATACAGTTTACAGATCTATCTGTATATACACAGTAATAAGATCACGCATTCGCCGCTGCTGTTTATTGGAGCGATGCGTCAACGCGGCTGACATCTTGGGAAAGGGGCGCGGAGTCTCTTTTGTATGTCAATGGAGGCAGGAGGTCTATTCACTCTTTAAATCATAACTGGTTTGGTTTGTAACAAATGTAAGACATGTATTTATGATGCAGGACACTCAGATGAATTAAAAGTGTTAGCTTTCATACCAAATCCTGTGTATCTTGTGTAGATAGTAACAGTAATCAATCATTCATTCATTCATCTTCAACCGCGGGGTTGTGGGGGGGCTGGAGCCGATCCCAGCTGACATCGGGCGTGAGGCGGGGTCCACCCTGGACAGGACGCCAGTCTATCACAGGACACACAGAGACGAACAGAGACAGACAACCATTCACACCTACGGGTGATTTAGAGTCATCAATGAACCGAACACCTGCACGTCTTTGGACTGTGGGAGGAAACCGGAGAACCCGGGGAAACCCCACGCAGACACGGGGACAACATGCAAACTCCACACAGAAGGGCCCAGGCCGGGATGCGAACCAGGAACCCTCTCGCTGTGAGTCTACAGTGCTAACCACTACACCCAAAAATGGACCCCATGGTCTTTTCTGGCATGAAAATACATCAAATAAACCATGGAGACGTATTTCTTTGTTGATCAACCATGTATAGAGAAACCCCAGAGAGACGTTAACAGCTCCAAAGGGCTAACACTGATTAGCTTGGGGCGCTGAACGCATCCAAAACAACATTTTTTAACCACTAATATGATCAAAATAACAGCAAACCTCTGCAGCAGCATGAGAAGAGTCCCTACACACAAAACAAAGCAGCAACAACGTAGTTAGTGAACCAGGAATTTACGACCTGTCAACATGGACCTGGTGGTGAGGCACAGACTTGTAAAACAGTCTTTTTAAATACACTCCTGGTTCTCTAACTACGTTGTAGGGACTCTACTCATGCTGCTGCAGAGGTTTGGTGTAATTTTGAGCAGCCTTAGTGGTTAAAAAATGCAGTTTTGGAGGCGTTCAGCACACCACCCCGAGCTAATCAGTGTTAGCCGTTTGGAGCTGTTAGCGTCTCTCCGGGCATTCTCCATGGGTCGCCCTTTTCGCTGGACTTACACTTACACTTTAAGGGAAATGAGCTCCGGAGACCAAAAGTGTTTTTTGTAGCAGTTATAAACATGTTTATATCTGCTGTAAAGTCCCATCATGCTCTATGGGGATTGACTTGCTAGGAGAGTGCCTCAAGTGGTCACTGGAGGAACTGCAGTTCAGCCCCGAGGTTGTCTCTTTAATAACATGCAGTGACAAACATCGTTTTCAGCATCGACGTCATGAATGAATCGATAATTAATTTCGTTGGCAACTAATTAGGATTTTTGTTGGACTACCACCGCGCGCTTCCAGGGAAGTGGCTGCATGTGTCCACGACAACTCGGTTGGTTGCACGATCGGTTGCACGGTCGGCAGCTGTTCGAGTTTCCTGGACGTTCAAACTGGGACTGTTGCCTGCTTGTCTGTTAACGATCGGTTAACGAAGGTCAGAAAAGCTTCCCTACTGGTGACGAATTCACAAGTTACCCAGCAAAATATAAAATATATTAGAATTAGCTCCACTTTAGACTCCACTTTAACCAGCTGCAGCATTAAGAAGAAGAAGAACTATTACTTTATTAATCCTGCAAGGGGAAATTCAACTTTTTCACTCTGTTATTATTATTATACAGTTTACACACACACACACACACACACCTGAAATACACACACATGCACAAACAGGAACTATATCCATGCAATTAATGGAGAGATGTCAGAGCGAGGGGGCCGCCAATGGATCGGCGCCCCGAGCAGTTGGGGGTTCGGTGACTTGCTCAACAGCACCTCTGCAGGGCCCAGGAGATGAACTGGCACCTCTCCAGCCACCAGTCCACGCTCCATTCATGGTCCACACAAGGACTCGAACCGGCGACCCTATGGTTCCCAGCTGTCCCAGGTTCCCATAACAAACATTATGAAATGGGCCTTTCTGCATGATGATGCTCATACTTATGTACTTTTACTTAAGTAAGTAAGGTTTGAATGCAGGTTTTTTACTTAACAACAACGTAACAAAGTATTTCTACACTTTGTCATTTACTTAAGTCAAAGATGTGAGTTCTTCTTCCACCTCTGATTAAGAGGATACAGAAAAACAAAGAGTACAGTGTGTTGGTGACATTTGTCGACTTAAATCCGTCACTTTCATTTGACTGTGATAATTTCCGACCACACGGTGAATATTTGACGGAGCCATAACAAAGTCACACTGAATTTTTCACTCCACAAATAGACGTTCGGCTCGATAAGTAATGTGGTGAGAGTGTGACAAAGCGACAGGCGAGTGCTCGACGAGTTAATTACACTGCGCAGGATGACAGAAACCCTCCGCTGTCATCTCCATCAGCTGGAGGTACAGATGAAGATCCGCAGCGTGGATCGATGAACGCTCCGCTTTCAGAGCATTTACTATGGAGATCTTTATTAAGTCGTTCCCATGACTCAACAGAGAGGAGGTTTACAGCAGAGATGGGGACGCTGACAGAGTACCAGCCGCCTCACAGACGCCCCCGCATCCAAAACCAACATGGAGGTGGGGGCGGTAGCAGATGCAACACTTTATCATGAGGCAGCTCCCATTTAAGTACTGCAGGAATGAGCATTTTTGCAGTTTCCTCGTATCCAAGTAAAGAGGTTAACACAAAAGTTCTGTTTGTTGTTGTTTATGTCTGTAAATGCACCATTTCATCTCATCTCATCTTCAGCCTCTTATCTGGGGTCAGGTCTCGGGGGCAGCAGCTTTAGCAGGGGACCCCAAACTTCCCTTTCCCGGGCCACATTAACCAGCTCTAACTGGGGGATCCTGAGGCGTTCCCAGGCCAGTGTGGAGATCTAATCTCTCCACCTGGTCCTGGGTCTTCCCCGAGGCCTCCTCCCAGCTGGACGTGCCTGGAACACCTCCCTAGGGAGGCGCCCAGGGTTCATCCGTACCAGATGATCCTGAACCACCTCAACTGGCTCCTTTCAACGCAAAGGAGCAGCGGCTCTACTCCGAGTTCCTCACGGATGCTGAACTTCTCCCCCTCTCTCTAAGGGAGAATCCAGCCCCCCTCCTGAGGAAACACATTTCGGCCACTTGTACCCGCGACCTGGTTCTTTGGGTCCTGACCCAGCTTTCATGACCACAGGTGAGGGTAGGAACCAGGACTGAGCGGTAGATCCAGAGCTTTGCCTTCCTCAGCTCTCTTTTTGTCACAACGGTGCGGTAGAGCGACTGCAGCTCCGCCCCCGCTGCTCCGATTCTCCGGCCAAACTCACGCTCCATCGTCCCCTCACTTGTGAACAAGATCCTGAGGTACTTGAACTCCTTCACTGGGGGTCAGGACTCATTCCCTACCTGGAGTAACCTGGGTCAGCGGCATGAAATCACTAAATCTGTGTTTCTCCAGCTTGATGTGATCAAAGAGAAGAAATGCTCGACATCAATCCTCCTCGACCGCCTTAAAGTTTCCTCTTCTTTCTAAAAGTCAGGACAACAGTGATGCTCATGAGCGCAGATGAGTAAACTGAGCGCCTGTTGAAAACAAGTCTTTTTTTACCTCCGTCTCCACCGCGGTTATATGTCAGAGATGATGGTGCTGATGAAACTCCGGGAAAGTGGATATATTTCCCCACGTATAGCAAAGCGGAGTGGAGTTAAACTTTTCTGTTGATGGATGAAAATAAAAAGTCTGGCAGAGACAAAGAGCTTTGTGTGCTGAAAGAAAAAGTTTGACGGTTTCTGAATAAATCCACAGAGTCTAAAAGTTTGGAACGACTCGGAAGAGTTTGTCATTCATCCATCTTCAACCGCTTGTCCCTGTCGGGGTCACGGGGGGGCTGGAGCCGATCCCAGCTGACATCGGGCGTAAGGCGGGGTCCACCCTGGACAGGACGCCAGTCTATCACAGGACACATAGAGACGAACAGAGACAGACAACCATTCACACCTACGGGTGATTTAGAGTCATCAATTAACCTAACACGTGCACGTCTCTGGACTGTGGGAGGAAACCGGAGAACCCAGAGAAAACCCACGCAGACACGGGGACAACATGCAAACTCCACACAGAAGGGCCTCAGTTGAGATTCAAACCAGGAACCCTCTCACTGTGAGGCGACAGTGCTAACCACCACACCCGTGTCGCCTGGAAGAGTTTGTATTGTACGTTATTGTGTTCCTGTGAAGTACTGTATTGGCTGGCTGAGAGCACGATAGGGCGGAGACCTCTGTTTTCACCGTTCTAACTTGTAATCTGTATATTTCATCAGGATCCACTGCCAGTGATGTTTTGTGGATGGTGAGGATGAATGGGCCCCTGAGCACAGACATGCATCACCTCGCCTACAGGAGCAAGACGCAGACTTTACTGTGTTTTCTTAATTTCCGAATTTGGATGTGCTCCAAATTTTAATGGCTTCCTCCTCGGCTCGTGCTCCATTTTTTCCACCAAGTTTCATGAAAAACGGGCAAGTAGTTTTTTACATAGTCTTGTTGACACACAGACAAACCAACAAACGGACGAACCGAAGCCGAAAGCGACCGTGGTGGACTTGGATTTAACTTTAAATGTGTACTTGACGTGCAGGTGCGATTTACCTGGTGTCATTATATGAAACCTGTTCACAGCAGGAGGGACGGGTCAGTTTGCAGCAGCAGGTTAATAAAGAGACCAACAGCAAACACGACAGCATTCAATGAATAATGAATGAGAAAGGCCTCAGGTCTTCGTCGGGTTTCTCTCCAAAGTTAACAGTGAAGTCGTTTCAACGCCTTAAAAACAAACACGTCCGTCCGTCTGCTGCGTGTTCACAGGAAAACACATGTATCTGAAATGTTCTTTTTGGATTCGGTTTCTTTTGTCTCCAGGTTTAAAGGGAGAAACCTGAGATGTGATGCAGAGGAAGTGCAGACTTTCTGTACGCCTCCAGGTGGGGGGTTCGGCAGCTCCTAGATGGGATGTGACATCTCAGTCTGCTCGGGGACGGTGATGTAATCTTCCACTGAGCATGTCTGAACGCTCGGTCTGAATGTGCTGCAGCAGCCATTTCTCTGGGTAAAAATCATCCAAGGTAAAACCGAGACTATCGGCCGTTTCTAATCCTCGTCAGATCAGGATTTTACAAGACTCATGGAAACGTCTGCGACTCAGTATTTCTGAGGCTTTTATCTTCTGAGGCCAGCGTATTTTTTCATGCTTTGCAATAAGAGCCACGCGTATTTATCCTTTTTGTTTTTCCTTTATTGAAGCAGGAGAGTATCCTAGCCAAGCAGCACAAATAACAGTTTCAGACATTAAACAAACTTAACATATACGGGAGTTTTTAGTAAGTGTACGAGCGAGGACACAGGGAGGAGAGCATCAGGACGAGCCGACACACAGGATGGGCTCGTTGTTTACTGCACACGTGCTGCATGATGGTTCATGCAAACAGCGGCGCTGACAGTGTTACGGACACAGAACATGCAGGATGCACAAACAGGCAGCTTTGATAACAGCAGAGCGAGAGAGAGAAAGAGATGGAGGTGTGTGTGTCTGTGAGTATGAAATGGAGTAATGCGGTGAAAGCAGCACAGTTAGAACAGTTTATTTGTCGGTGGATAAATGCTCCAACTCCTCAAGACACAAGTCTTCCTTTAGTTTAGGAAAGGTCGTCTTGACAACCACTAGCATCGCGCATGTCGTCACCGATGTTCAAATTCACGTATGCCCTTTAAAAAAAACAGGCAAAAATTACTGTCCTATAGGATCTCATCTCATTTCATCTCATCTTCAGCCTCTTATCCGGGGTCGGGTCGCGGGGGCAGCAGCTCTAGCAGGGGACCCCAAACTTCCCTTTCCCGGGCCACATTAACCAGCTCTAACTGGGGGATCCTGAGGCGTTCCCAGGCCAGTGTGGAGATCTAATCTCTCCACCTGGTCCTGGGTCTTCCCCGAGGCCTCCTCCCAGCTGGACGTGCCTGGAACACCTCCCTAGGGAGGCGCCCAGGGTTCATCCTTACCAGATGATCCTGAACCACCTCAACTGGCTCCTTTCAACGCAAAGGAGCAGCGGCTCTACTCCGAGTTCCTCACGGATGCTGAACTTCTCCCCCTCTCTCTAAGGGAGACTCCAGACCCCCTCCTGAGGAAACAAATTTCGGCCGCTTTTGTTTTTTAATAGATATCAAAACATTATTCAACATTTACAGATGGACGTGTTCGCTTCCTAATAAAGACACACTTGCGGACGATCCGGTTCTTTTGAACGGTATAAGCGAAGGAACCGACTCGTACTCGAGAGCCGTTCTTTGCATCGTCGTATCCAAAACGCGTGGCGGTGCTTCGAAGCACTTCCGCCTCTTCCTATGGCTGTGACACTGACAGCAGGACGCACAGACGGCTTTTACACTAAAAACACACCAAACACGCTTTAAATCCAAAATGCAGTTAATGCATAATGCCTGATCGATTTTCATGGATAAATAGTGACCCTGAGTATAACAAAAGAGCGATGAGCCGCTCTTTTAAACGTCTCTATGGAAGGAACAGCGCCATGAGAGACGGCTCCCATTACTAGGGCTTCCAAGTTTTTTGGCATGGCTTTTAAAGGGTCCAATGAAACTACCTCCTTTTTTGACTGATTCCACAAAAAGGGAGCAGCAAACTAAAGCACATCTTTCCAACAAAAAGTGCTGGGAGGGAAGACGGTAACTTCTGTTCATGTTTTTATACAGGGTAGATCAGCAGGTAAGAAGGAACTCGTCCAAGAACAGCCTTTTCAATAAGAGTACGCCAGTGGTACAGTCTCCGGGTGCACATGGCCGAACAATGATGAGTAAGGACTTTGACAAATCTCGGTCATCCACGGTAGTCATGCTATGCAAACGTCAGCAATGTGACGAGGCATTTTTGTCTCTATGTTAAGGTTAACTTCGAGAGATGGAGATCAACATGCGACAAATCACATCAAAGGGATGAGCTGCCATTCACGGTTGGCACCTTAACCCTTTGTTTTTGTTGTACAATAATATCAATATGATATTATAACAGCACGTTGTTAATTTGAAAGTGATAGACATGATTTTTAAGGCATGTCCTGTCGGTTTTCCGGCTGTGATTCAAAGTGCCATGTTGTTTCTACCGACTGAAAATCAGATATCAAGCCTTAATGAGGCTTATCATCAGCTGATGCACTGCATATTTAAAAACAACAAGTCCTTACTAACTTCACAGTGGCAGCAGATAAAGACTAATACAATGTTTGGAAGAAGTGACAGTGAAATGCTCCTCGTGTCCTCTAAATCTCCCCACAGACGCGATAATGAGCAAAATCTTCCATCTGGCAGCTCGCTTACAGCAAACTCAACCCAGAAACGGTTGTCTGAATGTGCTAAATTTAATTCTGCTCTAATTTGCTTTGCGTCGACAGGATGCAGAGCGGGCCGGACTGAGCCTGTGGTGATCAGAAACCAATCAATCAGTCAGTCAGAATGGAGCGTTAACTCCGGTCCGCAAAGACGGTGTGCAGAAAACACATTAACCTCTGCATTAACATGTGCAGGGATGGGGTTGATGGATGGTTTAGCAGCTAACCATTAGCTCCTGTGACTGTCTCCAGGGAACTTGCACTCATTAAGCTTTTTATTCCCTTCTTTGTATGATAGTCTGATAGATTGTTAAGCGTTTTATTGCCTTTTCAAAACCAAAAACACAAGAACAAAAGTGCAAAGGATCGATTAAACAGTGTTTGTCTGCTTTAACGTAAAACAGGAGCTGTTAGCATGTCCGGTTAACTAGCTTAAAGTACTCATCTCATCTCATCTTCATCCTCTTATCCGGGGTCGGGTCGCGGGGGCAGCAGCTTTAGCAGGGGACCCCAAACTTCCCTTTCCCGGGCCACATTAACCAGCTCTAACTGGGGGATGCTGAGGCGTTCCCAGGCCAGTGTGGAGATCTAATCTCTCCACCTGGTCCTGGGTCTTCCCCGAGGCCTCCTCCCAGCTGGACGTGCCTGGAACACCTCCCTAGGGAGGCGCCCAGGGTTCATCCTTACCAGATGATCCTGAACCACCTCAACTGGCTCCTTTTAACGCTAAGCTTAAAGTACTAGCTAGCATTAATGTACTTTACAGAACATTTCATCATCTAAATACATTAGTTTCCTTTCACACACGCACTGCAAACCTGAAATCATCAAGACATTACCCCACTATAAAGACTCTTTATCTCAGAGTTAGCCCTTAGAGCCACTCATAGCCTGGTGCATCTATCTCGCTGCAGCCAACGCCGGAAGAAAGCCTCTGATGGTGAAGAAGAAGAAAGGCGATTTACAATAAGATGGCGATGAAAATGCTCCACTAGAAGACGACAAGATTTGTGAACTTCGTTCGGTTAGGCCTGACCCCGAAATAATCAAACAAATGCAAGGAAGGGCAAGAGACCCGGTTGTTTATGATCAAAGCCCCTTCACGTGCTCCTAGATGACCGGTGTGAACGTACAATTTGCGCGTTTAACGTATCCCTTCTCATCAGCTCACGCTTCTTTAACTGTACTGCAAGTTAATTTCCTGTTAACACGCATACTTTTATGTATTTTCAAGCTTGTGTTGGTAAATTATTGCAGTGTCACAAGATGTGCTAGCTTTAATAGTGAGCAGAGGCCATTTTAGGTTAGCTGTGGTTCGATGAATGACGTCTTAGAGTCTAAGATTTTAAATGAACTTTAAAGTGTTAAATTAACTTTCAAACCTATACACTTCAAATTACCGTATTTTCCGCACTATAAGGCGCATAGAACAGACGCTACAGTGGAGGCTGGGGTTACGTTCTGCATCCATTACTTCCACTTACATTACGTCACTTCCTCCACTTCGGCACCATTGATTGGTTCATGTTCAACTCTCTGGCTGCTGCTCTATTCCCGTGTTCTACTGCGTGACTAATGGCCTTGAGTGTAAACTCTGCGTCGTAAGCGTGTCTCTTAACAGGAGCCATTTTGGGCTCTTTACACAAACACACACATGGAAATGAAACGGCACGCTTCACGCAGTCGTATATCTCAACATGCACCGCGCGTTACTTCTTCTACGGGGGAAAATAGAGTCGGCGGCTGCTCACCGTAGTTGGAGACCTGTTGTGGCTCAATATTGGTCCATTTATAAGGAGCACCGGATTATAAGGCGCACTGTCGGCTTTGGAGACATTTGAAGGTTTTTAGGTGCAACTTATAGTGCGGACAATACGGTAGTTCAAAGGATAAATGACATAATTATTAAATAAATAGTTTTCAACTCCAAAGCACACCTATTAGTAACTGTAATGTCTCATCCTTAATCATTATTATCTCCAAAAGACACACGGGGAAAACAGAAAACTTAGTTCAAACACACAAACATCCAGTATGTGTGTGCAAACATGTGGAAGCTGCTGACTTTGTGTTTCCATTTATAAACCGAACATTACATAAAACATGACAGTACATTATTTATCAGAGAAGCACACTTACCCGCTCCGCAGACTGTGCCGTGCCAAAGAAGATGGGGATGAAGGCGAGCCAGATGATGCAGGTCGTGTACATAGTAAATCCAATGGGTTTGGCCTCGTTGAAGGTCTCTGGCACGCCACGCGTCTTGATGGCGTAAACAGTGCATGTGACCATCAAGAGGATGCTGTATCCCAGCGAGCAGATGAGCGACAGGTCGGAGATGTCACACTTGAGGACGCCGCGAGCATTCCCGGGATCCTGCGTGCGCTGCTCCCCGTAGTCCACAAAGGTGTGCGGCGGGTCGGCGGTGAACCACACGAGAACACCAAGAAGCTGAACGGAGATGAGCGAGAAGGTGATGACCAGCTGGGAGGCCGGTGAGATGAAACGCGGCGCCGTCACAGCCTTCTTGCCCTGCTCGAAGATGCGATGGATGCGGTTGGTCTTGGTGAGCAGCGCGGCGTTGCTGAAGCACATGCCGAGGCCCAGGAATATGCGGCGGAAGGAGCAGACGACGACATCGGGGGCAGCGATCATGGGGAAGGTGATGATGTAACACAAGAAGATGCCCGTCAGCAGCACGTAGCTCATCTCCCGCCCCGAGGCGCGAACAATGGGCGTGTCGTTGTAGCGAACGAAGGTGACAATGACGAAAGTGGTGGCGATGATGCCCAGGACAGAGATGAAGACGGGCAACAGCGCCCACGGCGAGTGCCACTCCAGCTTGATGATGGGGATGGACTGGCAGCCCGTGTGGTTCTGGTCGGGTCTCTTCTCGTAGGGGCAAAGCTCGCAGGTGAACTCGCTGGCTTGGAAGTGGTATCCCTCGCAGCGCTCGCAATGCCAACAACACGGGACGCCTTTCACCACCTTCTTCCTCTCGCCGGTCCGGCAGGGCAGGCTGCACACCGAGAGCGGCAGGGAGGAGTCGCCGGTTGTCCACTGCAGGACCTCCATCTGAGTGGAGAGCAGGGAAGAACCAGACTGGTCAACATGCTTACGGATCTTACGGTTGTGACACAGCGATTATATGATCGAGACGGGTTAAGAAGAGTTCCCACACGTCTCCGTTTTAGGGCGTTATGTGTTTTAAAACTAAATGGTAGGTGCTGACATCGCCGGTTCCTTACGTTTAGATGCAGCTGATTGGTCCAGTGTCCGATGACTTTGTACTCGGCCGCTGACCTGTTGTTGATCTGATACTGGAAGATGTCGTAGCGTCCGGGAGCGTCACCGTTCTCGTTAAAGGTTACCGGGGTCCCCGCACTTCCTGCAGAAGCACACAAAAAAAAAGAGCAGATGTTGTTGAGAAACATTTATTTAGGCGTCTGTTTGCTGGGACACGTTGTCAAACTTCAGACATCCCATGACACTTGAAAGTAGCATGAGCAGCGCAAGGGAAACGGAGCGACGATGACAGGCAGGAAGCTCGGCAAATTATTTTATTTGGACCGAATAAAATGCTTTTTTAGAACAATTCATAAACCTGTGAATGTTCTCATTTGTCCAGGTCGTCGTTATCCCCAAAGCAATTTCAGTCAAAAGCAACAGGACCTCTCATCCAAGAGGCTTCATCAGTTCATGTACGCATCTGACCAGGCTGGGACTGGACCAGGACCAGGCTGGGACTGGACCAGGACCAGGACCAGGCTGGGACATGAACAACCAGCTCGGACCAGTAACGAAGAAACGTCTTCCTAGACAAATTAGCAAGTCCAGTTTCTTTTGACTGAAATTGCTTTGGTGCTTTTTCAGTCTTTTATCAGAAATATATGAGAATTAAATATTGATGAGTTTCAACACCTGTTGGATTTCTTTTGCATTTTAGTGTCGTACGCTTATTAGGAGCATTTAAGAAAGAAAAAGAATTGCTATAAGGGCGCACTCACACTGTCCTTCCGCACCGGGCCAAAACAGGTTTTTCGGCTAAAGCCTAGTGCGTTTGACCAGTGTGAGTGCACCCGCTCCACGCATTACTGCGGCCAGCTGACCGTCCACGGCCCGTCGGAGAGAGGTGGGCTTTTGTAGAGCGCGTTTGCACATGTACGAACACGAGCCTGCGCACGTGTACGAGCACGAGGCCTACGGCGGTTCTGACGTCATTTAGTTGCGCCTGATCAGACATAGAAAATAGAAGGAGGGACAATGCGCGGACATTTCACAACAACAACAATGGTGGCGAAAGTTAAGGTTCAGGTGTGATCCTGAGACGCACAAAAACTCAGAGGTCTATGGAAAGATTGGTAAACAAAGCGACGCATTGCGATGACGTCATCAATCCGTGTGACGTGTTACGGCGTGATGATGTATAGGCAGCAAGAAGCATTCGCCGAGGCCCAGGTAGTGTGAGTACAAACGGGTGGGGCCAGCGGGGGGAGAGGGAGGGGGGGACAAGTACCCTAAAGCCCGGGGCACGGGACGGAAGGACAGTGTGAGTGCGCCCTTAAAGACAATTAAATAGATGTGTCCTCTGATAGACTGCCGTCCTGTCCAGGGTGGACCCCGCCTCACGCCCGATGTCAGCTGGGATCAGCTCCAGCCCCCCGCGACCTCGACACGGACAAGCGGTTGAAGATGAATGAATTAATGATCTTTAACACTTAATTATTAACCTTTCTCATACAAGACAAAACCTTTCTAGCATTCAAGACTGAATGGAACAGAAATTTGATGGTTAAAACTACTTTGGGAGAAGTTTACTCATTCACGCCTACAACACAATTAGTACCAATTAAAATTAAAAAAAGCGAACACTCAGATGTTGAGCTAATCCTCCTAAACTTGATGCTACGTTTTCAGACTCAGCCTCCTTTCTCCTCCAGCTGCTTTATTCACTGTACTGTGTGTTATTGTACAGTGGTGCTGGACTCCTCAGCTGCAGGGCGAATACACCACCGGAGACAGCAGCAGAGTCTCCAACTGGAAGCGGATTAGTTTGGGTGCCGAGGGGGGAAAGCAGCAGATTGTAGCTAAAGAGCAGGACAACAAAAAAAAAGAATGAAAACAGATTTATAATGAAGTGAGTGGGCGCCGGTTTGATTCTATCCTGCCCCCGATTTGCTTCTTCAACATGAATAACAGCATCACAAATCACATCAGCGTTGCGATGAATCACCAGAACTCGCCTCAGGATGTAGAAACCTCCTTCCCTCCACCATCACCACCACCACCATCACCTCACCCTCTCCGTTGATGCAGAATTATCATCCTCGCTGCACATCATTTCCAGACATGGTAATCACAATAACTGTTGGTTACACATGCTGCAGCGTTGTCATTAAACGCAGTAAGACGAACCGCAAACAAACAATATGTCGTTGTCAGGCCGCGGTGAGGTCTGTCCTGTCTTTGGGTTTTTTTTAATCTTGTGCATTTCCTGTTTTATTTTGAAAGGTAACTCTCCTCTCGTTCCAGGTCACTTGCCCTTCCTCTTGTGTCACCGGTCTGACGTCATCCCTTGATCCTTGGTTGTTTTCAACTGTGGTTCCCCTCCCTTCATGTGTTTAAAGTCCGTGTCCTCTCCCTCGTCCCGTTGTCAGATTATTCGTACTTCAAGTCGAATGTTTCCAGCACTTTTTCACAGCCTTGTTCATGTCATTGAGATCTCAGTATCCTCGCTCAGGTGTTTGTATTCCCTGTTTTTATCCCTTTTTTTGAATGCTCTTTTGGTCTCCTTGATTTTCCTCCTGTTTTGTGGCTTTAGGGTGAGAAGTTCAGCATCCGTGAGGAACTCGGAGTAGAGCCGCTGCTCCTTTGCGTTGAAAGGAGCCAGTTGAGGTGGTTCAGGGTCATCTGGTAAGGGTGAACCCTGGGCGCCTCCCTAGGGAGGTGTTCCAGGCACGTCCAGCTGGGAGGAGGCCTCGGGGAAGACCCAGGACCAGGTGGAGAGATTAGATCTCCACACCGACCTGGGAACGCCTCAGGATCCCCCAGTTAGAGCTGGTTAATGTGGCCCGGGAAAGGGAAGTTTGGGGTCCCCTGCTGGAGCTGCTGCCCCTGCGAGCCGACCCCCGATAAGCGGATGAAGATGAGATGGCTCTGTGCCACGACTTGGTTGGGATTTGGTTGAGTGCATCAGGGACATGAACAGCAACGGGAAACAAACCCTGCTCTCCCTGGTGAAAGTCCTCTGTTTTGGGACCCATCCACCGTCACACCCTGCCTCCTTAAGTGGAAATTCCCCTTGTTATCAATTATGGAGACGTCCTCTTTCCAAGGTGTTGGTGTTATCTGTTCTTGGGCTGGTGGGACAAACGTCAACAGTGTGAGGATCAGCTGTGAGACAGCTGAAGAGTCTGTTAAAGGGCCACAGAGAATTACAGCCTCTCTTACTGAACACTACTTGTTTCCACTGAGACCGTCCGTTAGGATCCAAACCGTAAATACTCGTTCAAGGTGTTGATGTGAACTTTGAACACAGCTGCAGTTCTTCATCAAATCAGAGCAGGAAGAGACCCAAAGCTCCATTAATCCATCTGTTTGACCTGAATAGATCCGACAGCAGCTCTTCTTCACCGCGCTGACAAAGTGTGTGTGTCGCTTTGAGACACAGCGGAGCGAGGCCAAAGAGTTTTATTGAACCGCTCCTCCTGCATCGATTGTTTCCGGGAGACCTTGGCAGACGGCGTGGGCGGTCAGAGCTGCAGCCTGGCAGCTCGTCCTTTCACCTGCGTGAGAAGACGTTCTGCTCTCACCCCTGCATCCTCCAGGTTCCTTCACTCCTCGTTCAGCGGTTTTGAACCTCACTTTCGATCATTTACTTTTGGTCGGTTCCTTGATCTCATGAGACAGCGAGAGATTTCATGAACCCTTCCATTATGTGTAAAAATTAAACAAAGGGCGCACTCCCACTGTGCGTCCGTCCCGTGCCCCGTGCTTTAGGGTCCTTGTCCCCCCCTCCAGGCCCGTTTGTACTCACACTACCTGGGCCTCGGCGAATGCTTCTTGCTGCCTATACGTCATCACGCCGTAACACGTCACACGCATTGATGACGTCATGGCGATGCGTGGCTTTGTTTCCAAATTTTTCCGTAGACCTCGGAGGTTTTTTTGCGTCTTGTCGACCGTTTTTGAATCTTTTCATCGACCAAATCTGCAGTTAACACTCCACCTCCGCATCACACCAACGTGAACCTTTCACCGCCATTGTTTGAAATGTCCGCGCATGGTCCCTCCTTCTTTTTTCTATGTCCCAACAGGCGCACAGGAAATGACCTCAGAGCTCGTGCTTGTACACCTGTGCACATCCACATCACACCAACATGAACCTTTAGCCGCCATTATTGTTGTTGTTAAATGTCCGCGCATGGTCCGTCCTTCTATTTTCTATGTCCGAACAGGCACACATAAATGACATCAGAACTGCCGTAGGCGTCGTGCTCGTACACGGGCAAACGTGCTCTACAAAAGCCCACCTCTCTCAGACGGGCCATGGACGGTCAGCTGGCCGCAGCTATGCGCGGAGCGGTTGCACTCACACTGGTCAAACGCATTAGGCTTTAGCCGAAAAACCTGTTTTGGCCCGGTGCGGAAGGACAGTGTGAGTGCGCCCTAAAGTACATCCACATTAATCTGGATGTTTCAGCCCCTCGGTCCACACAATAACTTGGCACCAACTTTGGAGCTTTTCAAACTGTGTCCGGAAAAGATAAATCTTAAAGTCCCAGCTGGGGTTTTTTAATGCGAACAGGGAAACTGAGCTCTTGCAAAACTTTGATTTAAACACTGCCCACTCACGTTCAGGGGCTTCGGCTCAACCCAGTACAGCTTCTGTGTATTAACCTGTAGTTTGTCAGACAACCCTGTGATCGTAAAACAACTTTATGATTTTATCACCGATGAAGAGCAGCTTGGGGGATGACTGCAGGTTAATGGGTAGTATTTATGAGCCACCATTAAATCCCTATTTCACACTCGTTCTGTCGTGTGACTATAGAAACTTTATTGTTCTCTGCCAACTGAAAACGTGAGGAAAGGGACGTTTAACACATGCTCTGCAAATTATCTAGACATTACGCGGAGGAGCTGTTTGGGAAAATGCAAAGTAATGTCCGATCGAGCCCGTGTGAAATTGTGAAATTCCGTTGTAAAATCATCCCAGGGTCTTTCTCGACACTTACACACATAAAATAAGCCATCGAGACAGTTTTTTGCGTGTAACAACTATTAACGGAGAAATCCAGGACAGCTGGACGTGGCTAACAGTGGTTAGCTCGGGGCAGTACGTTGAGTGCATTCAAAGGTCTTTTTTAACCACTAATGCTGCTGAAAATAACATCAAACCTCTGCAGCAGCATGAGAGGAGTCCCTACACACACGACAAAGCACCAATGGGCTCCTTCCTTTGGGATTGACTTTCGTAATCCACTTGAATGGACTTAACTATGAGAGGAGCTGGTACAGGGGCCAGTAGGTTAGTCTTTAAAACACTCTTTTAATAAACTCTGGCTTCACTAACTACGCTGTTGCTGCTTTGTTTTCTGTGTTTTCGATCCTACTCCTGGATTTTTGAAGCTTTTATGTGTCTTTGAAAGGTGGTTTCTAACAAGAGGCTCAATGAGAGGCCAGATGTCATCCGTACGCCCCCAGCACAGCGACTTCCTGGTTGATCCAAACAGGAAGTGCCAAAAACTGCAGTTCTCTGAGTGTCCACTAGGGGCAGGTTTCATAACAGAGCAGTTTCTCATTGAGCCCCATGTTAAACAGGCCGTTTACACAGCATCATTTAACCTGTTTAAGGACAAAAGAACATTCTAGTCTGTGTGTTTAGCTCAGATCTCCATGACAACACTGAGGGGGAGGGGCTAGTTTTTATTTAATTGGAGGTTAAAATGTATGAATATTTCGGGGCGTGGCCTCTTGAGTGACAGGTAGCCTCTGGCCCTCACTTCCCCTCGGAGGTAAACGTCAGCCAGATGGACGTATCTCCCTCCCCACAACGTCACATACATGCCCTTTTTTGGTAAGAGGAAATGAGGCGGAGTCAAAGTCTGACAAGATGGCGACTCCAGTAGGTGAGGACGACTGGATCAAGTTGAAAGAACGGACCTGGACGGAGAGGCTACGTCCAATATTACCTAACAATAGCTTTTTACTTCTGGAGATCGAATTGATGCATCCAAAATCCTAAAACTGGTGTTTGATTGGGAAGATTATTACGAACTCTTGTTGGCCACAGAGCTTATTTATCTGCTTTAATCAAAAATCTAAAGGAAACCCTGTTTGCTTTTCGTGGAGGGAACCAGGGCGAAGCTAACTAACCACAAGTGATTTAACTCCTAAGCAGAAGGAGTTCCCTTCCCCCAAAATGTTGAACTCTTCCTTTAATCCTGAGCTCTCTCTGGTTGTTTCCCCTTCCTGCTTTGTTCAGCAGTTTATAAAAAGAGCTGCGTATCTGAAGTGAAGTCACAGCGGGAGATTACCTCCTCACATATTCATCACTTCGCTCACCTACGGTATTTCCTCCCCCCCCCCCCATCACTGATTGGACGGTAAAGGGTTCCTCTTCCTGCAGCCCCGCAGGGTCCGTCACGCTGCATCCCTCTTAAAAAAGGCAACAACAAGCTTTTATCGCCTCTTAGTAAGCATCCGCTGTCCAAACGAATCAGGGGGGAATCTCCCTGATGTCCTCCCTCCCTCCCTCTCCCGACGCCCTCGCTCTGCTGACCGTGTTTAAAAAGAGGACGTCACAATAGGACGGCTTTAGCGCGGCAAACTCTAACATTAGCGCAAGCGTCTCGATTAGCCTCCCGACGCTCCTCTAAAAATAAGCACAAGGCTGAGGAGAGCACGGGTGAGTTGGCGATTAGCCCCCCGGCCGCCACCGCCGCCACAGAGTCCCTCGCTGCATTTCATACATGGAATTATGGGTAACCTCGCTGCCCCGCGTTCAGAGAAGTGAAGTGAAAAAAAACAGGAGCAGCTCGAGTTTGATTTATGTCAACGTTTGATGTATGTGAAGGTTCAACCGAGCATGCTGTTCACAGATTCATGCAGAAAAGCCCCAAAAGCAGCGTGACATGAGTGTGTGTGTGTGTGTGTGTGTGTGTGTGTGTGTGTGTGTGGAGGCCTTAATAAGCTCAATCAGGCACAAACCACACATGAGCCACATGCCGAGCCAGAACTCAGTCCCGATGCACGTGTGCTGCTGCAGAAGCTGCAACCTGGAGCTTCACGAGGAGACGTTTGTCCGAGGCTGCGGACGGACGGACTCTTTCACCATCGTCTTCAGGTCAACGCTGACGAAAGAGCGAAGGAACTGAACTGAACTGAAGTGAAAAATTACGACGTGATGTTTGAGCGCTAATGTGAAAACTTTACAGACCGCAAACTAATCTGAGTAAAGGCTCGTCCACACCGAGGACTAGAACTATAGCGACGTTAGCGTACGCACTGATGAACGATAGCGATAGCGGCGAGCAGGCGCTGCTCTCTCATTACTGTGTCATAACTGTGTTTCCCCATCAAATTAGCTTCCATAAAAGACGTAGATACAACATTTATAAAGCATTTTTATAGAGATTGAGCACTTAAGCACATGTAGGACTCAAGTGCTAATGTTATTTAATGTGCAAAGTTAACAAACACCATTGTTTTCTATACATTTCTGTAAGCATTACCGAGCAACATGACTGTGTTCAAAGTGATGGATTACACAACTCGAGTTTACACTTTTTAAAAACAGCCTAAGGGCTCACTCACACTGTCCTTCCGCACCGGGCCAAAACAGGTTTCACGGGTAAAGCCTAGTGCGTTTGACCAGTGTGAGTGCAACCACACCGTGCATAACTGCGGCCAGCTGGCCGTCCAAGGCCCGTTTAAGAGAGGTGGGCTTTTGTAAAGCACGTTTGCACGTGTACGAGCATGAGCATGCGCACGTGTACGAGCGAGGCCTACGGCGGCTCTGAGGTAATTTCCTGTGCGCCTGTTGGGACATAGAAAAAAGAAGGAGGGACCATGCGCGGACATTTAAAACAATGGCGGTGAAAGGTTCACGTTGGTGTGATGCGGAGGTGGAGTGTTTACTGCAGATTTGGTCGATGAAAAGATTCAAAAACAGTCGACAAGACGCACAAAAACTCAGAGGTCTACGGAAAGATCTGGAAACAAAGCCACGCATCGCATCGTCATCAATGCGTGTGACGTGTTACGGCGTGATGACGTATAGGCAGCAAGAAGCATTCTCCGAGGCCCAGGTAGTGTGAGTACAAACGGGCCTGGAGGGGGGGACAAGGACCCTAAAGCACGGGGCGTGGTGCGGAAGTACAGTGGGAGTGCGCCCTTTAAAACAAAAAGACCCTGGTCCTCACACAGACAGAAGAACAGGAACACACAAACACGGCTTTATTGTCCTGAATTCCTCCTTAATGAGATTCCTCCTCCCGGGCTTTACTCTGAAAGACGACTGCCTCTCTGTGACACATTTTCTGTTTCTGCCCCCGTTTCTTTGCTTTAATTCAGTGAACGCGCTGACTAACTGTTTAATGTTTAAAAACCATGGCGTGCAGCCCCTCAGACCTGACTTTAACCGTGCACAGATTAACTGTTGGAGCCCCGCGGGTGGAAACCCACCGCTGATTCAATGTTTAATGTCTCTGCTCCTCCTGCAGAAATAACATCCAGCAGCTCCTGGAATCCATCAGGCCGCGGCACACACAGCGATGAATCCCTGAGAGCTCAACGCCACAGCCACAGAATCGGCTCAATCTCCTCCTCCCTCTGTTTCCGTTGTGTCCTGTATCTCTCTGTGCGGAGCAGGTAGATAGAAAATGTATTCAAATTGAACCTTGCCCCCATCTGCAGGTGTAGGCGGCTGGGAGGAGACGTGGGGATATAAAAGAGAATCTCCTGTCTGGTATGTTTTAATTCATGGGAGGATCACGGTGGAGACAGGAGTCCAGCTAACATCACAGGAGGTAGTGCCAAAACCGATACTGTTGCGGTGTATTCGCACACAAATGAGCCGCCCTCCAGTCACTGCTACAATACGTTCAATGGCCTTTTATAAAACGAATGGCTCAAATCAATCTCATTGATTGTTACCTGTGATATAATACTCGTGTATCACGGTGCTGACATCTAATTCCCTCACTCACTCACATTCAACCAGTTATCCGGGTTTGGGTCGCAGCAGCTCCAGCAGGGGACCCCAAACTTCCCTTTCTCGGGCCACATTAACCAGCTCTAACTGGGGGATCCTGAGGTCCTGGTCCTGGGTCTTCCCCGAGGCCTCCTCCCAGCTGGACGTGCCTGGAACACCTCGCTAGGGAGGCGCCCAGGGTTCATCCTTACCAGATGATCCTGAACCACCTCAACTGGCTCCTTTCAACACAAAGGAGCAGCGGCTCTACTCCGAGTTCCTCACGTTTGCTGAACTTCTCCCCCTCTCTCTAAGGGAGACTCCAGCCCCCCTCCTGAGGAAACACATTTCGGCTGCTTGTACCCGCGACCTGGTTCTTTGGGTCCTGACCCAGCTTTCATGACCACAGGTGAGGGTAGGGTCGGAGATTGACCGGTAGATCGAGAGCTTTGCCTGGCGCTAAAACGGAGCGTCTCCCAGACAGAGGGTACTGCATCCATGGTCATCTCATCTTCAGCCTCTTATCCGGGGTCGGGTCTCGGGGCAGCAGCTCTAGCAAGGGACCCCAAACTTCCCTTTCCCGGGCCACATTAACCAGCTCTAACTGGGGGATCCTGAGGCGTTCCCAGGCCAGTGTGGAGATCTAATCTCTCCACCTGGTCCTGGGTCTTCCCCGAGGCCTCCTCCCAGCTGGACGTGCCTGGAACAGGAGGCGCCCAGGGTTCATCCTTACCAGATGATCCTGAACCACCTCAACTGGCTCCTTTCAACGCAAAGGAGCAGCGGCTCTACTCCGAGTTCCTCACGGATGCTGAACTTCTCAAATGTATTTTTAAAGTATTTTTCGAAACACTACAGTCTATTGTGCATGTAAGCATGTAAATATATATAATAGTAGAAACACCAAATACATTTATAATCCTGGAAAAAAGGTCTAATAGGTCGGGGCGTTTCTAAACCGTGCACAGGTCTAAACCTCCCCAGACACATGATTTTCAACTGCTGTGTGTTTCGGTCACGTTGTGTCGTGCTATGTGTTTTAATCCTTTCTGCAGAACCTTTAGCACAAATAATTAAATGGACCTAATTGTCTGGTGTGCGTTGTCACTGTGAAAACATACCAGGCATGACGACCACGCTCACCTTGGGAAAGAAAAGAAAAAGTCACATTCAGCTCCAGCAGGAGTGAAATGAGGCCGTGTCTAGAAACGTTTCTTTTGTTTCCTTTCTGCCACTTTAAATGAGAGAAACTCTCCATGCAGAGTTATGAAAAGAACGAAGGACCTTGGTGATAAATGCCATCGTTCAGAAGCCACGGAGAGAGAAAAGAGCTTCATCAAAGCTTTCTGTGAAACCTGCGGACGGCCTTGATTCAACCAGAGAGGGAACATTTTAAAATCATAAATATTCTTATTGGAGCTAATAAATCATACGAACACAGGTTTAATATTCGCTCTCCCTCACATGTTTCAAAATCCTTAACCAAAAGAGCTTCTCTGTTGGCAGTGGTGGAAACTTAGGGCGCACTCCCACTGTGCAAACCTGGCAACCAATGAGGACGCCGCAGACAAAAGAGGCTGCAGCAGTTTCCATTAATGTTTAAAAGTAAAACTCGGCGTCTTGTCTTGACTAAGAGCGAGGACTCGATTTGACTTGCTCGGTTTTTCATCACAGTATCTTGAGACTTGAAGGTTAAAACTTGACTTTTGACTTGCACGTGTGTGATTTACACCTCTGCTCGCTGGTTTGAACTCCATCTTAATGTAAAGTTACACTTTAAAGCCAATTAAAACAAAAACAGCAATTAAGGGCGCACTCCCATTGTCCATCCGTCCCATGCCCCGTGCTTTAGGGTCCTTGTCCCCCCCTCCAGGCCCGTCTGTACTCACACTACCTGGGCCTCGGCGAATGCTTCTTGCTGCCTATACGTCATCACGCCGTAACACATCACACCCATTGATGACGTCATGGCGATGCGTGGCTTTGTTTCCAGATCTTTCCGTAGACCTCGGAGTTTTTGTGCGTCTTGTCGACTGTTTTTGAATCTTTTCATCGACCAAATCTGCAGTAAACACTCCACCTCCGCATCACACCAACGTGAACCTTGTTTGTTTCACAAAAAGCAAAAGAGAGAAAACAGGAACCACCAACTAACAGATGAAACTGCACCTGACAGCTTAAAGCCTGGAGTGTGATCAACGCTTTCTCTCTAACAACATGAAGGTTCAACAATATGAAGGAGCCGTTTCATGTTTCGAGGTGAATCAGTCGAACATTTTGACGTGCGTTCAGCTCTAACAGCGAGTCAACCTGTGACAGAGACATCCCTCTGCGTTGTCTTCTGTTCAAGATGAAGAAGAAAAAGAAGAAGAGAAAAGCATCTCTACACTTTTCTGATAAATACTTCTTCCTACAGTTCTGCACATTTTCTTGCACACCTGGTTTTGTTCGCGGAGATTCAAAATTCCAGGATCAACGGCATTTTAATCCCCGAGGAGGCGACTGACTGGAGTCGTTAGGCTTTTTTGATGGGATGAAAACCAAATTCAAGGGCGACACGGTGCAGTGGTGGTTAGCACTGTTGCCTCACAGCGAGAGGGATCCTGGTTGGAATCCCAGCTGGGGCCCTTCTGTGTGGAGTTTGCATGTTCTCCCCGTGTCTGCGTGGGTTTTCTCCGGGTTCTCCGGTTTCCTCCCACAGTCCAAAGACGTGCAGGTGTTCGGTTCATTGATGACTCTAAATCACCCGTAGGTGTGAATGGTTGTCTGTCTCTGTTCGTCTCTATGTGTCCTGTGATAGACTGGCGTCCTGTCCAGGGTGGACCCCGCCTCACGCCTGATGTCAGCTGGGATTGGCTCCAGCTCCCCCGCGACCCCGACAGGGACAAGCGGTTGAAGATGAATGAATGAATGATCCCGTTTCAGGAAAGTGGGAGTGAGGGCCCCGTTTCCTGTCTATCTTCAGCTAATAAAGGCAAAAGAGCCAAAAAATTGATCTTTATTAGAAAACATAACCGTCATCTTCAACCGCTTGTCGCGGGGGGCTGGAGGCGAACCCAGCTGACGTCGGGCGTGAGGCGGGGTCCACCCTGGACAGGACGCCAGTCTATAACAGGACACATAGAGACGAACAGAGACTGACAACCATTCACACCTACGGGTGATTTAGAACATGCAAACTCCACACAGAAGGGCCCCAGCTGGGATTCGAACCTGGGACCTTCTTGCTGTGAGGCGACAGTGCTAACCAGAGAAAGCGTTATTAGTCGTCCTGACCTTCATCAGCGTCTTCATTTTAACTCCATCACTCCCTCGTTAACCCTTCTTTTATTTCTATCCTTCATTCCTCCTCCTCTCCATTTCCCCGCTCTTCATCTTCCTCGTCATGGCGGTCCAAGCCCCACCGACCTCCTGGCGGGCGAAGGCCTTGTCAGCAGGAAGTGCAAATGCTGACGCCGTCATCGGGGGAATCCTCCCGCTCGTTATTAAAACGCCAGATATGGTGGCTGGGATTTTTATTTTTCCACATTCATTATTCTCAGCTCAGTGGGAGACTCTGCCGTCTGCTTTCACACGACTTTACTAATCACAAAACTTCACACACGTGCAAACACACGCACACACACGCACACGTAACTGCGGGATATTAAATCACACACTCCTCCTCGTTTGAGAGATGTTGTTTTTACAGATCTGCCGTCAGTGAAAGTAAGTGTGACGGAGGCTTCTGGCGATTTTTAACGGATAATTCCAGATTATGACGATGTTTTATTTAGGTGGTTTAATAATTACGCTGTATTCACCAAGTTAATGTGAGATCTGGGAGGTCATTTGTCCTTACAACATCCAGCACATCATCTCATCTTCAGCCTCTTATCCGGGGTCGGGTCACAGGGGCAGCAGCTCCAGCAGGGGACCCCAAACTTCCCTTTCCTGGGCCACATTAACCAGCTCTAACTGGGGGATCCTGAGGCGTTCCCAGGCCAGTGTGGAGATCTAATTTCTCCACCTGGTCCTGGGTCTTCCCGAGGCCTCCTCCCAGCTGGACGTGCCTGGAACACCTCCCTAGGGAGGCGCCCAGGGTTCATCCTTACCAGATGATCCTGAACCACCTCAACTGGCTCCTTTCAACACAAAGGAGCAGCGGCTCTACTCCGAGTTCCTCACGGATGCTGAACTTCTCCCCCTCTCTCTAAGGGAGACTCCAGACCCCCTCCTGAGGAAACACATTTCGGGCGCTTGTACCTGGACCTGGTTCTTTGGGTCCTGACCCAGCTTTCATGACCACAGGTGAGGGTAGGAACCAGGACTGAGCGGTAGATCCAGAGCTTTGCCTTCCTCAGCTCTCTTTTCGTCCCAACGGTGCGGTAGAGCGACTGCAGCTCCGCCCCTGCTGCTCCGATTCTCCGGCCAAACTCACGCTCCATCGTCCCCTCACTCGTGAACATGATCCCGAGGTACTTGAACTCCTTCACTTGGGGTAAGGACTCATTCCCATATCCAGCACATATTTCAGATAAAAGAAGTGTGATGTTAAAGTTTGAACACCTTAAAAACTTGAACTGAACTTGAGAGGAAGCTGAATCTTTAACTTTAGAGAATCTGACCGAACAGTTGCATCAAAAGAACGTCAAAGGGTTGACAAACACACACACACGCACACACACACACGTGAGGGCGAACGATGACACTGATGGAGCAGCTCTTACCGTTGAAGCCGACAGCGCGGATGTGGGCCAGAAGCTCCTTGCCGTCGATGTTGGCCATGCGAGGGCAGAGCCCGGGGTATCCGGCGCAGAGCTCACGGTGCATGTGGTGCAGAGCGTGGGCCATGGCGTACACGGCGTCCATCACAAACTGAACCTTCCCCTCCTGCTCGTAGGTGGAGTCACGGCCCACTTTCTCCAACCCTGGACCGGAAACAGAAAGGGGATTAATCAGTGTCATGAAATCAAAAACATGAAAACAAACAGGGGATCTTCGTGAGGTACGATGAAAGCTCCAGAACGCTTTTGAGTGGTGAAATAGTTTTGCCAGCTGCTGTTAATCTCAACTTTAAGTGATCAGGAAAGATGGAAATTTGGGGTCTTGCAACTACGGTGAGCAGCCGCCGACTCTATTTCCCCCCGTAGAAGAAGTAACGCGCGGTGCATGTTGAGATATACGACTGCGTGAAGCGTGCCGTTTCATTTCCATGTGTGTGTTTGTGTAAAGAGCCCAAAATGGCTCCTGTTAAGAGACACGCTTACGACGCAGAGTTTACACTCAAGGCCATTAGTCACGCAGTAGAACACGGGAATAGAGCAGCAGCCAGAGAGTTGAACATGAACCAATCAATGGTGCGGAAGTGGAGGAAGTAATGAGACGACCTCCCCTGACTGTGTTGTTGACGTTCCCTTTAGCGCAGCTCCATCTAATGGATGCAGAACGTAACCCCAGCCTCGACTGTAGCGTCTGTTCTATGCGCCTTATAGTGCGGAAAATACGGTAGTTGTTGTGATGAAAGTGACCTACGGACGTATTAATCTTTAAACTCTGCTTCTAATGAGGCAGAAATATATCAGGAACATCAAACTCTGAGAAGGTAAAGCAGAAAGAAAGTCTGTTGAACTTGACTCATTCACATCTGAGCTCTCTCTTTGCACCACTTTCAAACCAAAGGAGTTCGGCGTGCGTCCTTGCCGCGGGGCAGAGAGTCGCTCGCAGAAGGATTACGGGAATGTGAAATGAGACACATTTTGTATGAAACTAACCCGTTACCATAAAGAAATACATTCAGCTCAATCTCATTAGCTGTGATGAAATAACAGGACTGAGAAATCGTCGTCTCTTATTTGAATGCTCCCCTTCCAAAAAATGTTCGCTGAGTAATTAGCGTTATTAGAGCCGCTGCGATCACGCCGCCGCGCCGGAAGGCAGAGAGGGAAGTGAACCAGAGGAGGAGGAGGGAACTAACTGCTGGACCGGACCCTCCATCAACAGACAAGACTTCTCTGAATTAATAGGAGCTTAGAAATGAAATCCAATTTAATTTTAATGGCAGTCGGGCGGCGGGGGATCTATCCGAGGGGAGACATTTGCTCCGGCAGTGAAGACTGATTACACGTCTGTACGGCGGTAATAAACGAGCCGCGGACGGAGAGCGGTGAGCGGAGAGCAGAGAACGGTGGATGTCAAACAGCCGAGGCAGAGCAGAGATGTATGGCGGCGCAGCTGATGATCGCTGTTCCCTGCAGATGATGAGTCTCCTCAATATTTAAAGAAAACACGTTTAAGCCTCAAAATTCAAACGGAGCCTGAACGCAGCTGTTTGAATGTAGAAGAAGCTCAGTGTTCCTGACTCTGACATCTTTCTCTCGCTCTTTCCATCTGGGGAGGAAGCTCCTCTGTCTCGGAGATGTTCTCAAACACGTTCAATGCATAATTTATTTTAATTGATCTAATCTAACTGGTTTGTTTTGAGTTTGGATTATGTAATCGAGTGCTGACTCTGAGACGCTGTCTGACTTAGGGCGCACTCACACTGTCCATCCGTACCGCGCCCAAACAGGTTTTATGGGTAAAGTCTAGTTCGTTTCAACAGTGTGAGTGCAACCGCTCCACGTCTAGGAGCGGCACGCTTGCCGTCCACGGGCCGTTTCGGAGAGGTGGGCTTTTGTAAAGCACGTTTGCACATGTACGAGCGCGAGCGTAGGACGACGTAGCGTAGGACGACGTAGCATAGGACGACGTAGCGTAGGACGACGTAGTGTAAGAGGGGGTAGCGTAAGACGACGTAGTGTAAGACGACGTGGTGTAAGACGACGTAGTGTAAGACGACGTGGTGTAAGACGACGTAGTGTAAGACGACGTAGTGTAAGACGACGTAGTGTAAGACGACGTAGTGTAAGAGGGGGTAGCGTAAGACGACGTAGCGTAAGACGGCGTAGCGTAAGATGACGAAGTGCAAGACGACGAAGCGCAAGACGACAAAGCGCTGTGCAGGGAGGTTGGGGTGGATGGCTGGAACGTAAAATACGAAACTTTAAGCCAGGGGGGCGGGGTTCAATTCCCGTCAGCAGAAAAACCAATCCAAGGCCTCTTTTCTGACCCTAACCAAGTGTTTTTCATGCTTAACCCTATAACCGTCACCTTTTGTTGGCTGAAATCGTGTGTTTTTTTGTGCGTTGTTGCACTTCAGGGTTGCCGATTTTCCGTGGTGGACCATTGTTCCGTTACAGCTTTTTTCTGATCCTAACCAAGTGTTTTTCATGCCTAACCCTAACCGTCACCTTTTGTTGGCTGAAATCCGTCACCTAATGTTCTTTTTTGTGCGTTGTTGCACTTCCGCTTTAGCCTCTTTTGACAGAAATAACCAAAAAGAAAACATTTCTTGTAGATTTTACGGAAACGCAGCGCGTGGTTGAGACAGTCGCAGCTTTTTAACAGCTCCTCACTTCGAAGACGTCACTGAACTAAAACAACAATGTTATGAATTATCCATCAACATCAGACGCTGCGTGAAAGAAAATGATTCCTGAGAGAAAGCGAGCTGCGTGTTCGGCCATGCGGCGACCCGAATGCTGTTGCTCATAATGATGATGATGATGGAGAAACCCTAACACTGATTGAGGTGAGACAGACAGCTTCATCACGGCTGCTGGCGTTTCAATTACACATCACTTACGGGCTAAATGTAATTCCGTGTTTCTGTTTCCACGTCTTTCTCTGTCTCTCTTGCAGGCAAACGTCTGTTTCAATTAGATTTGCAAATTAGATCAACGGCAAAGTAATTACGGGGGTTAGCGGCGCTGGGATGAGTTCAGGAGAAAGGGGAAAGGGCGTCTCACACGGCTGAATATACTCTACATTAATAGAATATTGTCATTAGTTCTGTTGTTTATCAGCAACGTTAGTCCTGGTCCGATTAAAAGGGATGTCTCCTCACAACACAGTTATAAAGACATGACACGTCTGAGAGCTGCTCGTCCACAGAATTCATCCTGCGTCCATAAATGAAGACTATTCTTGATTCTAGAAATGCTGCTTATCTTCATGCTCAGGAAGAGATTTGCATAAATAAAAAAAACTAGCACGTGGCATGGAAATAATGAAACGACAGCTCGAGATGAAAAGTGACATAAATCATCCGAATAGTGACTCAAATGTCCCCAAGCACAACATCCATCTTGTCTGTGACATCTCGGATTTATTATTCAGAGCAACATGAAACATCTGCTTTTGATTTAAGAGTTTTCTTAATTAAAAAACAAAACAACTACAGACTTACAAGTCCCGAGTCAAGGCCGATGAGTCAACAGCCTGGCTATCTACGACTGAACCTGGTTTGGGAAAGGCTGCTGTCGTTTTCTTCAGCACAAGAGGACGAAGTAGTTCAAATAGCTGCACGCAATTAGGGCGCACTCACACTGGGCGTCCGCACCGTGCCCCGTGCTTTAGGGTCCTTGTCCCCCCCTCCAGGCCCGTTTGTACTCACACTACCTGGGCCTCGGAGAATGCTTCTTGCTGCCTATACGTCATCACGCCGTAACACGTCACACGCATTGATGACGTCATGGCGATGCGTGGCTTTGTTTACAAATCTTTCCGTAGACCTCTGAGTTTTTGTGCGTCTTGTCGACTGTTTTTGAATCTTTTCATCGACCAAATCTGCAGTAAACACTCCACCTCCGCATCACACCAACGTGAACCTTTCACCGCCATTGTTTTAAATGTCCGCGCATGGTCCTTCCTTCTTTTTTCTACGTCCCAACAGGCGCACAGGAAATGACCTCAGAACCGCTTGTGCTCGTACACGTGCGCACGTGCTTTACAAAAGCCCACCTCTCCCAAACGGGTTGTTGATGGCCGACTGGCCGCAGCTAGGCGCGGAGCGGTTGCACTCACACTGGTCAAACGTGTGGCTTTACCCGAAAAACCTGTTTTGGCCTGGTGCGGAAGGACAGTGGGAGTGCGCCCTTAGACACTTCTTCAACCAATCAGACCAACGATCCGGATGACGTGTTCCATTCGTTTGACACCAGTTTTCAAAGTAAACTTGACACTGAGATCATTTAAAACTGCAACGACAGCTGCATCAACGGGTAGCAGTTATTGTGTTTTGATGGCCAATAAAGATAGTACAGACAGTAGCCTGGAAAAAACGAAAAGTCAAGACGGGTTAGTCCCAAGTCAAAACCAACATTTTTCAAGTCAAGACTGACAAGCAAAGACCAACATGTCTTAAGTCGAGACCACGACATATCAAGTCAAGACCAGCAGGTCGAAACCGTAGGTGTGAATGTTTGTCTGTCTCTGTTTGTCTCTATGTGCCCTGTGATAGACTGGCGTCCACGCCTCACGCCCGATGTCAGCTGGGATCAGCTCCAGCCTCCCGCTACCCCAACAGGGACAAGAGGTTGAAGATGAATGTCTCAAGCCAAGAGCAACATGTCTAGAGTCAAGACGGACAAGTCTGGAGTCAAAACCAGCAATTTAAGGTTAGTCCCAAGACATGACCATCATTTTTCAAGTCAAGACCAAGAACTCATGATCGACACTTCTCAAGTCAAGACCGACATGTCTCAAGTCAAGACCGACATGTCTCAAGTCAAGACCAACATGTCTCAAGTCAAGACCAACATGTCCTAAGACAAGACCAACACATATCAAGTCATGACCAGCAAATCAGAACCGGTAAATGTCTACACATGTCACAAGTCAAGATCTGTAAGTCCAGAGACAAGTCGCAAGTTAAGTTTAAAGTCAACGCAGATAGTCCTTACAGGCTTTTACTGGACGGTCCTTTGAAGCTCGGTCTGCTCAGATCTCATGATCGTGACGTGTAGTCTTCAGGGGTTAAAGGTCAGATGAAACCGGCTCACTTAAACACCCGCAGCTCTTTGCTCTGCAACATCATCAGTGTAGAAGAGCAAACAGAAAGCTGCAGCCACTCTTTCGTTTTCAAAGTGTTGACTAAAAACACACTTTGCGAGACATCCCTGAGTGCCGCTGAACACACAGCAGCTCAATCTCTGTTACGGAGACAATGTTTTTCCCGCAGAGCTCGTCGCTGCTTTCATAGAAGAAGTGAAATGAAACGATATCCGGCCCTTGTCGACATCACTTTCTCATCTGCTGACTTTTCTAACCAAACAATCTGCAGCACAAAGGTAAAATAAAAACAAACACAGGGAAACAAAAAGAGGTGTTCAAATGCAAATCTGGCTTTCAACACCACAGAGGAGTACAAAGGGAAGGAGGAGTGTTGTACAACGAGGCTCTTAACTCGGCTAACACATCATTCAACAAAGCAGGAGAACAGAATCAAATATTCATGTGCTTGAGTCAAACTGTTTGTGCCGTCTCCGGGCGGAAAAACTGATCCTCGGAGTGGAAAAACAAGGTTTTCCCTGAAAAAAAGAGATTCTGTATCCTCCACAACACCATCCCCGCTGCTGAGGGAAGAGTTACACTGCAAAAAGGGAAGAGGAAGCAACTGACACGTTGTTACTCATATATACTATCACTAGTCTAATAAACTATAAAATTTGTAGCCATAAAACACCATCAGTGGTATGTCTCGCTGTACCGTAGCTGCTGTTGTCGCTACTCATCATTGATCATGTTTACAACCATAATTATTCACCTTAGCTGTGCTTGTTTCTACTGTGCTGCTGTATTAAGTGTCATAACATACAGTACAGACCAAAAGTTTGGACACACCTTCTCATTCAAAGAGTTTTCTTTATATTCATGACTATGAAAGTTGTAGATGCACTTGGGGACACTTTTAAAGTTTTCCCAATTTTTGGGACTGACTGACCTTCATTTCTTAAAATCCTCCACCGTGCAGGATACGTACCCAAACACGTCTGTAAACAGAAATGCAGACGAATTGTACGCAGAGTAAGGCTCCGTCCGTATCCCTAAGCGTATCTAAGGTAGAGCATAAATTAGCCTTTATGAGTTTAGCAGAGCCGGAAGGCAAAGCTCTCGATCTACCGGTCAGTCCTGGTTCCTACCCTCACCTGTGGTCATGAAAGCTGGGTCAGGACCCAAAGAACGAGATCGCGGGTACAAGCGTGTGAAATGTGTTTCCTCAGGAGGGGGGCTGGAGTCTCCCTTAGAGAGAGGGGGAGAAGTTCAGCATCCGTGAGGAACTCGGAGTAGAGCCGCTGCTCCTTTGTGTTGAAAGGAGCCAGTTGAGGTGGTTCAGGATCATCTGGTAAGGATGAACCCTGGGCGCCTCCCTAGGGAGGTGTTCCAGGCACGTCCAGCTGGGAGGAGGCCTCGGGGAAGACCCAGGACCAGGTGGAGAGATTAGATCTCCACACTGGCCTGGGAACGCCTCAGGATCCCCCAGTTAGAGCTGGTTAATGCGGCCCTGGAAAGGGAAGTTTGGGGTCCCCTGCTAAAGCTGGCCCCGCGATCCAACCCCGGATAAGAGGCTGAAGATGAGAGATGAGAGAGTTTGGGTTTCTTTGTGTGCTCCAACGATATGTGAAAAAATTAAATCAAACATAAATATAAGTCGCTATACACGGTGCTGTAGTGGTTTGCACTGTTGCCTCACAGGAAGAGGGTTCCAGGTTTGAATCCCGGCTGGGGTCCTTCTGTGTGGAGTTTGCATGTTGTCCCCGTGTCTGCGTGGGTTTTCTCCGGGTTCTCCGGTTTCCTCCCACAGTCCAAAGTCGTGCAGGTGTTCGGTTCATTGATGACTCTAAATCACCCGTAGGTGTGAATGGTTGTCTGTCTCTGTTTGTCTCCATGTGTCCTGTAATAGACTGGCGTCCTGTCCAGGGTTGACCCCGACTCATGCCTGATGTCAGCTGGGATCGGCTCCAGCCCTCCCGCGACCCCGACCCCGGGATAAGCGGTTGAAGATGAATGAATGAATGATAAGCTGTTTGCACAATCAACCTTTATGGTCGTCTCTTTGGATAAAAAGAGAAACTAGAGAGAGAGAGAGACCAGTTTGATTTCTGAGCACCAAAAGTGTTTTGTACTCAGTAGATTTCAGGTAAACCAGTCGAGCTGTTCTAAAGATAATGTTCTCTGAAAGTGTTGAGCCTGTGACGTCTTCATCCTCTGACCTGAAACAAATCCTCCCGTGTGAGAACAAACTCGTCTTTGTTTCTGCTCCGCCGCCGCTGAAGCCGATCGAGCGAGAACAACGCGCCGTCATCAGGATCTCGACACCTGGATCAGATGCTCGAGCGACGAACGTGTCTCCATTATCCAAACAAGCCTTTTCTGTCACTGGCTGCTGCTCGCACGCAAACAAACAAACAGAACGCTAATTATAGATCGCAATCAATGAGAGGCTCACAGGCTGCAGACACCGGGGACGTTCAGAGCCACGGAGGTTCAGGTGTCGACCTTCAGGCGGACGGATGCAGATTCATTTGGCTGGAACATTATTTTGCAGCTATAAATGTTTCAGAGCTTTGACATAAATCAACCGAATCAACCCTGATAACCTTAAAATAATCTTAATTTGATATCTCAATTATTTCAATGTGTAAATAAACACATGCAACCCTTAAAATCTACTTAGTTTATAGATTAAACGCTTCAGAAATTACGATGTTTTAGGCCTGTGAATGTTCTCATGTGTCCAGGTCGTCGTTATCCTCGAAGCAGTTTCAATCAAAAGCAACTGGACTTGGTTATTTGTCAGGAAGACGTTTCACCTCTCATCCAAGTGGCTTCATCAGTTCATGGACGCATCTGACCAGGCTGGGACTGGACCAGGACCAGGCTGGGACTGGACCAGGACCAGGACCAGGCTGGGACTAGACAAGGACCAGGACCAGACTGGGACTGGTCCAACTAACTGGTGTGAGATCCAGGTATTTAACCTCTCACAGGCCGATGATGTCACTGGAACCCTTTGTGCTCCAAGTGCCAACGATCGTGAAGTTGGTTTGGACTTCGTTAGTGCTCTGTTGAGCCTGAACGACAGTCGTTGGAGTCACAGGAGGCCATTTGTGAACAGTTGTTCTTTGAGATTAGATTGTTGAATCTCCTGGGAAGGGATGAAAGGGCAGCATTGTAAATTGGAGATAAGTGGTGTCCCTCCTGTGACCCCAACGACTGTCGTTCAGACTCAATAGAGCACTAACCAAGTCCAAACCAACTTCCCACCAACGACTGTCACTCTAACGACGGTCGTTGGCACTTGGAGCACAAAGGGTTTCAGTGACATCATCGGCCTTGTGAGAGGTTAAATACCTGGATCTCCACACCAGATAGTTGGACCAGTCCCAGCCTGGTCCTGGTCCTGGTCCAGTCCCAGCCTGGTCCTGGTCCTGGTCCTGGTCCTGGTCCTGGTCTGATGCGTACATGAACTGATGAAGCCTCTTGGATGAGAGGTGAAACGTCTTCCAAGACAAATAACCAAGTCCAGTTGCTTTTGACTGAAATTGCTTTGAGGATAACGATATTTTAGTTTTTTTTTTTCAACAAATGAACCAATTAAGGGATCTCAAGCGAGCAAACACCTTGGTTTAAAGTGTAAATTAAAGCTTAATTAGAGGGATTTTTGTTTTATGGTGCACGTCTCAATTGTAAAGGGGGATTTTGATGCTAACTTGTAAAAGATGGAGGAGAGAAAGGAAGAGAGGAGGATTTCTAATGGTGGGGCCTAATTGCAGTATTGGATTGCGTTTCCAAAGCGACACACTCTGTCTGTCAGGAAATGAGGTGCTAAAAGGTGGCGGCTCTGGCCGTGAACATGAACGTGGCGTCGGCAGCGTGGCGGAGCGACATTAACACTAAGCCGAGGGGGGTGCTGGAGCGTCGACCTCAGACCCCGGGCCGCCCAGCGGCGCTGATATTTAATTATCCTAATTAATTTAAATTGGACTTCCCCAGTGCTGTCTGCAGGGATGGGACTGAGCGCGCCCTAATCTGCGTCAGCCGGTGAGACGCTCCTGACGGCTGCTTCTCCTCTGCTGCAAACATTTACGACCGATATGAAGTATTTACAACACACACACATTCTTCTCCACTGGAAACACTGCACACATTAATTCAGGGCCTCATATCATTTCATTTTGCTTTCACAGCCTCTCTAGTCTTCTGACTCAGGGCGCTTTCACACTACTGTCATATTCACCCTTTCACACAGTTGGCAGTGGACATCTTCATACTATCTAATCTAACAATTCACACCACAATTTAAGAGCCGGGGATCGAACCGCCGATCTCTCAAATGGAGGACGACCCACCCTACCTCTGATACACAGCCACCCCTTTTAGTTGCAATGGAGTATTTGCTTAGAGTGAGGTAGGATCTGAGTGTTTCTTCCCTCACTGCTGAGCTTACACCGCTCTTTACAGCTCACACACACACACACACACACACACACACACACACACACACACACACACACACACACACACACACACACACACACACACACACACACACACACACACACACACACACACACACACACACACACACACACACACACACACACACACACACACACACACACACACACACACACACACACACACACACACACACACACACACACACAGGTGGACGATGACCTGCTGACTCGGCTGTTTGTATGTCTGTGTGATGACTCTGCTGCAGATCCCGAGCCTCGAACAAAACCAGCGGGGCGCTGCGTCCTGACAGCAGCGGACTGATCAAAGCCGTCCACCGAGCTCAGGTAGAGACTCGCCGCGCTATCAGCAACCAGGATGCTGCAGTTATTCTCGTAGCGCTGACGCCGTCGTTCTGCTGTTTCACATCTATCCGCGCGCCCGTATTTACCCAACACCTTCCGCAAATCCTATTTCGTGTGTCGGACATGTTTGTAAAGGATTTGGCCCTCAGTGGCCCCCTGTTCTACAAAGGAAGTGCTCCTGAATCAGGGAGGATTACATCCCGCTGCAGGTCCTCTGCAGTCAGCACTAAGAGACTCAGCAGGACCAAGAATTCAGTTCGCTTCTAATTTACATCTGCTTTCAGCGGAGGCCTGAATACGCGGTGACTTTAAACGACGGTAGAGGTAGAGCAGGGGTGTCAAACTCATTTGAGTTCAGGGGCCACAACAGCCCAGTTTGATCTCAGGTGGGCCGGACCAGTAAAGTCACAGCTTAACAACAAATAACCACAACCTAGAATTTCTCTTTTAACATTATGAGGCCTCTTAAAATCCTAAATATTATAAAATCTAGATTTAATTTGACATTTAAAGTTAAAATTCAAATTGAGTTTGGGCCAAAACTGCTGCCGTGGTTCGGGCTGGAGTTGGGTTTGGACGGTGGGTTCCTGCAGGGTCGGGCCTGATCATAGATCTGCGTGCTTATTATTGGTGTCTGCACCAAGAACACCGTCACATGGCCGATGTTAGCTGACCAAAGGGGACGGTTAGGGTTCGGCATGGAAACCACCTGGTCTAGGATGAGATCAGAGGCCGTGGTTTGGTTCAGTGCGTCTGTCCTCATGAATAAGAGTCGACCTGACAGCAGAACACCGGCAGCTCCAGCACTTTTACTGAAAAATTCAGTTCAGTTGCTAATTTTTAAACTTTGCAAAGTCATCCCTTGGGCCGGATTGGACCCTTTGGCGGGCCGGTTCTGGCCCACGGGCCGCATGTTTGACACCTCTGAGGTAGAGGAAGACACGTTTTGACCGCTATCGTACTGAGTTTACTCAATCCAGATATCCTCCTCACATGCGAGTCGAGGTAATTCTCCTGACGTGTAAATTCCTCTTTAATAAACCCAGAAGTTCAGTGGATTACTCTTAAATAACTATCTGCCCGTCTCCGTCTGCTGCAAGATGAATAACTTTTGATTTGAAATTCAAACTATCGTCCAAATGCGAGGGAAAGGAAAAGAGATTAGATCTGTACCAGTGTGTATAAGTGGAACAGACTGAATACTGAGGCCCAGACATCTTAAAAAGGCAGTAATGTGAGTTTGATCCAGACCAATATACGAGTCGGACGACATCTTCTCCAGTCCGTCTGACATAGGAAGGACAGAGGAAGACGAGTTTTGACCGCTATCGTCCTGAGTTTATACTCTCCAGGTATCCTCCTTACACGCGAGTCGTGTAAATTCCTCTTTAATAAACCCAGAAGTTCAGTGGATTACTCTTAAATAACTCTCCGTCTGCTGCAAGATGAATGACTTTTGATTTGAAATTCAAACTACCGTCCAAATGTGATGTTCTGATCTGTACCAGTGTGTATAAGTGGAACAGACTAGTCCCAGACGAAGAATTGGACCCATCTTAAACGGCAGTAATGTGACTTTGATCCAGACCAATATACGAGTCGGACGACATCTTCTCCAGTCCGTCGGACTGGATGGTGGAACGATGGTGAGATCTCGTTCTGAAGCCCCGTGTTTGTGTTATCGTAACTATTTCTAATAATATATATAATGATTTATGAATTGTTTTCATCAAAGCAATTTCAGTCAAAAGCAACTGGACTTGGTTATTTGTCAGGAAGACGTTTCACCTCTCATCCAAGAGGCTTCATCAGTTCATGTACGCATCTGACCAGACTGGGACTGGACGAGGACCAGGACCAGGACCAGGACGAGGACCAGGACCAGGCTGGGACTGGTCCAAGACAAGGACCAGGACCAGACTGGATCAGGACGAGGACCAGGACAAGGACCAGGCTGGGACTGGACCAGGACCAGGCAGGACTGGACCAGGACCAGGACCAGGCTGGGACTGGTCCAAGACAAGGACCAGGACCAGACTGGGACTGGACCAGGACCAGGATCAGGACGAGGACCAGGACAAGGACCAGGCTGGGACTGGACCAGGACCAGGACAAGGACAAGGACAAGGACCATGCTGGGACTGGACCAGGACCAGGACCAGGCTGGGACTGAACCAGGACCAGGCTGGGACTGGTCCAACTAGCTGGTGTGAGATCCAGGTATTTAACCTCTCACAAGGCCGATGATGTCACTGGAACCCTTTGTGCTCCAAGTGCCAACAACCGTTGTTAGAGTGGCAGTCGTTGGTGGGAAGTTGGTTTCGACTCAAACGACCACATAGAAATATAAATTACTAAAAATTGATGCAAAATGGGCGACACGGTGATGTGGTGGTTTGCACTGACGCCTCACAGCGAGAGGAGTCCTGGTTTGAATCCCGGCTGGGGCCCTTCTGTGTGGAGTTTGCATGTTGTCCCCGTGTCTGCGTGGGTTTTCTCCGGGTTCTCCTGTTTCCTCCCACAGTCCAAAGACGTGCAGGTGTTCGGTTCATTGATGACTCTAAATCACCCGTAGGTGTGAATGGTTGTCTGTCTCTGTTCGTCTCTATGTGTCCTGTGATAGACTGGCGTCCTGTCCAGGGTGGACCCCGCCTCACGCCCGATGTCAGCTGGGATCGGCTCCAGCCCCCCGCGACCCTGACAGGGACAAGCGGCTGAAACTGAATGAATGAATGATGACGCAAAATGACCACCAGGGGGCTGCATATGACCCCAAAGAGACTCAAAATGACCAAAACATAGATGCGAAAAAACACCACAGAGATGCTAAACAACCAAAAAAATCACCACATAGACGCTCAAAAATAAAAATGACCATGAGAAGATACAAAACGACCAGCTAGAAAAGTAAAACAACGCAAAAGCACTACAAAGAAAGCCAAATAAAAGCAAAATGTCTGGGGCAGGAGCATAAAAAGGCTGGTTCCTACGTAGACACAGTGGGGTCCTCTTACAGGTCTGTGCCCAGGGGCCCATTGGCTCAGCGTACGTCCATGCAACCGTCCAATTTGCTGTTGAATTTCTCTTGTTGGCTCACGTTGTAGATGTGTGAGAGATACTTCCAGGCTTCGAGTATCCAAAGAGAAAGTGTTGAATCCTGAGAAGGTTCAAGCAGAGACAGCGTCGCCTTCTCCTCCTCCATCTGATTGTCGCTCTCCCCCTGACACTCATGAATAACCTCCCGTATCTCGGAGTGATTACAAACGCCGTTACACTCGGCCCGATCGAGTGGATTCTGGATTCATTACCTACGCAGCATGTCAGAGACGCTCCGTGTCGTTCGGGGTCGAGAGCTCGGGCCCCAAAAATGATTATCCAGCGTGTTAACCGGCAGTCAGCGGCGGTCAGAAGCATCACGCTCATGAATATAAATGAAGGAGATGTCGAGTGTTGGAGTGTCGGCCTGACAAAAGACAACAGAGCCTTTTTAACCCTGGATATCAAACCGGCGGTGTCTCTCAGGTTCTGTGGATTTTCACAGGAAGGGAGTGAATATAGAGAGGGATTACACAGGACTATAATCCCTCTGATTAACTCGGTTTGACAGTAAATGTAGGTCATCGAGATGTTCTTATCCTTTTCTTTCGGTGTCGCCGTCCATTAACCCGCTGTTCCCGATTCAGGTGTTGCACCAGATGTAAAGTGCAGATAAATCTCTGTTTTATATCATCGAGGTTTGAGAAAGAGTCAACCTCTCGGTGTCCAAAAACGTGGAAGTGTCCAAAACTGCAGTTCCTTGAAAGCCGACTCGAGGCTCTAATGTCGCAGACTGTATAAAAAACAGATGTAGTCTCTCCGTCGAGGTCCATTCTCTCAATTCGATCCAATCGCACTTGTCTACGGGAGCCGCCATCTTGTCTGACTTTGACTCCGCCGCATTTCCTCTTACCAAAAAAGGGCATGTATGTGACGTTGGGGGGGAGGGAGATACGTCTATCTGGCTGTTCCTGATTCAGGTGTTGCACCAGATGAAAAGTGCAGATAAATCTCTATTTTATACAATCGAGGTTTGAGAAAGAGTCAACCTCTCGGTGTCCAAAACTGCAGTGCCTTGAACGCCGACTCAATGCTCTAAAATCGCACAGACGTAGTCGCTCTGTCGAGGTCCGTTCTCTCAACTTGATCCAATTGCACTCACCTCTGGGAGCCGCCATCTTGTCAGACTTTTGACTCCGCCTCATTTGCCTCCGCCCAGGAGGAAATATACAAGAGAGGAAGGAGGAGGTGACTCGACCTCAACCTCGGTCTTTGACTCGACCTCTGACCTCGGCCTTTGACTCGACCTCTGACCTCGGCCTTTGACTCGACCTCTGACCTCTGCCTTTGACTCGACCTCTGACCTCGACCTTGACTCGGTCTTTGACTCGACCTCTGACCTCGGTCTTTGATTCGACCTCTGACCCCAGCCTTTGACTCGACCTCTGACCCCGGCCTTTACTCAACCTCTGACCTCGGTCTTTGACTCGACCTCTGACCCCGGTCTTTGACTCGACCTCTGACCCCGGCCTTTGACTCGACCTCTAGCTTCGACTCGACCTCTGACCTCGGTCTTTGACTCGACCTCTGACCTCTGGCTTCGACTCGACCTCTGACCCTGGCCTTTGACTCGACCTCTGACCTCGGCCTTTGACTCGACCTCTGACCCCGGCCTTTGACTCGACCTCTGACCCCAGTCTTTGACACGACCTCTGACCCCGGCGTTTCCTACCTGTACATTTCTTCGGGCTGCCGGGTCTCTTGCCGTGCATCCCCAGCTTGCAGACGAAGTTCTCCTCCCAGAACTCGGCGAACCAGACGTTCCTGCGGTTGTTGGACAGCGAGCGGCTCTTGAAGTAACGGTCGAACGCTGCCGACAAACAAAAGGAAAAATGTTAAAATTGAGACAACGACGACCTCCTCGGAAATGTCTCCTCTGCTCCGTTTCCCGCCTCACCGTCCACCGACGCCCTCTTCGGGAGGATGGTGACGGCGCCCTCGGCGACCCGCTCCTGCTGCACCACCGGAGAGATCTTGGAGCCCCAGCTGTCGGAGCCCACCCACAGGAAGTGACCCGTCAGGTTGTTGCGCTTCGCCGCGTCCAGGATTCGCCTGCGGATCACAGGAGAGACGGTCCAGAGTCACTTCCTGGTGAATATCAACCGCAAACTATAAACTACTGAACTTTTTGTTATTATTATATTTTATATTTATAAAGTAAAATTATATTTAAAACTAGAGCCGCTTAAAACACAAGTGCTTAAAGACCAACATTATGAGGGTTACATTAGGAGGAAGGAAAGAGGTGGAGAAAGGAAGGAGGTGAAAGGAGGAGGTGGAGAAAGGAAGGAGAGAGAAGGAAAAAGGAGGTGAAAGGAGGTCAAGAAAGGAGGAAGGAGGTGGAGAATGGAAGAAGGTGAAAGAAGGAGGTGGAGAAAGGAAGGAGGAGGTGAAAGGAGGAGGTGGAGAAAGGAAGGAGGAGGTGAAAGGAGGAGGTGGAGAAAGGAAGGAGGAGGTGAAAGGAGGAGGTGGAGAAAGGAAGAAGAAGATAGAGAAAGGAGGTGAAAGGAGGAGGTGGAGAAAGAAAGGAGGAGAGAGAAGGAAGCAGGAGGAGAAAGATGGAGGTGGAGAAATGAAGGAGGTGAAAGGAGAAGGTGGAGAAAGTTAGAAGGAGGAGGTGAAGGAGGAGATGAAAGAAAGAGGTGGAGAAAGGAAGAAGGAGGAGGTGGAGAAAGGAAGAAGGAGCTAGAGAAAGAAAGGAGGAGGTGAAAGGAGGAGGTGGAGAAATGAAGGAGATGGAGAAAGGAAGGAGGAGGTGAAAGGAGGAGGTGGAGAAAGGAAGAAAGAGGTGGAGAAAGGAAAGAGGAGATGAAAGAAGGAGGTGAAGAAATGAAGGAGGTGAAAGGAGGAGGTGGAGAAAGTTAGAAGGAGGTGGAGAAAGAAAGGAGGAGGTAAAGAAGGAGGTGGAGAAGGAAAGAGGAGATAGGGAAAGGAAGGAGGAGGGGAAAAAAGGAGGTGGAGAAAGTTCGGAGGTGGAGAAGGGAAGGAGGAGGTAAAGAAGGAAGGAGGAGATGAAAGAAAGAGGTGGAGAAAGGAAGGAGGTGAAAGAAGGAAGTGGAGAAAGGGAGGAGGTGAAAGAAGGAAGTGGAGAAAGGAAGGAGGTGAAAGGAGGAAGTGGAGAAAGTTAGAAGGAGGTGGAGAAAGAAAGAGGAGATGGAGAAAGAAAGAAGGTGAAAGAAGGAGGTGGAGAAAGGAAGGAGGAGGTGAAGAAAGGAAAGAGGAGATGAAGGAAGGAGAAGGTGAAAGAAGGAGGTGGAGAAAGTTCGGAGGTGGAGAAAGGAAGGAGGTGAAAGAAGGAGGTGGAGAAAGTTAGAAGGAGGTGGAGAAAGAAAGAGGAGGTGGAGAAAGGAAGAAGGTGAAGAAGGCAAGGAGGTGGTAAAGAAGGAAGGAGGAGGTGGAGAAGGAAAGAGGAGATGAAAGGAGGTGAAAGAAGGAGGTGGAGAAAGGAAGGAGGAGATAGGAGGAGGTGGAGAAGGGAAAAGGAGGTAGGGAAGCTAGTTTAGCATGCTAATATTTGCTGATTAGCACTAAACACTGAACTAAAGCACATCTGAGGCCGACTGACTCTAAAATAACGTAGTTTGATTTAAGTTCACAACGTAACGGGTGTTCCCCGGGTTCAAACAGCGTGCGCAGTGACTTCAAACAGGTCCTGACAACGACGCCGTATCAGTATAAAATGACCATGGTCATGTATAAACACATCAAACGTGCGGTAATAACGTGACGCGTGTGACGAGTGCAGGACGAGAACAGTGAGATCCAAAGTGAGACGATCAATCTGGTTCTCCATGAAGACTCTGTGACTCAGAGCTGCAGATCTACATCAGCTGTTACACTGATACAGAGTGTGAGTGTGTGTGTGTGTGTGTGTGTGTGTGTGTGTGTGTGTGTGTGTGTGTGTGTGTGTGCACGTGTGTTAGCTCATAGATAATTGGAAGCTTGTTATCTTAATCTTCACTTAACAGCTGGTAGATGAACTGATTAAATACACTGGAAACATACAGATACAGATACAGTGTGTGTGTCTGTGTGTGTGTGTGTGTGTGTGTGTGTGTGTGTGTGTGTGTGTGTGTGTGTGTGTGTGTGTGTGTGTGTGTGTGTGTGTGTGCTTGTGCATGTGTGTGTGTTTGATGTTATATTTAGAGACTCATTTCAGATGAACTGTGGGGAAGTGGGTGTTAGTAGTTTGTATTCACTGCAGCGTCCTTCAGTGCATGATCAACACATTTATTTCAGTATTTAGCTGTTTTCACCTTGTGTGTGTGTGTTTGTGTGTGTGTGTGTGTGTGTGTGTGTGTGTGTGTGTGTGTGTGTGTGTGTGTGTGTGTGTCTGTGTGTGTGTGTGTGTGTGTGTGTGTGTGTGTGTGTGTGTGTGTGTGTGTCTGTGTGTCTACATCATTCACCCTCTTCAGACGTTATCACTCCATTAAATGGCTGTAACCAGTGTTTATCAGCCTCATAGATCCGGGTTAGAAGGAGCAAAAAAAAGAGATGCTCCTTGAATGAAAATAGATGAAAAACGACGACATAGAAATGTAAAATGACTAAAAATAGATGCAAAACCACCACAAAAAGTTGCAAAATGACTAAAAATAGACGCAAAACCACCACAAAAAGATGCAAAATGACTAAAAATAGATGCAAAACCACCACAAAAAGATGCAAAATGACTAAAAATAGATGCAAAACAACCACAAAAAGATGCAAAATGACTAAAAATAGATGCAAAACACCACAAAAAGATGCAAAATGACTAAAAATAGATGCAGAACCACCACAAAAAGATGCAAAATGACTGAAAATAGATGCAAAACAACCACAAAATGATGCAAAATAACTAAAAATAGATGCAAAACACGACAAAAAGATGCAAAATGACTAAAAATAGATGCAAAACCACCAAAAAAAGATGCAAAATGACTAAAAATAGACGCAAAACCACCACAAAAAGATGCAAAATGACTAAAAATAGATGCAAAACCACCACAAAAAGATGCAAAATGACTAAAAATAGATGCAAAACAACCACAAAAAGATGCAAAATGACTAAAAATAGATGCAAAACACCACAAAAAGATGCAAAATGACTAAAAATAGATGCAAAACCACCACAAAAAGATGCAAAATGACTGAAAATAGATGCAAAACAACCACAAAATGATGCAAAATAACTAAAAATAGATGCAAAACACGACAAAAAGATGCAAAATGACTAAAAATAGATGCAAAACCACCAAAAAAAGATGCAAAATGACTAAAAATAGATGCAAAACCATCACAAAAGATGCAAAATGACTAAATTATAGGTGTCTCCTATAATCTCCATATTAAAATCCTTACATTAGCATTTTAAAGTAATTTAAACGTAACCTGTTATTTAATTTAAAGGGACAGGATGACTGAACCAGTGCGTCCTGTAAAGACTCAGACTTGTGTGTGCGTTTGCTCGTGTGTTTGTGTTTTACCGGATGTCGTCCTCGTTTGCGAACATGATGACAGCGCGGGCGTTGGGCGTCTCCAGCAGACGCAGGATGATCTTGTCAAACTCGCCGGGTCTGGGCTCCCGAGGAACCTTCAGAGACTGAGCGATGCAAACCCCACCTGAGAGGAGAGAGAGAGAGGGGGGGGGGGGGTATAAAGACAAATACACAATTATTTTCACATATATTCATTGTCGTCCATTCATCTTCAACCTCTTGTCCCTAGCGGGGTCACTGGAGCCGATCCCAGCTGACATCGGGCGTGAGGCGGGGTCCACCCTGGACAGGACGCCAGTCTATCACAGGACACATAGAGACGAACAGAGACAGACAACCATTCACACCTACGGGTGATTTAGAGTCATCAATGAACCCAACACCTGCACGTCTTTGGACTGTGGGAGGAAACCGGAGAACCCGGAGAAAACCCACGCAGACACGGGGACAACATGCAAATCATCTCAAAAAGATGTAAAATTACCAAAATAAGATGCAAATCATCTCAAAAAGATGTAAAATTACCAAAATAAGATGCAAATCATCTCAAAAAGATGCAAAAATACCAAAATAAGATGCAAATCATCTCAAAAAGATTGCAAAATTACCAAAATAAGATGCAAATCATCTCAAAAAGACGCATGATTACCAAAATAAGTTGCAAATCATCCCAAAAAGACGCAAAATTACCAAAATAAGATGAAAATCATCTAAAAAAGATTGCAAAATTACCAAAATAAGATGCAAATCATCTCAAAAAGATTGCAAAATTACCAAAATAAGATGCAAACCATCTCAAAAAGATGCAAAATTACCAAAATAAGATGCAAATCATCTCAAAAAGACGCAAAATTACCAAAATAAGATGCAAATCATCTTAAAAAGATGCAAAATTACCAAAATAAGATGCAAATCATCTTAAAAAGATTCAAAATTACCAAAATAAGATGCAAACCATCTCAAAAAGATGCAAAATTACCAAAATAAGATGCAAATCATCCCAAAAAGACGCAAAATTACCAAAATAAGATGCATATAATCTCAAAAAGACGCAAAATTGCCAAAATAAGATGCAAATCATCTCAAAAAGACGCAAAATTACCAAAATAAGATGCAAATCATCTCAAAAAGATTGCAAAATTACCAAAATAAGATGCAAACCATCTCAAAAAGATGCAAAATTACCAAAATAAGATGCAAACCATCTCAAAAAGATGCAATATTACCAAAATAAGATGCAAATAATCTCAAAAAGACGCAAAATTACCAAAATAAGATGCAAATCATCTCAAAAAGATTGCAAAATTACCAAAATAAGATGCAAATCATCTCAAAAAGATTGCAAAATTACCAAAATAAGATGCAAATCATCTCAAAAAGATGCAAAATTACCAAAATAAGATGCAAATCATCTCAAAAAGACGCAAAATTACCAAAATAAGATGCAAATCATCTCAAAAAGACGCAAAATTACCAAAATAAGATGCAAATCATCTCAAAAAGACGCAAAATTACCAAAATTAGATGCAAATCATCTCAAAAAGACGCAAAATTACCAAAATAAGATGCAAATCATCCCAAAAAGATGCAAAATTACCAAAATAAGATGCGAATCATCTAAAAAACATGCAAAATTACCAAAATGAGATGCAAATCATCTCAAAAAGACGCAAAATTACCAAAATAAGATGCAAATCATCTCAAAAAGACGCAAAATTACCAAAATTAGATGCAAATCATCTCAAAAAGACGCAAAATTACCAAAATAAGATGCAAATCATCCCAAAAAGATGCAAAATTACCAAAATAAGATGCAAATCATCTCAAAAAGATGCAAAACTACTCCACATGTTTCTAACACACTCCTCTCTTTGTGTCTCTGCGCTCAGCAGTGCGAAGATCTGGCATCGAACGCGTTACCACATCTGCTTCTACCTGAAAATCAGTGAATGAAGGCGCTTCGTCTCCACTCCTGTTTGTCTTTTGACCGCGATATCATTACCCTTCAATGTTTTAATTATCTTCACGGTTTGTCTTGTTAGCGTCGCGGCGCGGCTGTGGTTTGTCACCGCGGAGATTATTAAAGCTTCATCAGCAGTCGGTAAAAACAAAGGTCAGGGGGTTTATTGATGCTGAAAGACACTAAATACTGTCAAATTATCACCGGCGTCTCACTAATCCTTCCTCCGTGCAGCGTCGAACTGCAGGAAATCAAGTCTTTACCCCAGAAATCAAGAAAATACAAATGGACTTTGGTTTGAGTTGACTTCATCTCGTTCCAAACTTTACGGCCTGATCTGCTTTGGTTTGTCTTGTCGGGCTTAAAGGCAGTGGACGAGGAAGAGGATGAAGAAGAAGAGGAGGAGGAGCAGCCAGTGGATGAAGAGAAAGACGAGGAAAAAGAAGAGTAATGGTGATGGAGAAGAGAAGAGAGGGAGGAACGAGGAAGAAGCAGGAAGAATATCTCCTTCTATTTAAAAAAAGACTTAGGGCGCACTCACACTGTCCATCCGCACCGGGCCAAAACAGGTTTTACAGGTAAAGTCTGGTTCCTTTGACCAGTGTGAGTGCAACCGTACCGCGTCTAGGAGCGGCACGCTTGCCGGCCTCGGCCCGTTTGGGAGAGGTGGGCTTTAGTAAAGCATGTTTGCACATGTACGAGCACGAGCATGCACACGTGTACGAGCACGAGGCCTACGGCGGTTCTGAGGTCATTTCCTGTGCGCCTGTTGGGACGTAGAAAAAAGAAGGAGGGACCATGCGCGGACATTTCAAACAATGGCGGTGAAAGGTTCACGTTGGTGTGATGCGGAGGTGGAGTGTTTACTGCAGATTTGGTCGATGAAAAGATTCAAAAACAGTCGACAAGACGCACAAAAAACTCAGAGGTCTACGGAAAGATCTGGAAACAAAGTATGCCGCTTTAAGTGGAGTCTCCCCCTGCTGGACATTAGAGAGAATGCAGCTTTAAGTGGAGTCTCCTCCTGCTGGACATTAGAGAGAATGCAGCTTTAAGTGGAGTCTCCTCCTGCTGGACATTAGAGAGAATGCAGCTTTAAGTGGAGTCTCCTCCTGCTGGACATTAGAGAGAATGCAGCTTTAAGTGGAGTCTCCCCCTGCTGGACATTAGAGAGAATGCAGCTTTAAGTGGAGTCTCCCCCTGCTGGACATTAGAGAGAATGCAGCTTTAAGTGGAGTCTCCTCCTGCTGGACATTAGAGAGAATGCAGCTTTAAGTGGAGTCTCCCCCTGCTGGATATTAGAGAGTATGCAGCTTTAAGTGGAGTCTCCTCCTGCTGGACATTAGGGAGAATACAGCTTTAAGTGGAGTCTCCTCCTGCTGGACATTAGAGAGAATGCAGCTTTAAGTGGAGTCTCCCCCTGCTGGACATTAGAGAGAATGCAGCTTTAAGTGGAGTCTCCTCCTGCTGGACATTAGAGAGAATGCAGCTTTAAGGCACCTCACCGTTGACTTCCAACATAATTACAAAAGGATCGTTTGATCTAATCGTCCTTTTTTCTTTATTATATTTTCGTATTCATGTCTTTTATTCCTGTTGCTCTGCTTCCTCATCTGCGTTTGCTGCAAAGAGCTGGTTTCTCTTCACGGTTCAGTGCTGAAAGTTAATGTTGTTTCTGCGTCACATCATTAAACCCTCTGCTTCGTCCTCACGGAAGACTCCGACGCTGTAAACCCACTTGAAGTTTGCGATATTGTTCCTGCAGCATCGCCTCGCCCCCCCCCCCTGGGACAGATAAATGAGAGCAGCTGCGGAGTTGTGAGGATGAACTTTGTGCCTCTGTCGTGAAGTGAAGTGAAGTACAGTAGAAGAAGCCTCAGACTGTAAGATATTCCAGCTTAATTGGCCCTGGAGCGGGGTTTCTTTTTTGCGACTCACCGGCCGACGTCGCAGGAAAATCTCGAGAGAAAAAGAAAAAACGAGCTGGAAAGAATCACGTCTGTTCGTTCTGACCTCGATTGTTTGAACAGCAGACACGTCTGAGAGGTTCAGGAGGAAACTGGAACTAGAGAATAAAGTTTACTGCAGCAAACGGATCAAAAGGTAAAACTAGTTCTGAAGACTGAAGGGACCCAAAGTCTGACCTTATGTGTGACAACCAGGTGAAGCTTCATTTCAACATAATGAGTCCTGACCCCAAGTGAAGGAGCTCAAGTACCTCGGGATCTTGTTCACGAGTGAGGGGACGATGGAGCGTGAGTTTGGCCGGAGAATCGGAGCAGGGGGGGTGGAGCTGCAGTCGCTCTACCGCACCGTTGTGACGAAAAGAGAGCTGAGGAAGGCAAAGCTCTGGATCTACCCTCAGTCCTGGTTCCTACCCTCACCTGTGGTCATGAAAGCTGGGTCAGGACCCAAAGAACGAGGTCCAGGTCCAAGCGTGTGAAATGTGTTTCCTCAGGAGGGGGGCTGGAGTCTCCCTTAGAGAGAGGGGGCGAAGTTCAGCATCCGTGAGGAACTCGGAGTAGAGCCGCTGCTCCTTTGCGTTGAAAGGAGCCGGTTGAGGTGGTTCAGGATCATCTGGTAAGGATGAACCCTGGGCGCCTCCCTAGGGAGGTGTTCCAGGCACGTCCAGCTGGGAGGAGGCCTCGGGGAAGACCCAGGACCAGGTGGAGAGATTAGATCTCCACACTGGCCTGGGAACGCCTCAGGATCCTCCAGTTAGAGCTGGTTAATGTGGTAAACACTTGGTTAGAATTAGAAACAAGGCCGTGAATTGGTTTAGTACGGACGGGAATTGAACCCCGCCCTCCTGGCTTAAATTCCTGTGTTTTGGGCCCCATCCTGCCTCTTAAAGCAGAGAGTCGCCGTCTTATTCTACATCTCCTGCTTTCAAAACGTGAAATACACACAAGATAAATACGTGGAAAATAAGGAAATTAGCAAATTGCTTTCCGTTGTACGGAGGATGCATGAGAACGGCCTGAACAGTTAAAGTATCTGATCAGATCTGTTCAGGCTGATCTCAGAGGCTCCAGGGGGAGAAATGGAGATAAGAAACATTTAAGACTCGGCTGCACACTATCATCATCATCATCATCATCATCATCATCATCATCATCATCATCATCAAACGAAATAACATGCTGACGGACCCCCGAACCGGAAGTCAAATACGCCAAGCCGGAAATGCAACAACGTGCAAAAAAAGACGTTGGGTGACCGATTTTAGGCAACAAAAGGTGACATTTAGGGTTAGGCATGAAAAACATCTGGGTAGGATTCGAAGAAAGGCCGCAACAGACCAGAAAACGACAAATCGCTGAACCAGAAGTGCAATAATGCTAAAAAAAACAACGATTTTAGCCAAGAAACGGGGATGGTCAACAAGCCTGTACCATATTCTACGAAAAGTTATGCACAGAAATGTATACGCAACAACATGCTAATGGACCACAGGACCTGACCAGAAGTACAATACGCACCACCGTAAGTGCAACAACGCACCAAAAAGACGTTGAGTGACCAATTTTAGCAAACAAAAGGTGGCGGTTAGACATGAAAAACACTTGGTTAGGATTAGAAACAAGGCTGTGGATCGGTTTAGTACGGACGGGAATTGAACCCCGCCCCCCTGGCTTAAATTCCTGTGTTTTGGATGCATGAGAACGGCCTGAACAGTTAAAGTACAAAGGAAACTGAAGAATAAATGAGTAAGAAATGAGGGACCTGTAGAATAAAGAGGTGGAAGAACTCTGTATAACATTAAAGAAATGTCACGGAGTTCAGATCTGTTCAGGCTGATCTCAGAGGCTCCAGGGGAGGAAATGGAGATAAGAAACATTTAAGACTCGGCTGCACACTATCATCATCATCATCATCATCATCGCTCCGTCCACGGCGCGCTGAGAGGGGCCGTCTCCCAGGCGACGCGGCTTCATGCAGACGCTTCTCAGAGTAAAATTGATTCTGAGCTCATTCCTACGTTACACGGGTCCATAAGGCCATCGAGATTGGAGCTGCGGCGCCTCTCGTGTGCAGGCGCGAGCCCACCTCCAGGGATTATATATTTGAAGGTTTGAGTGTCAGGCTGATTAGAGCGTGAAGGGAAATATCTCCAATAGTCGAGAGAGGGGGTTATCTTTACTCGCCACTCAGTGGAACGGACCGGAGGAGGACGTCAAACAAAGCACCAGACAGTTTGAAAAAGATGCGTAAAACAATCATTTTCACAAGGTGCAGAGAGGAGGAAGGGGAAGCAAACAGAGGTGTTATTATGTCTTTTCACAATCTCGGGTCGTGCAATTATGTATTCAGACGAACAAGAGTGGGTTTATGTAATCGATGCATTGAAGACTGAGCAATTTCGCTCCTTTTCAGGAACTCGGAGCCTCTTTGAAACGATTCCTGCTCAGAGCGCTGATTTATATTTTAGGGAAGGTTGTTGATACGCAGCCATGTGATGTTATTGCATCATGGTATCTCACTGACAGCTACATTATGGATTTAACAGCAGGCAACTAACCATCCTTTAACATCCGTCAGTCACACGTCCGTCAAACAACACCTTCAAAAATTTACAAAGCTCGAATCTCCGGCTGCTCTGGTTAAAGGAAAAACCTTCATATATAGAGATATTTCATCACCAGCGCGCACGACGGACCCAAACAAAAACACTGTCTCAATACGAACATATGAAATCTGACATATACCGTATTTTCCACATTGTAAGGCGCATAGAATAGACGCTACAGTCGAGGCTGGGGTTACGTTAAGGACCGCCTCTAAATTCATTGATGTTAAGTTTGCGTACTAGCGCGAGTAGCATCCAGCTGCAGACCCGGAGCACAAGCCCCTCACTGGGAGAAAAACGTTTGCGTCACTTCCGTCAAGCAAGGGGCTTGTGTCAAGTGAGGGGCTTGTGACAAGTGAGGGGCTTGTGTCAAGTGAGGGGCTTGTGCTCCGGGTCTGCAGCTGTACAGTATTGGCTAGCGCTGTTGCCTTCAGTCCAATAGTGATTGTATGGACTCTTCTACTTGCTGCTCTCTGTTCAACAACCCACTGTTGGAGTTTGTCCTCCAGCTGCAGCCGTCTCGCTCTGTTCCCTCTGAACTCTGTTTAGTCTTCTTTACTTGGCGCAGGTCGTCTTGTTGCTTCCTCCACTTCGGCACCATTGATTGGTTCATGTTCAACTCTCCGGCTGCTGCTCTATTCCCGTGTTCTCCTGCGTGACTAATGGCCTTGAGTTGAAACTCTGCGTCGTAAGCGTGTCTCTTAACAGGAGCCATTTTGGGCTCTTTACACAAACACACACATGGAAATGAAACGGCACGCTTCACGCAGTCGTATATCTCAACATGCACCGCGCGTTACTTCTTCTACGGGGGAAAATAGAGTCGGCGGCTGCTCACCGTAGTTGGAGACCTGTTGTGGCTCAATATTGGTCCATATATAAGGAGCACCGCATTATAAGGAGCACTGTCGGCTTTTGAGACATTTGAAGGTTTTTAGGTGCAACTTATAGTGCGGGAAATACGGTACCTATATGATGTTTGGGTTAAAACGTCCAGTTTTGGGAAGAGAGGGCCTCACATGATTGATATGTTTCACTTTGTTTGGGCCAGATGTTTTTGCCCTCCCTTTTTAGGTACATCAGCTTTTTTTGTGCGTTGATGCACTTCTGGTTTTTCAGAGTGTTTTTCATGCCATAAGCTGCGTTCACACCTTGGGGTGAAAGACGCGACAAATGCGACAGTATTACATACAAAGTCGATGTACAGATTGACTTCAAGACGAGCGACACGTCGGGTGAGTTTCACACGACAAGGTGGACCCAGTGATGCGTCAAGCGCACCAATGGATAACAATGAACTTCTCAGACGAGTCGCGTCCCAATGTGGGACCTAGTTGTTCTGTCACAGAGCCACCCACCAACGAGCAACTGACAGCTAGCTAACAGCAGCTTGGCGTGCCGAGGCGAGACCCGGGCAGCCAGTTTCACTTCGGCTCCGAGCTGCTGTATAACAGTTGCCGGGTAGAAGTAGGTTCGTGTCATCATCGTCATTAAGGCGTTTGGAGCCATGGCACAAATATGGTCACGTGACACATTACTCAAGTTTAAAGCAATTTGTCACCCCATGGTGGTGTGAACGCAGCTTTACCCTTACCGTCACCTTTTGTTGGCGCTGTTGCACTTCTGGTTTGGCGACATTTTGACGTTTTTCCAGTGCGTTAGAGCTTTTTTTTAATCCCAACCAGATGTTCTTGGTTGTGTTTGCCCTCCCTTTGTCCTCACCCTTATAAGAACCGAAGCTCTGAAACTTCTCATATTGGCTGGAGAGTCTCCAAATGTTTCTAGAGACTTGAATAAGACCGGTGTCAGCGGGCTTTTCTACAAAACAACTTCCTATCATCTGCACCAAGATACCACACACACACACACAAGTTTGCTGGTTCCTTCTGAAGCTGTAAATCCTGAGAGTTTCATTCAAAGTTTCATCTGTAAAATGTTACGAAACTGTGAAGGGACTATTTTCAGCAGCAGATTAAAACCACATTCGGGGATCTTGTGAGTGTGTGTGGCAGCAGGACGGTGTGTCATGTGTTTTTAAAGGTTCTGGGTTGAGCTGTGGACCTTGACCTTTACAGCAGCCCTTCAAAATAAAGTTCCCAATGTCCTTGGGTTGATTGGTCTTGTAGAGCGTAACACACTACAAGGCCTAAATACCTTTTTCCCCCTTTACGTTCCAGCAGTCGGGTGTTATCTACAAACGAACGCGTTGGAACGTCTTTATCAATAATGGTTTCATAAAAACATTTCACATTAACTTTATCAACAGAGATCTCAGCGGTGATGCCGAGGCTCTGCTGTGACCTTCACTCTCCTGAAGTTAATGAACCTCAGAGCTGATTTTTATCTCAACACAACAAACCGAGCTCTGCTCTGTGCTCGCAGTCGGACAGCAACAGAAGGACTTTCATAGACGGTCAGTGCGCTGAATGGACGCTTAGTGAACGCAGGGGAAATCTGTGCTGCAGAGGCCGAAGCAGACAAGTGAATGGTGGTGGACGAGTTAGGATTTAGCCTCAGTGTCAGTGGGTTCGTGATCATCCAGGCTGTTCTCAAGCAGTTTACGTTCATATAAAAACGGAAAGTGATGAACAGTTATTTATGTGTTTTCCAGGTATTCATTTAGGGTGTATTCCCCATCAGTGTTGGGAGTAACAGCGTTTAAGTATAACGGGGTAATCTAACTAATTACTGTGTCTGCCGTAATAGCACCGTTACCGCTACTGAACATTAAATGCGGTGCGTTACTATGTCTTGATTGCGTAACCCGAACGCAACCCTGGCTCCATGCTCCACACACAAACTGGTAGCGAGGAGAACAGGTGGGTTAACAACCGGAGAAGCGATTGGCTAAGGCAGAGTCATGTTTTGTTGGTAGCCAATCAGAGCGAGTGTCGTTACACACAAGCCCGGACACGCGTGCCCCCCCCAATCCGGACTACAGGCTACATGGGTTAGCCGGATACATGAAGGCTACATGAAGAAATGAGTGTTTTGGAAGGAGTGAATGGATGGGTAGATGAATATCTTGGAGCTAAAGTTCAATCTTTAAAAGCGCTCCGTGTCGTGTAACTGTTTACTTTTGCAGAAACTACTTAAAGAAAGTCGATCAGATCAGTCGTCTGAGATTAGGAGTTTGATTTATTTGATTAAGACTACAGCATTAAATGCACTATAGCAACTTTTTAGGTACATCAGGTGAGTTTCACACCACAAGGTGGACCCAGTGATGCTTCGATCGCGTCAAACGCACCAATGGAAAATATTGAACTTCTCAGACGAGTTGCGTCCCAATGTGGGCCCTAGTTGTTTTGTCACAGCGCCACCCACCAACGAGCGACCGACAGCTAGCTAACAGCAGCTCAGCGTGCCGAGGCGAGACCCGGCACGCCGGCACCCGACTTTTTTAAGAGCAGACGGTTTCACTTCGGCACTCTGAGCTGCTGTTTTACGGCTGTCGGGTAGAAGTAGGTTAGCGTCATCATTGTCATTAAGGCGTTTGGAGCGATGGCCCAAATATGGTCACGTGACACATTACTCAAATTTAAAGCAATTTGTCGCCCCCCGGTGGTGTGAACGCAGCTTTACCCTTACCGTCATCTTTTGTTGGCATTGTTGCACTTCCGGTTTGGCGACATTTTGACGCTTTTCCAGTCCATTAAAGCATTTTTTCTAATCCTAACCAGATGTTTTTCGTGGCTTACCCTAACCGTTACCTTTTGTTGGCTAAAATCGGTCACGTAATGTTCGTTTTTTAGTGCGTTGTTGCACGTCCGGCTCGGCGTATTTTACTTCCTGTCCTGTGATCCGTCAGGGTGTTTTTTCGTACGAATTTCTGTCCATAACTTTTCGTAGAATTCGGTACGGACCTGTTCATGAGAACGCGGTGAAACATCAGATAAGGCACAGCACAGATTACGCTCAGAACTGTTTCTGACAAACACGTTGATCTGTAAGAATGGACGAGGGGCTCTCTGGATCCACCGAAGATGAATGTGGAAATAATAAAGATGGACACACGCGGCATGGTTTTTAATGAGGTTCAGCTTCAGTGGAGACTTTTTCCAGGATGTGAAAACCAAAGTGGAGAATCAGAGGCTGAGGCTGAGGCTTCTCCGCCTGCTGCGCTCAAATCCATTAAATTAACTTTGGACGACAAAGTGGGAAATAATCAGTTAACAGAGCCGACGTGAAGTGTTGTCATTTGCAATTTACACTCCGACATGCAGCACAGTCACACTCTCTCCCTCACACACACACACACACACACACACACACACACACACACACACACACACACACACACACACACACGCACACGCACACACACTCTCTCACACACACAGATGTGATAATGTTGGAAAGTGTTCCCATTCACTGGAAATAGATAAGGAAATCCCTGCAGCTTCTAACATCCTGAGGATTTACTTTAAGCTCTTAAGGGAACATCTCTGCTGTAAGCTGCTGCACTGAACTGAAACTCCTACAGATATACTAATATATATATATTACAGAAAATAATTACCTCATTTAGTAGCTCTTTTTAAAGCAAATATATATTAAAAGGTTATTTTCATTGAACTGTTTCCCATTTGGACGTCGGTTACCTGCAGTCTGTTATCACTCTGGAGCTGGTGTCGCCTGTAGCATTTACTTTCTCTACGCGGAGACCTTCTGCTTTCTGTCACGATGATAAATCTACTCTGAGCAGCTCAACTCTCACCTCAAAACATCGCCACAAACATCCCCGAGGGGCTGAAGAGACTGCTCTATTCATTAGTTTTCAGAGACAGACATTCTTCCTGGTTCACTGCTTCGTATTTGACCTACAGCAGACTATTTTAGACCTAAAGGATCAAACTTTTAGGGCATTTTACAACATCATTTTCATGCAAAATGTCAGAAAAAACACTTTTATAATGTTGTTTTGTCCAACCAACAATCCAAACCTCAGCATTTTAAAAAGAATCACAAGGAAAAACATTAAATCCTCATATTTGACCTATAGTTTCTGTTAAATCGATTTATCTCTACTTTATGTCAACGTCAATTCTGCAACGTGTGCCAGACATACAGAGGAAGCGACAGTATGTTTATCTCCGACCCACGGGGCAAGTACAAAAGAAGGGTAATATGTACGATAAATGAATTCTAGATATTGCAGAAGGAAGGCGTCTTTGAGCACCCGGGAAAGCGCTAAATTCAAAATAAAGGACATACAGAGTGAGGGGACGATGGAGCGTGAGTTTGGCCAGAGAATCGGAGCAGCGGGGCGGTGTTGGAGTCGCTCTACCGCACCGTTGTGACCAAAAGAGAGCTGAGGAAGACAAAGCTCTGGATCTACCGCTCAGTCCTGGTTCCTACCCTCACCTGTGGTCATGAAAGCTGGGTCAGGACCCAAAGAACCAGGTCCAGGTCCAAGCGGCCAAAGTGTGTTTCCTCAGGAGGGGGGCTGGAGTCTCCCTTAGAGAGAGGGGGAGAAGTTCAGCATCCGTGAGGAACTCGGAGTAGAGCCGCTGCTCCTTTGCGTTGAAAGGAGCCAGTTGAGGTGGTTCAGGATCATCTAGTAAGGATGAACCCTGGGCGCCTCCCTAGGGAGGTGTTCCAGGCACGTCCAGCTGGGAGGAGGCCTCGGGGAAGACCCAGGACCAGGTGGAGAGATTAGATCTCCACACTGGCCTGGGAACGCCTCAGGATCCCCCAGTTAGAGCTGGTTAATGTGGCCCGGGAAAGGGAAGTTTGGGGTCCCCTGCTAAAGCTGCTGCCCCCAAGAACCGACCCCAGATAAGCGGTTGAAGATGAGCTGAGATGAGATATGTTCATGAGAGTTAGGGTCTTAAACTCAAAACATCTGGCTGCAGAATGGGTGATGTTTGTTCAAAAAGTGTTAATTTTTCTTATGAATTTAGTTGTAATTAGTCATCTGATGCTATAAAACAGGGGTGAACGTCATGATGCACGTCTGTGATCGACTCACGTTTGGGGGAACAGGTGTATCGGTACCGCCCGATCACGATGCCGCAGACGCTGACTACAAAACTTAAACACTGTTTCCTAAAGATTTTGGCTTCACGCGTTGTCGATCTTCATATTCATCTTTATATTCAGGACTCAAAATGGGTCTGAAGCTGAAAAGGTTTAGGAACAACTGGCATATGGAGACACAAACTGCAAAGACAGTGACGTGGTTAAAGGGATAGAGGAGTAGAAGTAGAAAGTAGCATGAAAAGAACGTAAAGTACCTCAAATTTTTACTCTAATACATGAATAACAGTCCCCATCATTGGGAAAACATGGTGTCATTTCAAGGCAAACCTGAGGATTGTTCAAGTTCTATATTAGCAAAAGTGTCAAATGTGAGCTGGAAAACTGTGTTTCAACCTAAAGCTTTTGTCTTCTCACACGCAAACACAAGCTTTTTAATGCGGCACAGATTTAATGATGTGGAATCAAATGAAGCGTATCACAGGGACACGGGACCAAAGAGAGGGAATAAATGCAATTTCACTGCGCTTTCTCATCTCAGCCGAGGAAAAGTCTCACAGCGGGAGCGACTGAGCGACTGAGCTCAAAGCGTACTAAATAAGCACGTCTAGAACATTCAAAGGCACGCCGTCTAATGGAATTATGGGTAATGACAAATAGCCTCTGGCAAAGCCTTTATGCTGACCTTTCAATTAACAGTTCACCATGGAAGCAAGTGTTAATCAGTGAGTAACCCCCCTCTGCTGCCGCTCCTCAAAAAACACCGAGTTGATAGAAACAGGACGGACGCGCACGCTCGCCTCTTTCATGCCTCGCCTCTGAGGCGCTGAACGCCGGACCATGAAAGGTTTCCCGGGTAACTCGTGCACGGCCTTGACTTGAAAGCCAGATGAAACAAGTAAAGCAGTGTGTCAACAAAGCTCTCAGTCCACCTTTAAAGCAAAAAGCTGCAGCTTCTCCCGGCTTGTGCGGGGACTCTTTTCCTCAGGTGAACCTTCACAGTTTAACTTTCATTAAATACAAAATAAACATTTATTTAAACCGATCATTAATAGTTCTGTAGCCGATCGGGGCTGCCAGTGTTTAGACATCAAGATAGTGAAAGGTGTTTACAGATCTAAACAGAACTTTTTGAAAGTAGAAGCAATTATCTGCCGAGGTTTTAATCAAAACAATAAGAAAAGACGCTGCGGTCGTCCTGTTTTTACCAGGAGACGATGCCCAAAGACGTCTCATCCTCTACAAAACAGACACCCTGTGATTAAAACTGATAAAAACCCTGAATGCTTCATCTTCACATATGAAATCAGTGTTTTTCCAATGCTCAATGGTTCATTTGTGGAGGGGCAGTGAACCGAGTTGACGCTAACATTTGCTCGGCTTCTCTGAAAATGTCCAGACATCCTTCAAGGCAACGAAATGCAACCGTTACTTTGATTAAATTACTCTGGTTTGAACACTGTTGGAAAGATTTCGCATAATACCAGATCCAAAGTCCAGTTCAGACCAAAGATTCACGACGAGACGAGTTGAAACTTGCAGGTCCGCAGCGTTCTGGAACCTGCCAGTTCACACTGGCGAGCCGAGGCGAGACGCTGTAGCATCTCCATAGCAACGCCTCTCTGTACTTCTGCTCTAACCTCCGACTTTTCAGGCTTTGTTTCATGGCTGGATATAATTTGTAGCATTATGAAATATAAATGAGGACAGAGACAGTGAGACACTCGTTACAGCTGCATTTCTAGTTGTGATGAAACGGTGAAAATACCGTTTCATTTCCCTGATTCATTGTATTATTACTCACTTGACCCTCTCTCTCTCTCCGTCTCTTTCTCTCTCACACACACATTGAGTCCCGTCCATAACGGCCTTTTCAACCAGATGTCTGTTTGTCAGTGACTTGACCAGCGGACTTTGCTAAGACTTGATGACGTGTGTTATCCTCAAAAGCAATTTCAGTCAAAAGCAACTGGACTTGGTTATTTTGTCTAGGAAGACGTTTCACCTCTCATCCAAGAGGCTTCATCAGTTCATGTACGCATCTGACCAGGCTGGGACTGGACCAGGACCAGGACCAGGACCAGGACCAGGACCAGGCTGGGACTGGTCCAACTAACTGGTGTGAGATCCAGGTATTTAACCTCTCACAAGGCTGATGATGTCACTGGAACACTTTGTGCTCCAAGTGCCAACGACCGTCGTTAGATGACGTGTGTTGTTTTTAAAGCACTTTTCATGGTTAAAAACAATCACAAAGTGCTACAGACTATGACAAAGATTTGACCGGGTGAGTCTCAGGAGACAACATCAGTCGGTGTGAGTCCAGACGAGACGGGTCAGTTCACACCGCTGCAACTTTCACCTGCAACGTTTTAAAGCGGATCCGTCTCATCACGAATCTTTGGTCTGAACTGAGCTTTACAGATGTCTAGTTGTGTTTAGACATTTCGATGTGGAAATGCTATAAAGAAAACCTTTTAGCACCATTTATTTCTTGCAAAGTTTAAAAGCTAAATGCTGTTACGTTCAATGAGGAATTCAAAAGGAACAATAAGCAAATGGACCCTAAAGCACACAGCAAACTGTCTTTACAACTACTGAAAGGACTGGAGAGACGGAGAGTCAAAAGCCATGTGAGTATTTGTTTAGTCAGCATAATTGCAGCCTTTTGGCTTTAAAGGCTGCTGCCTGTTTGGCGAGCACCTGTGGAGCCACTTTCTAGTCTAATTAAACATCAGTGTTCCCTCTGAGACTCATTCTTTAAGGTCACACTCACACTGTCCATCCGTACCGTGCCCAAACAGGTTCCACGGCTAAAGTCTAGTTCGTTTGACCAGTGTGAGTGCAACCGCACCGCGCCTAGGAGCGGTAAAGCTTGCCGGCCACGGCTCGTTTGGGAGAGGTGGGCTTTTGTAAAGCACGTTTGCGCATGTACGAGCACGAGCACGAGGCCTATGGCGGTTCTGAGGTCATTTCCTGTGCGCCTGTTGGGACATAGAAAAAAGAAGGAGGGACCATGCGCGGACATTTCAAACAATGGCGGTGAAAGGTTCAAGTTGGTGTGATGCGGAGGTGGAGTGTTTACTGCAGATTTGGTCGATGAAAAGATTCAAAAACAGTCGACAAGACGCACAAAAACTCAGAGGTCTACGGAAAGATCTGGAAACAAAGCCACGCATCGCCATGACGTCATCAATGCGTGTGATGTGTTACGGCGTGATGACGTATAGGCAGCAAGAAGCATTCGCCGAGGCCCAGGTAGTGTGAGTACAAACGGGCCTGGAGGGGGGGACAAGGACCCTAAAGCACGGGGCACGGGACGGACGGACAGTGTGAGTGCGCCATAAAACCCACCATTTCAAATTGATGTTCAAAACTCACACCGGAGAGGATGATTTACAGCCCGCTTCACTCACAGATCTCACATTATCAGAACCAGAAGGTTTGAACTAGAGCTTCACACGGCTCTAAAAATATCCACACGACAGGGAATAAAAGTCAGAATCGGGACACTTTCAGCTGCAGCGGGAAAGGTCTTCTTTTAGCCAGAGTCTGGGCCCGTCGTTAAAGAGGAGCAGAGATTTTGGCTCCAGCTCCGGCTCGGCCCCGGTGACCCACATGAAACAACTTACAGCGTTACGAGTCCTTTGAAAGGCACCAGAGGTAGGCACGGTCCGCCAAGATACCACAAAATGAGCTCCATATCTTCAAACGCAAAGAGGAGGAGAGACGTGATGATGGAAGTAGACTGTAGTTGAGGGAGAGACGTCCACCTTCAAACAGTTGGTGAGAAATTATCCGCCGGACCTTTAGCCGACCGGATCCAAGCAGGTTTTCTTTACTTTTACTTAGGTGGCTAAAATACTTTTGCTGCATCTCTTTTCCACAGCCCCACGAAACACTGGACATCGGATCGACACGCAGATCATGTCTATAGTGGGTCCGTCGGTCCATGACCAATTCTACCACTATTTGGACGTCCAAGCTAGGTCATGGTTGGACGTCCAAATAGTGGTAGAATTGGTCATGGACCAACGGACCCAATATAGACATGATCTGCGTGTCTATCTATCCATAATTGACGTTCATCATTTGATCTTTGAACTGGAACTTTGAACTTTTCTGGACGTCTATGAAGGGTGCAGGATGTGTTTTTTTTTGTTATGTTACATTTTCCTGTTTCTCTTTAACTGGTTTATTTTAAATAATCAAGTTATTTATGTATGCATATATGTATTTTTGCATTTATCTATCACTAGACTATCACAAATACTATCTAGGTGGCTAAAATACTTTTGCTGCATCTCTTTTCCACAGCCCCACAAAACACTGGACATCGGATAGACACGCAGATCATGTCTATAGTGGGTCCGTTGGTCCATGACCAATTCGGGACATCTATTCATCCAAGTTGGGTCATGGTTGGACGTCCAATATTGACGTTCATCATTTGATCTTTGACCTGGAACTTTGAACTTTTCTGGACGTCTATGAAGAGGTGCAGGAAATGTACGATGTGTTTTTTTTTGTCATTTTACATTTTCCTGTTTTTCAAACTGGTTTATATTAAATAATCAAGGTATTTATGTATGCATATATGTTTTTTTGCATTTATCTATCACCTTATTATGACAGAACTCTCCAAAAGTCAAATACTACGAGACAGAAAATGCAGGTAAGACACTTCACCCACCGCGCCCCGTCTGTACGTTTGAGGTGGTGGTCGAAGGGGCTGTAGGGGATGAATGAGCCTGTAGTGACTGTACAAAACTGCCATGTTGTTATTATTAATATTATTATAGAAGTAGTCTAAATTTTGTCTAAATTTGATGCGGAAAAGACGTCCACAAATGACCACATTTGGACTATAAATAGCCCTTACACGGAGGTCCCACGGACGTCAAAATTGGATGTTTAGTAAGCGTAGAAAAAAGGCGTCACCTGCTGTAACTAAACCGAATTGGACGTCCAACAATGACAGAAAATGCGTCAATCAGCCGTCACATTGCACAGTGGGGCAGTAGGCTACTGTACATATCACTCAATTCAAAGTTGCCTTTGACAAACAGTGATTTTACTGCAGTTAGCCGACTTATCATCAAACAGAAACCTACGTCAGGTCTCGTCTCATCTTCAGCCTCTTATCAGGGTCGTGTCGTGTGGGCAGCAGCTCTAACAGGGGACCCCAAACTTCCCTTTCCCGGGCCACATTAACCAGCTCTAACTGCGGGATCCTGAGGCGTTCCCAGGCCAGTGTGGAGATCTAATCTCTCCACCTGGTCCTGGGTCTTCCCCGAGGCCTCCTCCCAGCTGGACGTGCCTGGAACACCTCCCTAGGGAGGCGCCCAGGGTTCATCCTTACCAGATGATCCTGAACCACCTTGAAAAAGTTTCTTGAAGGACACGACTTTGAAAGATGTGTAGATGTCTGGATTTGAATACAAAGGAAACACTACTGGGAAGCAACAGAATGATATGAAAAATAAACTAAATAAAACTAGAATGAACCCTCAACTCACTTGAACTGTGTTTTACTGCGTACTGTTCAACCACCAGGTGAAAATCTTGTGTTCAAGTCTACAAACCAACATTTGTGCTAAAGTCATTCATATCCAGCTGATCCGAAGATAAAAACTAAATCAGATACAGGCCTAGGTTCGATGAAATCCATCTTTTTGCACTGCCGCAGAGATGACCTGTGGTGCTAGATGAGAAAACCTAGAAAACCAAGCTAAAGACGTGAGGGAGTGACTGAAGCTTCACTGTCCGAATATGAATCCAAGCATCTAAGCAGAAGACACACAAACTTTGCATCTGTGTGAAATATTAAATCAGAGACGGTAACCAGCAAAGGTGCGTCTCTCCCCATTAAAATCTCTTCCCTTCAGGTTGAGCGCAAAAGTTCTAATGAGCTCATTTAAAGCATCGTTTCATGAGTCGTGAAGCAAACGAGGAGGTGAGGAGGACAGTGCCGCGCCATGTTCCTGCTGGCTCCGACAGCCTAGACCCAACATCTGTTGAACCCGCTGACAAAACAGGAGGGAAGGAAGAAACCTGATGAGTCAGAGTCTTTGGCGGTCGACGAACGGTGAATAAAATCTGACAGTATGTTGTTTGTATGGTATGCGGATGTTCAGTTTGACATTACACCCTTTCAAAATACAATTTCCGGGTCCAAACGCTCCGTTGAAACAAAACAACAACAGTCGAACGTGTGAACAATTACGATCGCCTCTTTCTTCAGTTTGAAATCTTTTTCATCCTTAAGAAAGACGTAAAATGACAATTACGTTGTTTTTCAAAAATCAGCGCCGTTCAAACCACGGGCAACACAGGACTGCGGCGTTGTAGAAATACGAGGCTCGGAGCGGCTTGGACCCGGAAATCTTATTTTGAAAGGGTGTTATGTAGCTTTCCCACATGAAAACAGGATATCGGATGGTAAATACTGAACATGTTTGATATTAAAATTTCAAATGACGATAGTTACAATAGTTACTGTTACTTTTGTGGTTGCTTACATCTCCAGAAGGGTCTATCTGTCTTTCTTTGTGTCTGTCTTTGTCTCTCTCTGTCCATCTTTGTGTCTGTCTTTATCTCTCTGTCCATCTTTGTGTCTGTCTATCTCTCTCTGTCCATCTGTCTCTTAATCTCTATCTGTCCATCCACCTGTCTTTGTGTCTGTCTTTATCTCTGTCTGTCTTTATCTCTCTCCGTCCATCTGTCTGTCTTTGTGTCTGTCTTTATCTCTCTCCGTCCATCTGTCTGTCTTTGTGTCTGTCTTTATCTCTTTCTGTCCATCTGTCTGTCTTTATCTCTCTCTGTACATCTGTCTGTCTTTGTGTCTGTCTTTATCTCTCTCTGTCCATCTGTCTGTCTTTATCTCTCTCTGTCCATCTGTCTGTCTTTATCTCTCTCTGTCCATCTATCTGTCTTTGTGTCTGTCTTTATCGCTCTCTGTCCATCTGTCTGTCTTTATCTCTCTCTGTCCATCTGTCTGTCTTTGTGTCTGTCTTTATCTCTCTCTGTCCATCTGTCTGTCTTTGTGTCTGTCTTTATCTCTCTCTGTCCATCTGTCTGTCTTTATCGCTCTCTGTCCATCTGTCTGTCTTTATCTCTCTCTGTCCATCTTTGTGTCTGTCTTTATCTCTCTCTGTCCATCTTTGTGTCTGTCTTTATCTCTCTCCGTCCATCCGTCTGTCTTTATCTCTCTCGGTCCATCCGTCTGTCTTTATCTCTCTCGGTCTATCCGTCTGTCTTTGTGTCTGTCTTTATCTCTCTCTGTCCATCTGTCTTTATCTCTCTCTGTCCATCTTTGTGTCTGTCTTTATCTCTCTCGGTCCATCCGTCTGTCTTTGTGTCTGTCTTTATCTCTCTCGGTCCATTCGTCTGTCTTTGTGTCTGTCTTTATCTCTCTCCGTGACAAGATGGAGGCTCTGAACAAACAGGTTCGCCTGCAGTTACATCTCACCGCCACAGAGGCCGCTAGAAACAACATATCTCAATTCTTAAGTACATCTTTTAAAAAGACTGAATAGAAGCACATAAATAAAATTACATACAAATCACATTTAAAATGACATTCAAATAAAAGAAAGAAGTTAAAGTGCAGTAAAAGCAGTTTTTGATGAAATGCAGAAAACAGAAAAGTCCTCAGTCCTGATGTAAAAGAGCTCAGTTACAGAACTTTTTTGGGAGTTTGTTCCAGATTTGTGGAGCATAAAGCACAAAAACTCTCCGTGTCTCGCTGTGACTCTGGGGACACAGAGCAGACCGGTCCCAGAGGATCTGAGAGACACCCGCAGTCATGCTCTCCAATTATCAGAGCATTAAAGAGGATCCCTCTAGGATATGTTAAGTTGGGCATGACATATCTTTATACTAAACAAAAAAGAGATTATTTTAAATCCAGGGGGCTCGTTAAACAGTTATCTGGTAACTTCAGCCACATGTCTCTGTGACTCTGACAGTGTCCGTTAAATACTTGCATCTTTGACGTCTCAAAAATACACTTGAATGCTGTGTTTTTGTTAGATTGTGCATTTTAAATTACTATGCAAACGCTTTATTTGGTCACAACATGTATAAGGAGGGTCATCTTTAATCAAAATCAATTGTTTGTTTATTTGTTGCTTTGCTAAACGCCGTTATGATCGAATATAAAAGTATAATAATAAGTCTAAGTTACTTCAAGTGGATCAGCTACCTGAACATGATGTAAGGTGTTGTTTGTTTTGTGTGTGTTTTTGTTTATTTACATTTATTTGCATAAATTCAGGAAGTGACATCACACGTTCTGTTAAAGACACTTGATGAGAAACAGAGTTTTTCTTCTTCTTCTCCTTTTCAGGCACAAATTGCAGTCAAATGTTGCTGTTTCCTGTGCCAATGCTGTTGTAATGAATGCTGCCAACACATTCATTCATTCATTCATCTTCAACCGCTTGTCCCTGTCAGGGTCGCGGGGTGGTTGGAGCCAAGCTGCTTTGAGATATGAAAGAATCGCGTGAGCAACTTTACTGTAGTGTAGTTTTTATAATAACAATGCATTATATTTTACAAACTAATCTAATGTTTCATACGTACAATCTGAAATGCAGCGATATTCAGTGGATAAAACGTACAATATTCCCCTCTGAAATGTCGTAAAAAGCACCTGAAATATGCACTTTAAGCCCTTTTTCGTCACGTTTTACTTCCCTCTGCTCTCTCTCCCCCATCTCTTCTTAACTTTGCACGTTCAGGGATTCAAACACATTCAGATCTTTATCATTTCTAACGTGAATCAGAACAGAGAGCGAGCGGAGCTTTGAGTCTTGTTTTACATATTTTTAACTCCAATTAAAGCGTAAATACTCCTGTTTCGACACATGCACACGTCTGCTACAGTCTAAAACTGATAAGATTTGTTCTTCTTCTTCTCCTTTTCAGGCACAAATTGCATTCAAATGTTGTTGTTTCCTGTGCAAATGCTGTTGTAATGAATGCTGCCTGAAATAAATGAATACATGAATGAAATATCTTCAACACAGGTTCCAGTAGAACTTAAAAAGACCCAAAACTGGTCCAGTAGCGAGTGTGAGCGCTGCAGCATGGCCGCCGTGAACCGGGCTGCAATGTAATCAAACGGGACACCCGCACAGTGACAGTGACCCCTTTAAGGTCATCCTCCTTAATGTGACATGAAGATAGAACAAGCACCGGTTTGTGTTTCTGTCCTTTTGATAGTGTGATACCACTCAAGGTTGTTCTGTGTGTGTCCGTCACAGGGACGAAGACAAGAAATCATGAATCCTCGTTCCGTTGAAACCCAAGGAGAAAGTGTCTGCACGAGGCAACGAGACGCGCTGAGAGTCGTGTAACACATTTCATAACACTGCCACAACTTTTTTAAAAGACAGTTGATGCACAAAGTGTTGGAAAAAAGGTCCTCGGTATCAAACTTCAACCCTAAAACATGCTGCCATTGTATGTTTATGCAAAACGTGGCCACATTGAATCTATATTTTGAAATGAACAGAAAGATGTAACGCACATTTTCTCTGTTTCTCTTTAACAGAACTGTTGATAAAAAGGAAACCTTTGTCTTCCAGTGCGACCTCGTCATCGCTAACAAGCTGTGGATAATTGGAGCGCTCTTGGTTTTCCTGCAGCTGATGATACATTCAGTGAAAAGCAGCTCCTCCCTCGCTCTGATGCTCGGATACAGAAAGGGCTCCACAATGGGACCCTTGTTTCACGTCTGTCTCTTTTTAACTGCGCGACACAAAAAGCCTGCAGATTATTTCGAATTACAATTTCCTGTCATTGTGGAAGGAGAAGCCGAGGAGCGGCGGCAGTGGAGGTTTGAGTTTCGCCGTAAAAACCTGCACCAGGGAACCGTTTTGTTGGTATTGTGGAAAAGCTGACAGATGGAAAATAGCAGCGTTTAGTCACAACACAAGTCAGAAGACCAATAACCCAGTAAGTGTCGATTGGGGGGGGGGGGGTTTCGCGTCCATTTGGGGTTTGAGGTCAAAACTTTGAGAGAACTTGAAGATAAATGCGATATATTTCTAAAAATGTCTTTACAATAAAAGGAATAAATGTATGTTTGAGGAAGTGCAGAGCTTCCAGATGCCTCTTTTGCAAATATTAGTTGTAGTATTTGTGTTTGACATTGGTCAATGACAAACACAGTGGAGTCTCCCCCCTGCTGGACATTAGAGAGAATGCAGCTTTAAATGGAGTCTCCTCCTGCTGGACATTAAAGAGAATGCAGCTTTAAGTGGAGTCTCCTCCTGCTGGACATTAAAGAGAATGCAGCTTTAAGTGGAGTCTCCTCCTGCTGGACATTAGAGAGAATGCAGCTTTAAGTGGAGTCTACTCCTGCTGGACATTAGAGAGAATGCAGCTTTAAGTGGAGTCTCCCCCTGCTGGACATTAGAGAGAATGCAGCTTTAAGTGGAGTCTCCTCCTGCTGGACATTAGAGAGAATGCAGCTTTAAGTGGAGTCTCCCCCTGCTGGACATTAGAGAGAATGCAGCTTTAAGTGGAGTCTCCCCCTGCTGGACATTAGAGAGAATGCAGCTTTAAGTGGAGTCTCCTCCTGCTGGACATTAGAGAGAATGCAGCTTTAAGTGGAGTCTCCTCCTGCTGGACATTAGAGAGCATGCAGCTTTAAGTGGAGTTTCCTCCTGCTGGACATTAGAGAGAATGCAGCTTTAAGTGGAGTCTCCCCCTGCTGGACATTAGAGAGAATGCAGCTTCAAGTGGAGTCTCCCCCTGCTGGACATTAGAGAGAATGCAGCTTCAAGTGGAGTCTCCTCCTGCTGGACATTAGAGAGAATGCAGCTTTAAGTGGTGTCTCCCCCTGCTGGACATTAGAGAGAATGCAGCTTTAAGTGGACATTAGAGAGAATGCAGCTTTAAGTGGAGTCTCCCCCTGCTGGACATTAGAGAGAATGCAGCTTCAAGTGGAGTCTCCTCCTGCTGGACATTAGAGAAAATGCAGCTTTAAGTGGAGTCTCCCCCTGCTGGACATTAGAGAGAATGCAGCTTTAAGTGGACATTAGAGAGAATCAGATCCAAAGCAAAATTATATTTCCCCTCTTAAAAAGAAAAGACGAAAAAATAAGACTCTCTATCTGGTAATCAAGGTTATGTGATGGCCTTTGTTGCCACGGTGATGTCAGCCTGTGCAGATGACTCACTGAATAATAAGATGTTAACGAGGTAGGTGGAGAAATAATGGCAAGCTCTTTGTGCTGCCTTCCTGCCCTCAGTCATGGAACGTCGATGAAAACACACAGAACAACACAATGCCCTTTGTGTTTTTTCCCCGTATCGGAAATAGATTTGAAGAAACAGAAACACAAGGAGAGAATCGGAGCAGCGGGGGCGGCGTTGCGGTCGCTCTACCGCACCGTTGTGACGAAAAGAGAGCTGAGGAAGGCAAAGCTCTGGATCTACCGGTCAGTCTTGGTTCCTACCCTCACCTGTGGTCATGAAAGCTGGGTCAGGACCCAAAGAACCAGGTCGCGGGTACAAGCGGCCGAAATGTGTTTCCTCAGGAGGGGGGCTGGAGTCTCCCTTAGAGAGAGGGGGAGAAGTTCAGCATCCGTGAGGAACTCGGAGTAGAGCCGCTGCTCCTTTGCGTTGAAAGGAGCCAGTTGAGGTGGTTCAGGATCATCTGGTAAGGATGAACCCTGGGCGCCTCCCTAGGGAGGTGTTCCAGGCACGTCCAGCTGGGAGGAGGCCTCGGGGAAGACCCAGGACCAGGTGGAGAGATTAGATCTCCACACTGGCCTGGGAACGCCTCAGGATCCCCCAGTTAGAGCTGGTTAATGTGGCCCGGGAAAGGGAAGTTTGGGGTCCCCTGCTGGAGCTGCTGCCCCCACGACCTACCCCGGATAAGAGGCTGAAGATGAGATGAGATGAGAAACACAAGGATTTAAGGAACTATGCTGTTTTACTTTGTATGAATATCTCTCACATAACTTCAGTGCAGAATAACCTTCACATGATTTGACATTTCAAGCAGAGACGGTGAAATAGAGACGAACAAAGCTACCGTGACATCTTCCATCGGTTTATGTAACAATGTTTTGAATAGTCCTCTTCGTCTTTTTTCAACCGGCTAATGCAAGTTTTGAGCCGGCTGGGGAGCTGGGAGCTTCACTGCAGTTACACAGAGCCAGTTGATATTGGGCAGTTTCCTTAAGTAACTAGCTAACGCTAGTGCTAGCTAACGTAAGCAAGGTGCAACTGATCAAGACATTTAGTAGTGAAACACTGTGAAGAGGGTCAAAGTCCTGAGACAGCGTGTATCGCTAAACTACTATCCTGTCAGAAGAAGACTTGAAACTAGAGACTGAGACATAAACTCATTAGGAAAATTAAGTTTAGGCTCATTTTCTCATTGACTTCTATACAATCACACTTCTTTATGGAGCCAGTGGAGTCTCCCCCTGCTGGACATTAGAGAGAATGCAGCTTTAAGTGGAGTCTCCTCCTGCTGGACATTAGAGAGAATGCAGCTTTAAGTGGAGTCTCCCCCTGCTGGACATTAGAGAGAACGCAGCTTTAAGTGGAGTCTCCCCCTGCTGGACATTAGAGAGAATGCAGCTTTAAGTGGAGTCTCCTCCTGCTGGACATTAGAGAGAATGCAGCTTTAAGTGGCGTCTCCTCCTGCTGGACATTAGAGAGAATGCAGCTTTAAGTGGAGTCTCCTCCTGCTGGACATTAGAGAGAATGCAGCTTTAAGTGGAGTCTCCTCCTGCTGGACATTAGAGAGAATGCAGCTTTAAGTGGCGTCTCCTCCTGCTGGACATTAGAGAGAATGCAGCTTTAAGTGGAGTCTCCTCCTGCTGGACATTAGAGAGAATGCAGCTTTAAGTGGAGTCTCCTCCTGCTGGACATTAGAGAGAATGCAGCTTTAAGTGGAGTCTCCTCCTGCTGGACATTAGAGAGAATGCAGCTTTAAGTGGAGTCTCCTCCTGCTGGACATTAGAGAGAATGCAGCTTTAAGTGGAGTCTCCTCCTGCTGGACATTAGAGAGAATGCAGCTTTAAGTGGAGTCTCCTCCTGCTGGACATTAGAGAGAATGCAGCTTTAAGTGGAGTCTCCTCCTGCTGGACATTAGAGAGAATGCAGCTTTAAGTGGAGTCTCCTCCTGCTGGACATTAGAGAGAATGCAGCTTTAAGTGGAGTCTCCCCCTGCTGGACATTAGAGAGAATGCAGCTTTAAGTGGAGTCTCCCCCTGCTGGACATTAGAGAGAATGCAGCTTTAAGTGGAGTCTCCTCCTGCTGGACATTAGAGAGAATGCAGCTTTAAGTGGAGTCTCCTCCTGCTGGACATTAGAGAGAATGCAGCTTTAAGTGGAGTCTCCTCCTGCTGGACATTAGAGAGAATGCAGCTTTAAGTGGAGTCTCCTCCTGCTGGACATTAGAGAGAATGCAGCTTTAAGTGGAGTCTCCTCCTGCTGGGCATTAGAGAGAATGCAGCTTTAAGTGGAGACACTTCACATTACATTAGAAATAACGCAGAGTCAATAAATTCTTACTCTCGTCGCCTTTTCACGTCCTTTTTCTTGGCGCGGTTTGTTTTTGAACTCCTGAGAGGAAACAAGTTCAGCCGTCTTTCACCTCGCCACGTTTCGATTAGCGGACGCTAATGGACGGCGTGTGTTCTTTATTTGTTCGAGTAAAAAGGTGAGCCGCTGACTACACGGATGATTAATTCTGCTCTGCTAGCGTGTTCCTGAGGGAGGAGAGGTGAAGGGATCCCTCGCCATGAAATATTCATCCACTCTGCAGGCTGCATGCAGAGCAGTTGGACGGGGACGCCGCTCTCCAGGAAAAATGAGAAATGAGAAACAGAGCGGACGAGAAAATTGGAAGAGAGTTGGATTAACGGGCGACAAGGAGGAGAAAAGAACTAGAGAACATTCCTCCGAGAACGGACAAAAGCAACGTGCGAAAAAATGAAAACTTGACACAGGACAGGTGAGGTGAGACCGAGAGTATTTACGTCTTATACAAGAGGGAGAAAGAAAGGAATAGTTTAAGGGATAAAGAAGTCCAGGAGGAGGAAGATGGAGGAGGATGAGGAGCCGAGAGAAAGGAGAGAAAGGAAAGCAGATTATCTCCTGCAGGCTTTCACACTTCTGAGGACGAAAACGGAGAGTTTCTCCGCCGCCACTGAGCCGACAGAACGTCAGCGCAAACACAACACCATCACATCCTCCATTTAATCTGCTGCACACACACACGCACACACGCACACTATTTGACTGTAAACCGCTTGAATGAGAGGAATATCTTCTGCGGAGTTTAAGAGAAGAAAGTCGCTCTTTCGGTGACACTTTAGTGAAACACCAGACGAGTGAAGGAGTGAGCAGATCAATGACGACCGTCAGCTGTTCTCTGCACGCCTGCAGCTCTCAGGCGTCTGCTGCGACTTCGTGGCGACTAATTTTTAAATTTATCACATCTAGATTTAAGTGTTCGTTTGCTAAAACTAACGCACACACTTGTCTTTGCTTTTCGTACGTCACTATCAGGCTGGGCTACACGGTGGTGTAGAGGTTAGCACTGTCGCCTCACAGCGAGAAGGTTCCAGGTTCAATCCAATCCAAAAACATGCACGTTAGGTTCATTGATGACTCTAAATCACCCGTAGGTGTGAATGGTTGTCTGTCTCTGTTCGTCTCTATGTGTCCTGTGATAGACTGGCGTCCTGTCCAGGGTGGACCCCGCCTCACGCCCGATGTCAACTGGGATTGGCTCCAGCCCCCCGGCGACCCCGACAGGGACAAGAGGTCGAAGATGAATGAATGAACTATCAGGCTGTTTGACTGAGTGGCACACAAGAAGTGAGAAAACGATGACGAGGGCCAGGAGAGGGGAGCGAGGGCACTCACTTCACTGATACCGTATCAACGTTTTCTAACTCCTGCTAGCTTAATGTAATAAACCAACCGACTTTACCAGATGAAGGTAGTTTGCGTCCGCGGCCCGCCTGAGAGAGGTGGGCTTTAGTAAAGCACGTTTGCACATGTACGAGCACGAGGCCTACGGCGGTTCTGAGGTAATTTCCTGTGCGCATTTGCGCGAGGCCCAGGCAGTGTGAGTACAAACGGGCCTGGGGCGCGGGGGGACAAGGACCCTAAAGCACGGGGCGCGGTGCGGAAGGACAGTGTGAGTGCGCCCTTAGACTCAAGCTTCTAAGATTAGAAATCCAGAAAACTTTACTTAAAATCATAAAAACAGCTGTTTCAGACAATGTTACGTGTCTAAAGGTTGGAGCTGAGGACACGAAACTCTCCTACGCAGCGCCCTAAATGTTAAGAAAATATTCGACATTGTCCAATTCGCCGTAAATCCTTGATTGTTTGGAGTTTTTTCTGTTTCCGGGTCTTAAACTTTTGAGCCTTTCACCGGCTGTGATCATCATGAAGTGTTCAGCCTTCAAGACGACAACAAATGCCCCTCGAGAGACAAACAAACAGCTCTCTGAAAACCCTCAGATGAGCCGCGGCATCAGCCCACGGACGCGGCAGGTTTTGAAGACTGCGCGTAATTAACAGCTGCAGAGCTGAATTTAGCTTCGGAGGGGGCGGTCTGAGTTCAGAGAGGAGTCAGCCCGCCGTCGGCCCGGAGTTCACGCTGAGAGAGGAGGACGATCCAGGTTTTCTTGGCGGGTAGTGGTGCCTGGCGCCGACGTACAGACAGACTAGTTTTTCCTTTTTAACTCTCAGACGTCAAAGATTCAGTCCTGCTGTTCTTCACTGAGCACTCTGATGATATCTTCAGCCATCTTCGGTGACGGCTTTCCCTGCTCTTACCTTTATCAGTGTTATCAGTATCATCTGGGATTAATGCCTTCATGACTGCATATCAGCCAAAGTTCACAACTTCCGTTACAAAATTCTTATCTGAGCCAGGACAACAGCCTCTGAACGCCAGCTCTGCATCAGAGGCTTCGTTTAAAGCGACGTAAACTCTGATGAGACATAGAAAGGCCTTCAATCATGGCGGGATTGTAAACGAGGCATGATGTCATTCAATGGTCATAAAAGATTGACGTACAGCTGTAGACGAGTGTCTTTGGATGCAGTGCAGAAGCTCCAAAGCTTCATCGACAGCTGCAAAAGGGTTTGTGGTCCAGATGAGTCAGTGGACTTCAGCGATGCGGTCCAGCTGGCTGTTATTGTTCAGGTGGTGTTTGATGACTGCGCCCACAAAAGAAGAGCTTGTTGTTGTTTTTTTAGATGATTAGATGATTTTTTTTGGCCTTTCAGGCTTTTATTTTGACGGTACAGCTGGAGAAAAGAAGTGTTTTTACCAAACTTCCACCAGAGGAGTTGATATTTAACAGATCCCTGATGAAAAGCCGGTGTCTGGAACAACAGACAGAGACAGACGTGCAAACAGGACAAGAGTGGCGGCAGTTCAAAACAACAATGGCGTAGCGAAGATGCAGAGCAATAGACATTCGTATATAGTTGCCGTAGTACAGTTCACGATCAGGGCTAAATAAACTCTACTCAACACAGCTCATACTCTCTCTTCACCTCTGTTTCTTTCCAGCAACTTCACCAATTTCCTCCACTGCCTGATTCAGAGCAGGAACCTGCGAGTGGAGTCTGCACAGTGTGATCCAGTCAGACAGAAAAAGATCTGTGACTGCACTTTTCCCAGCTGACAGCGGGTCCCTGAATGTGTCCTGAAGCCATTTTGCCTCCACTGTGGTTCCTGCTGTTCCTCCTGGAAACGTCGTCTGACTTTACAAAGTGAAAAGGTGAAAACTAAAAATAAGAGAATTAACTTCTTGAGTCCAAACTCTGATGCTCTGGATGTTTGGAGCTGGTCTCTCTCTCTCTCTCTCTCTCTCTCTCTCTACGGTAGCAGTCGGTCATAGCCTGAAGATAAACAGTCTAACCCCCCGTTCAGACACTGGAACAAACATCAGTGTGATCAAAACTACGTGAAAGGACAGAAACCATATTTGCATGTACTTATTATTTTTAGTTCGGTCCATGCACCATCTGCAAACAAGAGGGGGGCGGGACTAACGACCTTTACTGCAGTTTCACTTTTAAGAAGAATTACTTTGAAATTCAGGATCTATATGCATGCAATTAATGGAGAGATGTCAGAGCGAGGGGGCTGCCAATGGACCTGCGCCCGAGCAGTTGGGGGTTCTGTACCTTGCTCAACAACTCAGCAGTGCCCAGGAGATGAACTGGCACCTCTCCAGCCACCAGCCCACGCTCCATTCATGGTCCACACACAGGGACTCAAACCGTCAACACTCCGGTTCCCAGCTGAGTCACTTATAGACTGAGCTACTGCCGCTCCAAGGAGCAGTCAAGCCTTCCCACTTATGACAGAAACTATCATTCATTCATTCATCTTCAACCGCTTATCCCGGGGTCGAGGTCGCGGGGGTGCTGGAGCCGATCCCAGCTGACTATCGGGCGTGAGGTGGGGTCCACCCTGGACAGGATGCCAGTCTATCACAGGACACATAGAGACGAACAGAGACAGACAACCATTCACACCTACGGGTGATTTAGAGTCATCAATGAACCGAACACCTGCACGTCTTTGGACTGTGGGAGGAAACCGGAGAACCCGGAGAAAACCCACGCAGACACGGGGACAACATGCAAACTCCAAACATGCAAACTCCACAACTCCACACGAACCTGGAACCTTCTCGCTGTGAGGTGACAGTGCTAACCACTACACCATCGTGTATATTAGGGGAAAATGTATTTGCATGTACTTTTTATTTTTAGTTCGGTCCATGTCCCATCTGCAAACAAGAAGGGGGCGGGACTAACGACCTTTACTGCAGATGCTTCAGCTTCACTTTCAAGGAGCAGTCACGTCGTCCACCTTAATCCCACTTTAAGACGTTCATTCTTGTGATGGGATCAAACCAACTGTGACACCAAATCATGCCAGGGGGGTGCAAAGTGGTGGATGCTTCCCTACTTTCTACACTCCCTCTCTCCATGCGGCCAAGCTCGGACGACACCCGTCTTTGAACTCAGGCTTCTTTTTGATCTCAACTACACACCTGTTAAGTTTCGTGACTGTATCTTGACACAGACAACTATGATATCATGAAGCTGTGGTAGTTCCCGCCTCCGCCAATCAGTCGCATTGCAGTTTTGCATTCAAACTCTCCAGAAAAAGCACTTTCAAACAGTGATCCACGCCTTTGTGACCACACGGCGTAATTACTGCACTGCACTTTATGAAATAATGATAATAAACTAAAAAAAACAACCTTGAAAAGCAGGTGATGAACATGTGAGGCGGTGACTCAGCTGTGTCTGCAGGAGGTCGAGGCTTTCTGGAGATCAGGCCTCAGAGGACAAAAATACCCCTGCAGCAGCTGATGGCAGACAGAGTTCAAAGACTTCAAAGGCAAACGGACAAGAGGAGATATTTAATCTACGGTTAATAGGATTACTGAGCTGAGGAAATGATTATTTAAAGACATTTTCGTATTTGCTGCAGGAGTGCGATCGAGGGGAGGGTCGGACGAGGAAGTCCCGGGGGGTAAAAAAACAGTTTTTGCAGCGATATTATGCAAAAGCTTTATTCTATCTGCCAATGAGGTCAGTGACTCCGCGGCCTGGGAAACTCCTGTCAGCACAGAGCAGCGTGGCTCGGCCCCGGTCTGGTCTTAACAGACACCGACAAGTCGACCCGCCTGGGCTCATTACAGAAACAAAATCACGAGGTTGTAAAGGGTTGTAGCTCTTTTCGAGCCTCTGCAGACTTCAGGTCCAGGTGTCGCTAATTGATTTTGAAAGGCGCGGACCGGCGAGCGCCTGATCTTCACCAGAGAACCAAAAGAGGCGAGCGGGAAGTAAACGACGCTCTGTGTCAGGATATTGAAGATTTAACAGTGGCTGCATTTAAAGAAACACTGCTATCATTCGTAGTTATTGTGTCACCATTCATCCCCCTTTCTCTAGAGGGGTGAGGGCGGGAGAAAGAGGGCGTTCGTGGGGGAGACCGCAGCTCAACGGTAACAAGTAAAGCCTTCTAAACCAAACACAACACAACCGGACAGGAGCAGCAGGAGTGTGCTCCGAAACTAGGGAGTAATGAGCAAAACAAGCAACAAATATTACAGCTTTGTCTGCCGTTAGCATGTAGCTACATGCAGCAAACCGGCTGTATTCGTGGGCGTGACCAGCGTGCTGTGCCTGGAGCGGATGACCTCATTTGAAAATCGGCAAAGGCTTGATGATGTCAGACCATGGAGGAAGTGGAAAAAGTGGCACATGATGCTGAGCTGCATCGAATTTGAGATGCAGCTCAGCATCATGTCTCAAGGGTTTCAGGTCATAAATCAAATGTTTCTTTAATTAAAGGTTGAATATGGAGAATGGGCAGAACTCCGCCATCTTGTGTCTCAAGATCGTAGTCGCAACAACAAAAAATAAGTCCAGCAGTGGGGTTGCCAGGTTGGTCAGACCCGGCCCAGTAGCCTACATGGTAGAGTCTGTTTGAACCTGTTTGAACCCGTCCCCTCCAGAAAATCACACCATAAAAACAAGGATTAGAGGAGTTTGACTGACACTTAGCGTTAGCCGTTAGCGTTAGCCGATCAGGGAGAAGCGTAGCCATGTGGGCGTGCGTTTGAATGGCGTTCCTCTCCTTTCTCTCAGTCCATGGAGTGAATGCTCGGCCTATATTGACTCTGGTTTTTACCCGTCACTGCTCACTCAGCTGCTGGGACAAATAAGCAGCTGCAGGATTGGTAAACTCTATTTCACCCAGTGCCAGCCTACAGTAGCTGCACCCAACAACAGACAGACCTGGCTACCTTGCAACAGAATGGGACAGGAAGTCATTGTCAAACCCGTAAAACATTTTTAAAATATTAATTCAGACTAAATATACTGTATATTTTATGGAAAAGCAAAACTTTCATTCTGGTAAAAACAGGTAAAAACACTTTCATATGATGTTTTCAAGGATTGAAAAGTGCTTAGATTTTGAATGAAGTGCTTAAAAAAACGATTGGAGTTTATGTTAAAGACATGCCAAGTCTAATTAGAAACATGAAATGTTCTACTTCGATAGTTCACCCGAATGAAGAACGCTGTTAGGGAACATACTTTTAGTTTTTGGTTTAAAGCAAACAACATCTAATTTGATGTGCTGAAGAAGTGCAATACTTAGTGTATGTAAATATATAATATTCCACAGCTGTAAGGTGCTGGAAATGCTTGAAAATGCAACTTGAAATGCTTGAAAAGTGCTTGAATTTGACTTTAGAAAAGGTAAATTGTTCACACACCGTTGCTGCAAAACCTACAGAATTACCTCTGTTCTCTGGTTACACTGAAATACAGCACTTACAATGTCAGGTCACAGGACATTTTAACTCAAGCTGCACTTCTTGTTCTCTCTGAACTGGGTTCAAACACTACGCTGCATACAAATGAGAGAGAAAAGTATATAAAGTTACATCCTCTATGTGCAGTCACTGTGGTAAATGCTTTGCTTGATCGTGGAAATATATGATTATGTGTCTATTTGAATTGTATGTGTTTATTTTTG
>NC_139832.1:2953066-3175566 GCF_963691815.1 Echiichthys vipera
GTTGCTCAAACAACAACCTCTCACTTACAGACCGTGTTTTTTTCCTACCTGACTCTCTGGAGATCTGGACGAAGGCCTCGACTCCGCTCTCGCCGTAGTTTCCCTCAGAGGCGAGCGTGGACACGTAGTTCCAGCCCATCGCCGTGACGATGTCCAGCATGGCCTGGGCCTGGTAGGAGTCCGGAGGAACCACGCGGGAGAAGAAGTCGTAGCGGGTGTTGTCGCTGAGCTCCGGAGCCGTCGAGGCGTAGCTGATCTGAGGGATCTGCGGAGACACGGAGCGGAGACGGTCAGCTTTCAAACCCCGGAGACAGCAGTGAGACACAAAGCTGGAGACACACTTCAGGATTTTAGAAATATTGTTTTATTTCACCTCATACTAGGTACGTAAAAGGCTGGTGATTTAGGTGCTTTAGGTGCTTTAGGTCCCCTATAGACCCCATGTGGACCTGGCTGCTGACACTTGTCAATAAAGATTAGTTTGAAAGCTCAGAGGAAGATAGAGGTTTGTTGGGATTTGCCCCTAGAGTCAGGACCAATCCACCACCACAGCGACTTCCTGGTTGATTCAATCAGGAAGTGACAAAGCTGCAGTTCCCCGAGTGTCCACTAGGGGCCGGTTTCATAACAGAGCAGTTTCTCATTGAGCCCCATGTTAAACAGGCCGTTTACACAGCATCATTAAACCTGTTTAAGGAAAACAGAACATTCTAGTCTGTATGTTTAGGTCATATCTCCATGACAAGACTGAGGGGGAGGGGCTAGTTTTTATTTTATTGGAGGTTAAAGTTTATGAATAATTAGGGGCGTGGCCTCTTGAGTGACAGCTAGCCTCTGGCCCTCACTTCTCCTCGGAGGTAAACGTCAGCCAGATGGACGTACGCCCCTCCCCCCAACGTCACATACATGCCCTTTTTTGGTCAGAGGAAATGAGGCGGAGTCAAAGTCTGACAAGATGACGACTCCTGTAGGCGAGGACGATTGAATCAAGTTGAGAGAACGGGCCGCGACGGAGACGCTCCGTCCATTTTTTATACAGTCTTTGATCAGGAGTCACAAAATGTTGCTGAAAAAAACCACAAAACAATCACAAATTTGCACTAAATGACGACAAACACACACAAAACATCTACAAATGAATCAAAATGACTACAGAGATGCAACATGGGCGTGACACAAATCAATCAAAAACATAATAATGACTGACACATAATGATTACACACTAAAATAGATGCAAAAACAGCTGAAATTACCACAAGGAGGTGTCTGAAAGTAGCCTTGGAGTTTGGGTGTCTAGTTCAGGGTGGGGGCCTCTTACAGTGTGAGTGCGCCCTTACCTACTGGCCCCTGTACCAGCTCCTCTCATAGTAAAGTCCATTCAAGTGAATTACCAAAGTCAATCCCAAAGGAAGGAGCCCATTGCTGCTTTGTTGTGTGTGTAGGGACTCTTCTCATGCTGCTGCAGAGGTTTGCTGTTATTTTCAGCAGCATTAGTGGTTAAAAAAGACCTTTGAATGCCTTCACCGTACCGCCCCGAGCTAATCACTGTTAGCCACGTCCGGCTGTTAGCGACTCTACAGGATTTCTCCATTAATAGTTGTTACATGGAAAAAACTGTCTTGATGACTTATTTGATGAATGTAAGTTCCGAAAAAAGACCATGGGAGGATTTTGCGACAGAATTACACTTAAACAAAGTTTTCTGTCTACCTGGCTGCTGAATGCAGTTTAAACTATAAGCAATAGCTTCTAGTTTTGCTATTCATCTTCAACCTCTTGTCCCTGTCGCGGTCGCCGGGGGGCTGGAGCCGATCCCAGCTGACATCGAGCGTGAGGTGGGGTCCACCCTGGACAGGACGTCAGTCTATCACAGGACACATAGAGACGAACAGAGACAGACAACCATTCACACCTACGGGTGATTTAGAGTCATCAATGAACCCAACACCTGCACGTCTTTGGACTGTGGGAGGAAACCGGAGAACCCGGAGAAAACCCACGCAGACACGGGGACAACATGCAAACTCCACACAGAAGGGCCCCAGCCGGGATTTGAACCAGGAATTACACTTTAACAAAGTGCATGTTTTCTGTCTGCCTGGACTTCCCTGGCTGCTGAATGCAAAGGAAACTGTTTAGCATTAGCTTCTAGTTTTGCTAACTGAGCAAAAATCTGTTTTGCAGTGAATTCTTTATTTATTTTTTTACAGATAAGATAAATATGTGATGGCTCCAATGAGTTTGATATTGCTCTAATATAATGATATAATCATGATTTTTGTTCAGAGCTGCTGCAGTACATTTGCTTAAACAGATCCAGTTTTCAGCCTTAAATCCTGACCTTCCTCGCTCCCTGTGTGTGATTCTTTTCGGTCAGGGTCGAGTTAGCGAGCGCCGTGTGAATTAGGGAGGCGGATCAGGTCATAGATCCTGCGGCAGGCAGACGGACAGGCCCGGCGGGGCTGGATAATGGTCCTTTAGAGGAAGATTGAAGGGCTGATTGATTTCACTTCAGTCGGAGCCCAGAGGCCGGCGTGTTGGGCCGAGCGCCGCCGGACGCCTCATCAGGATTCACAGAGGAGGGAGGAAGACGGACGGCCGAGGGCCCGGCAGAAATACAAATGTCAGTGTGCTCGACTCACTCCACGACGGGCAGCAAATTAAAGGCCTGTAACTGTAAATACGGACCTGTCTGAGAGCTCCGACGCTATCGGAGCGGCTGCAGGTTCAGCCGTCAGAGAGGACGTTTATTTCTGACACCAAGCAACACGTCGCAGCCTCTGAGGCTTTAATGGCTTTCTGCGTTTTACACACGGCTTCCTACGTTCAGTTTTCTGACGGGTGGAAAATTCCACAAGAGACACCAAGTGTTTCCTGACCCGTTCTTTTAAGAAATGTGCATCTTTTTGTGGTGGTTTTGCATCTATTTTTAGTCATTTTGCATCTTTTTGTGGTGGTTTTGCATCTATTTTCTGTCATTTTGCATCTTTTTGTGGTGGTTTTGCATCTATTTTTAGTCATTTTGCATCTTTTAGCGATGGTTTTGCATTTATTTTTAATCATTTTGCATCTTTTTGTGCTGGTTTTGCATCTATTTTTACTCATTGTGCATCTTTTTGTGGTGGTTTTGCATCTATTTTTAGTCATTTTGCATCTTTTTGTGGTGGTTTTGCATCTATTTTCTGTCATTTTGCATCTTTTTGTGGTGGTTTTGCATCTATTTTTAGTCATTTTGCATCTTTTAGCGATGGTTTTGCATTTATTTTTACTCATTTTGCATCTTTTTTGGTGGTTTTGCATCTATTTTTAGTCATTTTGCATCTTTTTGTGGTGATTTTGCATCTTTTAGTGGTGGTTTTGCATCTATTTTTAGTCATTTTGCATCGTTTTCTGGTGGTTTTGCATCTATTTTTAGTCATTTTGCATCTTTTTGTGGTGGTTTTGCATTTATTTTTAGTCATTTAGCATCTTTTTGTGCTGGTTTTGCATCTTTTGCTCGGGGCGCCGGTCACTGGCAGCCCCCTCGCTCTGACATCTCTCCATTAATTGCATGTATATAGGTCCTGTTTGTGCGTGTGTGTGTGTGTGTGTGTGTGTGTGTGTGTGTGTGTGTGTGTGTGTGTGTGTGTGTGTTTGTGTGTGTGTGTAACATGAATAACAATAATAGAGTGAAAAAATCGATGCAGGACTAATAAAGGAATTCTTCTTCTTAATATGTTACAGTCCTGTGATTTCAGCGTAACAACAACATTATGACTGAAGCTTCGTGGGTACGGAGACTGACGCCATCAAATTACAGCCGTGCTCATAATAATAATAATCATAATAATCATCATCATAACTGTGGAAGCTTTACAGTTATTACTCGTTATTAAATAGATGTTTGTGAAATCACAGTGGCGCTCTGCCGGTGGATCTGAAGGACTTCCTGCGACGTCTGGAGGGCTGCAATTTTAATTAGCAGCCTAATTGGACGCCCCGCCGATCGGCTCGCCCCACGCTCACATCCCCGGCCTCCACGGTGCAATCACCAGCTCCAACACGTCAATGTGAGGAAACGCTTTTACCCTCGCCACAGCTGCTCCACACGGGGCTTTTATTCAGAGAAAGAGGAGAAGCTCCAGACCTCTGAGCAGATCTGAAGCTCTGGAGCGTGTTCAGTTTAAAAAACGGCGTGCAACAGGCTTTAACGTGTCTTTTCACCTGTTTGGTTGATGTGTTGGAGGCATGGGTGGATTAGGGAACGGACCGACCAGGCAAAGGCTCAGGAGCCCATAAAATTAGGGGTGTGTGTGGGGGGGGGGAAACACACATAATGATCACAAAGAGATGCCACATGACCACAAGTATACAAAAAACGACCAAAACTGACCAAAAGAGAAAGAGAAATTACTATAGGGATGCAAAATAACCACAAAAAGATGCAAAATGACTAAAAACAGATGCAAAAACACCACAAAAAGAAGCAAAAAGACTAAAAGTAGATGCAAAACCAGCACAAAAAGAAGCAAAGAGACTAAAAATAGATGCAAAACCAGCACAAAAAGAAGCAAAAAGACTAAAAATAGATGCAAAACCACCACAAAAAGATGAAAAATGACTAAAAATAGATGTAAAACGACCACAAAGAGAAACAAACAAAGAACAAAAGGACTTAAAGTCGACTCTTTGAGTGTGGGGGTCTTGTTCCTGTGTAGACAGAGTGGGGGGCCTCTAACAGGTTTGTGCCCAGGGGCCTGTTGTTTCAGAATACGTCCATGACCAGAGGTGTGACCTATATTTAACCTTATCGTACACAACAGTGTGTCTGACCCCCTGACCTGCAGTTTGGAGCCATTTTTGTAATTTCTTTTGAATGCATCGCTTTGTGTTGGTTTTTGCATCTATTTTTAGTCGTTTTGCATCTTTTTGTGGTGGTTTTGCATCTATTTTTAGTCGTTTTGCATCTTTTTGTGTTGGTTTTGCATCTTTTTTTAGTCATTTTGCATCTTTTTGTGGTGGTTTTGCATCTATTTTTAGGCATTTTGCATCTTTTTGTGGTGGTTTTGCATCTATTTTTAGTCATTTTGCATCTTTTTGTGGTGGTTTTGCATCTATTTTTAGTCATTTAGCATCTGTTTGTGGTGGTTTTGCATCTATTTTTAGGCATTTTGCATCTTTTTGTGGTGGTTTTGCATCTATTATTAGTCATTTTGCATCTTTTTGTGGTGGTTTTGCATCTATTTTTAGTCATTTTGCATCTTTTTATGATGGTTTTGCATCTTTTTGTGGTGGTTTCGCATCTATTTTTAGTCATTTTGCATCTTTTTATGATGGTTTTGCATCTACTGTCATCTTTGTGTCTCTGCAGTCATTGTTGGTGTCGCCCCCCTGACCTGCGGTCTTGAGCCATTTTGTATTTTAGGAACTTCATTTGAAACGTTTCCACAGAAAACAGATTTTAGTGGAATTTCAGTGGAACTGTGTTTAAAACTCGATTTTATAAAATAAAAGGTCGAACAAAGTGCAACGGAGACATTTAAGGGAATAAAATCGACTCCATTAAAGAGAAACGGCGTGAAACTGGAGGTGACTGGAGAGTGAAAAGGTCTCTGAGGGACAAACAACTGACGCGTCCCCGCCGGGCGAAGGGGAGCGCCGCGCTGATGGATGGCGCCCTGACAGCGGCCATTACCCCCGGACACCAGACCTTTACATGGGCCCGCTGAGAGCCGGCGAGCTGGATCAGACCCCCGGATCCACACAGAGAGAGCAGATATCTGTGTGTTTACACGTCTTTTACATCTGAGGACACGCTCGCCGTTTCCCGCCGTCTCAGGGTGTTTCCCGCGACAGTGATGGATGCTCGTCGTTCCCGCCACACTTCAGAGCTTTCTGCCCGACTGAGCGATGACAGAAGAAATCCATCTGAGGTGACAGCGCACGTCCATCATCGTTCAGCCTGCGCTTGGATTGTCTTATTTAAAGCGAAGCTCTATTTACTGTCGTCCGTCTCTTAAACAGCCTCGGCCTCCGGGAGGAAACCGCCACGACTTCCTGCCGCCGCCGCAGCCGCCATTTCTCTCCAGTGACTCAGCAGAACCCACCGACCAGCTGCAGCTCACTTTGATTACGGGTTTCTACACGAATTAAAGAAGACATTAAGAGGTTTCTTAAAACCACGGACGGGTGATGATCGCACGGGGCCCTGGGCACAGACCTGTCAGAGGCCCCCCCCCTCCGTAGTAGTGTAGTCGATTTTAGTCATTTTGTATCTTTTTGTGCTGGTTTTGCATCTATTTTTAGTCATTTTGCATCTTTTTGTGGTGGTTTTGCATCAATTTTAAGTCATTTTGCATCTTTTGTGGTGGTTTTGCATCTATTTTTTAGTCATTTTGCATGTTTTTGTGGTGGTTTTGCGTCTATTTTTAGTCATTTTGCATCTTTTGTGGAGGTTTTGCATCTATTTTTTAGTCATTTTGCATCTTTTTGTGTCGGTTTTGCATCTATTTTTAGTCATTTTGCATCTTTTTGTGCTGGTTTTGCATCTATTTTTAGTCATTTTGCATCTTTTTGTGGTGGTTTTGCATCAATTTTAAGTCATTTTGCATCTTTTGTGGTGGTTTTGCATCTATTTTTTAGTCATTTTGCATGTTTTTGTGGTGGTTTTGCGTCTATTTTTAGTCATTTTGCATCTTTTGTGGAGGTTTTGCATCTATTTTTAGTCATTTTGCATCTTTTTGTGGTGGTTTTGCATCAATTTTAAGTCATTTTGCATCTTTTGTGGTGGTTTTGCATCTATTTTTTAGTCATTTTGCATGTTTTTGTGGTGGTTTTGCGTCTATTTTTAGTCATTTTGCATCTTTTGTGGAGGTTTTGCATCTATTTTTAGTCATTTTGCATCTTTTTGTGGTGGTTTTGCATCTGTTTTTAGTCATTTTGCATCTTTTTGTGATGGTTTTGCATCAATTTTTAGTCATTTTGCATCTTTTTGTGGTGGTTTTGCATCTATTTTTAGTCATTTTGCATCTTTTTGTAATGGTTTTGCATCTATTTTTAGACATTTTGCATCTTTTTGTGGTGGTTTTGCATCTATTTTTAGTCATTTTGCATCTTTTTGTGGTGGTTTTGCATCTTTTTTCAGACATTTTGAAGCTTTTTATGGTGGTTTTGCATCTTTGTGTGGTGGTTTTGCATCTTTTTTTAGTCATTCAGCATCTCTTCGTGGTCGTTTTTATGCCTAAAGTCATCTTTGTGTCTCTGCAGTCATTGTTGGTCGTGTTGTGTAAACTTGTGGTCCTTCAGCATCTCTTTGTGATCATTTCATGAGACCTTTAGTACAAACTAAGATTTGAATAAACAGCAGTGAAAATGTAACGTGCATCATGAGAAACTGGGGCCCATTAATCATTTATGTAATGGCACACGGCCACGTACGAGCCCGCCGCTCCGACCTCGATTACAACATGAACAAAGCTTTCCACCACCGACACCCTGACACGACCTTCACTCCGCAGCTGAGCGCAAACGGTGTTTAAACTGGACACAAGTCTGAAGCTCTTTAAAGGGAAATCAGGTCCTCCAACAGGAAGTGATAACACAGCTGATATGTGTCTTTGTAGCTGTTTTGTGTCTCTGTGGTTGTTTTGTGTCTCTGGGGTTGTTTTGTGTCTCTTTGTAGTTGTTTTGTGTCTCTTGGTGGTTGTTTTGTGTCTCTTTGTGGTTGTTTTGTTTCTCTTTGTAGTTGTTTTTGTCTCTTTGTAGTTGTTTTGTGTCTCTTTGTGGTTGTTTTGTGTCTCTTTGTAGCTTTTTGTGTCTCTTTGTAGAAGTTTTGTGTCTCTCTGTAGCTGTTTCGTGTCTCTTTGTAGCTGTTTTGTGTCTCTTTGTGGTTGTTTTGTGTCTCTCTGTAGCTGTTTCGTGTCTCTTTGTAGCTTTTTTGTGTCTCTTTGTAGATGTTTTGTGTCTCTCTGTAGCTGTTTCGTGTCTCTTTGTAGATGTTTTGTGTCTCTCTGTAGCTGTTTCGTGTCTCTTTGTAGCTGCTTTGTGTCTCTTTGTAGCTGCTTGGTGTCTCTTTGTAGCTGCTTGGTGTCTCTTTGTAGCTGCTTGGTGTCTCTTTGTAGCTGTTTTGTGTGTCCTTGTAGTTGTTCTGTGCTCCTTTGAGTGACATTTTGCAGATGAGGATCAGACACTGACTGTGCCTGTTCTGTGAAACATCCATGCCTCTGACCCCTGACCTCTGACCTCTGACCCCTGACCCCTGAGGAGTGGCCGTATCATTTCCCTCCACATGTACTCGGTAAGACAAGGAAGCACTAAACAGAAGTTTTTAGGAGAGCAGCTTGTTCAGAATATTAATCCGTTTTTCGACACGTTTCCCAAAATGCACCCTGACAGATTTTGGATCTTCACTAGAATTTAAACAGAAGTTTGGACGAACAGCACAGGATGTACGGCCTCATACTTGCTTTTACTGCTGCTCTCCTCCTGATTAAAATGCTGTTTTCATCTCTTTGGAAACATAAATATGAGAACTACTATGCTGTACTGTGTTGTTTCCCTCCTAAAAATAACTTGCTGCCACATTATTTCATCTGAGAAACAAAAAAGCAGACGACAGCCAGAAATCGATCCACTGATTCTCTGAGCTGCGTCCAGTCGGGCCTGACCGAGCCCGAGGACGCTGCGTGATGTGTCCGCTGCTGTCTGCAGCGAGACACTTCATCTCAGCTGGACACACAGCGCCCAGACTTCACGCTGAGTCAGCAAATAAACACAAAGGACGAGGAAAAATCTTTGTTTTTTAGTCGTTTTGCATCGTTTTGTTGTGGTTTTCATCTATTTTTAGTCGTTTTGCATCTTTTTGTGGTGGTTTTCATCTATTTTTAGTCGTTTTGCATCTTTTTGTGGTGGTTTTGCATCTATTTTTAGTCATTTTGCATCTTTTTGTGGTGGTTTTGCATCTATTTTTAGTCTTTTTGCATCTTTTTGTGGTGGTTTTGCATCTATTTTTAGTCATTCTGCATATTTTTGTGGTGGTTTTGCATTTGTTTTAGTCATTTTGTATCTTTTTGTGGTGGTTTTGCATTTGTTTTTAGTCATTTTGCATCTTTTGTGGTGGTTTTGCATCTATTTTTAGTCATTCTGCATCTTTTTGTGGTGTTTTTGCATCTTTTTTTAGTAATTTTGCATCTTTTTGTGGTGGTTTTGCATCTATTTTTAGTCATTTTGCATCTTTTTATGGTGGTTTTGCATCTGTTTTTAGTCATTTTGCAGCCCAAGAGCCGCAGGTTGCAGACCCCTGAACTAACGTAACTTTAATTCACAAAGTGTCCGCCCCGTACAGCAGCACCAGAGTGCCGAGTCAGAGAGTTACCGACATGGTGAGGGCCGTAGGTTCAGTGTTAAAGCGAAAAGCAGAAGTGATTATTTGGCAACATTTTGGATTTAAACCCAGTGTTCATCGGAAACCTGAGGCAGTCAGTGAAATGTGAACTCCGGCGACCACCGACATGAAAAGTGACGGCACAGTTCATCTTCTCTCGTCAAGTCTTCATAAACGCATCATCCATCAGCTTGTTTTGCGTATTGATTATTCAAAATAAATAATGAATGAATCAAATTCAATGATTTCTAATATGGGGTACCCATCATGAAGGAACTTTTCCGACTGTCTAACACGACTCTACGCTTCGCTCTCCTTGACGCCGTTCGATGGGAAATGTTTTCCTGGGACCATCGAGAGCGAAGAGGGAGGTGAGGACACAACCATCTTCACTCGGCTGAAGATGCCGAGCCGATGGCGTCTCATCTCGGCCCTGAGGGGATTATGTAAAGTGCTCAGCTTTAAGGACCGTCCTTCAGTTGAGAAACAGCGTGTGGAGAGGAGCTGCTGCATTATGGATGTACAGTCAGATACGGAGGTCTGTCCGTGGGTGTTTCTACCCCTCAGACGGTGGGGAGTAAAGTGGTGTTGGAGGAGGATGTGAAGCGTGTATTTTCATGTGTGAACAGTGGTATTACAGAGAAGTTTGGTTCTTTGTAGATGTTCAAACTACAGCCGTATCTGCATGGATGCTTTACTGAAACGGCATCCCGGGCACGGGGGCCAAGGGGCCCAAAGTGTCAGGGGACAAGGGGCCCAAAGTGTCAGGGGCACTGGCCTTCACCTGTCACTCGAAGAGACACTTACAGACCACGAAGAGATGCAAAAGGACTACAAATAGATGCAAAACCACCACAAAAAGATGCAAAATGACTAAAAATAGATGCAAAACCACCACAAAAAGATGCAAAATGACTAAAACCAGATGCAAAACCACCACAAAAAGATGCAAAATGACTCAAAATAGATGCAAAACCACCACAAAAAGATACAAAATGACTAAAAATAGATGCAAAACCAGCACAAAAAGATGGCTCCGTGTTACTTTGGCTGGAACGTGCTGATGTTTAGCGTGTCAGCATGCTAACATTTGCTAGTTAGCACTACACACAAAGTACAGCTGAGGCTGAGGGGAGGGTCTTTAGTGATCTGCAGGTCCATCAATGTTGGCATGTTACTGAATAATCGGTGTATTATTAATTATTAAACACATGTAGCCTTCTCTCAGGAACAAAACGAGGCATTTTCTTTACGCTCACGCCTCAGCAGCTTCATTCATTATGCAAACGAGACGCGGTGCACGCACGGCTCTCAGCACCCAGCAGGACGGGGAGCTTCATCTCCTTTGTTTTCATCAAACTACGACAAACACTTTTACAAACTAATACATTTAATCAGGAGTTAAGTTGTTGACGCTCTAATATTCCCTTGGTTATGAGTTGGTTTTAAATACGTACATTTTTATACCCCATGTAAAGAAAAGTGCCTTTAATGCATTCAGGCCCCGGCCCTCTAAGGGCGCACTCACACTGTCCATCCGTAACGGCATCATCCTCATCATCCTCATCATCACCATCCTCATCATCATCATCCTCATCACCATCATCCTCATCATCATCATCCTCATCATCAACCTCATCATCATCATCCTCATCATCATCCTCATCATCATCATCACCATCCTCATCATCAACCTCATCGTCATCCTCATCCTCATCCTCATCGTTGTGCCTGTCGGAGCAGTCCTCTGCCTCCTCACTGCGGAGGAAAGTTTAGTTTATCCGCAGCAGCGAGGTACGACTCCTCCGGGAGCTCGGCTCAATACGGCTAATTACTGACCATTCTTTGAACAACAAAAGGTTCCAGCAGCGGGCGCGTGTAATTGTTGGGTCTTTTTGAGGGGGCGGGAGCAGAGTTTTCATTATGTGCGTGGGTGAGTTCTGCACGTTACACAGGATTTACAGAGCAAGAAGAAGAAGAAGAAGAAGAAAATTAGCACCCTGAGTGTCGCTCTGACATGTTTCCCATTTTTTTTAAATAGGAAACATTTCTTCTTCTTGGATGAAAGACACTTTGAAGTGGGTGTCCTCTATCATTTAGTGATCATCAGGGAGGGGTTTAACGGCCAAGCAGCAATAGATTCAAGATTCAAGAATCTTCATTTATCCCGAGGGAAATGATTGTGCAGCAGTTTCAGTACAAAGATGGGAAAGGATCAGAGTAACAATAATCATAAAAATATCAAATAAATCAAACAATAACTAAATGTGACAGAGTGCAACAGACATTGTGGTTAAACGCGGGTTTATACAATATACAACAATACGCAGCATGCAGTTTAGCAGCAAGTTGAAAGCGATAACGAGAAATAAGTGAAAAACAGTATTAAAAATGTAGCAACATAAGTTACAGTAAGTTACAGTAAAGTGTAGCAGCATTTCTTACTGAAGTAAGTTACAGTACAACTAAATAAAGCGATGAATAGTGGCACAGCTCCGCAGAGATGGATGGAGAAGAGAGAAGAGTGGAAATAAATCTGGGATCAGATGGCGCCGTGCCAGTGGCAGCCTGTCGTAGCAGCTCCCGGTACTTCGTAGTTTTTGTTATTGTATTGTACCGCTGCCACGATGACCTAATTCCCCCTCTGGGATAAATAAAGTTATCCATCTATGTATCCATCCATCCATCCATCCATCCATCTATCACAGAGCTACGCAAGTGTCCGTTTGACGCTCAGTGATCTCTATAAAAAGATTCTGCCCATGAACGTAGAATCTGTCGGCACTGGGACGAGATTTCCTGGTCTGCTTTCCGTTCACCAGGTTCATCAGGTTTGAGCGTGCTTTGGTTGCGTGCAGGTAAACAATCCGCGTGGAGAGCAAATGAGGCGCAACACATCTGCCATCATGCGATCACGGTAGAGGAAGCCTTGGCCTGGATATCGGCCGGCTACAGCAGAAAGCCCACAGAGGCTAAATGGTCAGACAGGTACCCGTCACATATGGCTGTTGTGTCAGCACCCTATGGCACTGCTTGTCAACGCGCTGGGCAGCTCTGCGCGTCAAATTGTGACGCTCCACTACTGCTGCTGCCATTTTAAACACGAGGAACACAAAGCTATCGTTTTGAATTCAAACCACAGATGATATGAAAGAGACAGATGACGCTGCTGAGACGTTTCTATGTTCCCTGGGTCCCATGTTCCCTGAATCCCACGTCCCTGGGTCCTACGTTCCCTGGGTCCTATGTTCCCTGGGTCCTATGTTCCCTGGGTCCTATGCTCCCTGGGTCCTATGTTCCCTGAGTCCCACGTTCCCTGGTTCCTATGTTCCCTGGGTCCTATGCTCCCCAGGTCCTATGTTCCCTGGGTCCTATGCTCCCCGGGTCCTATGTTCCCTGGGTCCTATGCTCCCTGGGTCCTATGTTCCCTGGGTCCTATGCTCCCTGGGTCCTATGTTCCCTGGGTCCTATGTTACCTAGGTCCTATGTTACCTGGGTCCTGTGTTCCCTGGGTCCTGTGCTCCCTGGGTCCTATGCTCCCTGGGTCCTATGTTCCCTGGGTCATATGCTCCCTGGGTCCTATGTTCCCTGGGTCCTATGTTCCCTGGGTCCTATGTTCCCTGGGTCCTATGTTCCCTGAGTCCTATGTTTCCTGGGTCCTATGCTCCCTGGGTCCTATGTTCCCTGGGTCCTATGCTCCCTGGGTCCTATGCTCCCTGGGTCCTATGCTCCCTGGGTCCTATGCTCCCTGGGTCCTATGTTCCCTGGGTCCTATGCTCCCTGGGTCCTACATGCCCTGGGTCCTATGTTTCCTGGGTCCTATGCTCCCTGAGTCCTATGTCACCTGGGTCCTATGTTCCCTGAGTCCTATGTTTCCTGGGTCTTATGCTCCCTGGGTCCTATGTTCCCTGGGTCCTATGCTCCCTGGATCCTATGTCCCCTGGGTCCTATGTTCCCTGGGTCCTATGCTCCCTAGGTCCTATGTTCCCTGGGTCCTATGTTCCCCCCTTTGTATGTGATCAGGGAACATAGGACCTGTCTGTTACTTTTTCCACGCCGAATTCACCAACAAACAGGCTTATGTAGACCCTAACACTACCCCCTAACCCTGACCCCAACCGTAACCCTAACCATAACCTCTAGCCCTAACAAAATGGCAGAGGCTTATGCGACCTGGGAACACAGGGATGACCTTGTTAACGCTAGCTTTTGTTAGCATGGTGCAACCAAATGCTGAATAAGACATTTTTTGTGCAACCACAGTGTTACAATTAGTAGTGTGAGAGGGTCAAAGTCCTGAGACAACAACCAAAACCAAGTTCACAGCTACTTTAATGTCCGCACTGTCATGAAACCTCTTTCCTAACCACGTGTCTCGACTTTTCATGTTTTCAGCTTTGCGATGATGCATTTTCCAGCTGATCAACTTCACCCTTCAGTTTACCGCAAACATTCAACATCAACACATCTGGAGACAGTGCCGTGTGACCAGTGACGTGCAGTGAGGGTTGGGGTTGGGGAGGCACTGACTCACAAGTCAGATTTACAAACATACAGTAGGATGCTAACAAAATAGGGTGAGAGAATAGGAGCGAACAGGATGCTGAAAACCATTTTAAAACACCAGTGCAGCTGTATACTGCAGTATATCTCACCTTTACCTGTAAATGACTTCTTGCTTTGACTGAAAGTCCGGCTTTGAAAAATGTCTTAGTGTAGAAATCAAATCAAATGACAGCTTGTCTCTACGCTCTACAGCGTCGCACAGCTCACTTCTTGTGTTTACTTTTTGCACACGGGTCAGAGTTCACCGTGACCTGGCTGCTGGCAGGCTGCTCACTATCGCCGCCCTCCTTGAGGCAGAGGTACTGCCTGCCTGTCATATCAATAATATGTAAATATTACACACATACGTAAAACACATCACTGTACACCATGGAAAAGAAGACGTTTGCTGTTATTACATAAAAGTGTCTTCAACCATCATATTGGAAACATACACAGAAATGGGAACAAGCTCGTCTGTCTGTGCCTCACCTCTCGTCTCCGAAGAGACTCCGTTTATTTAAGCAGGAAATACAGAATTTTCTGCCATTTTTACAATAAAAACGGTCAAAATACATTAAGAACCACACCAAAATCATAGTCCAGAGGACAAATATTAATATTATTCTGTTTCTTTTTTCTCTCATGATGTCAGGGGAGGTACAGCCTCCTACAGATACGTGGTTTTCAGTGTGCGTTGAAGGGAAAAGCTCGGTAAAGTAAAGTAAACTTGAGTGAAGTACTTAGTTACTGTTGACTTTCTATTGTTCATCTCCTGAATCCATTAGCTCTGAACTTCAAATCAGGACCATGAAAAAAGTTTTATCTTAAAAAACAAACCCTGCAAACATCACGTTTCTTACAAAGTCGCACATATAAATGTGATTTCTCAGACTCAGTCAGTGTTGTGTCTGTTTATCAGTTGTTGTTTTTCGCCTCTGAAAGCAAAGAAACGCCGAAATGCCACCTGAAATGTATTCAAACCTCTCCGACTCCCACAATTGAACGACCCCAGGCAGTTTAAAAATGACTTATGTGCTCTGCAAAATACGTGCACGGCCTGTTCTTCCACGAGTGGAGTCTGTTCTGCAGCGTCTGCCCGCAGCTCATATGTCACAGCAATGAAGACGCTAATGTCTCTGATGAATAAACCTGATCTCTGAGTCAGTCTGCGGGATTTGCTGAAGGTATAAAAGTGTTTTCATCCTGGGGAACAAACTCAAATGCCATTGAAATGCCACCGCTCTGCTCTCTATATTTGGCTCTTAATTTAGCGCACTGAGGGGAGGCGGCGGGCCCTCGTCGTCACAGCTTCTTCTTTTTAATGATGCGTTTTAAATGAGCGGCACAGCGGTGGAGCGCAGGTCAGAGGTCGGTTTAAAGTTTGTTTTTTTAAAAAAGGCCACGAAGAGCTGCTGGATTTCTGCAGACGGTGAGCGTGACACACGTGTTTGGAGCCGATGCAGGAAGTGACATCATGCAAAGGTAAACGCGACCCATCCGAGCTTCAGGTAGACGGATAAAAGTCTTATTAAGGGCGCACTCACACTGTGCGTCCGTCCCGTGCCCCGTGCTTTAGGGTCCTTGTCCCCCCCCTCCAGGCCCGTTTGTACTCACACTACCTGGGCCTCGGCGAATGCTTCTTGCTGCCTATACGTCATCACGCCGTAACACGTCACACGCATTGATGACGTCATGGCGATGCGTGGCTTTGTTTCCAGATCTTTCCGTAGACCTCTGAGTTTTTGTGCGTCTTGTCGACTGTTTTTGAATCTTTTCATCGACCAAATCTGCAGTAAACACTCCACCTCCGCATCACACCAACGTGAACCTTTCACCGCCATTGTTTTAAATGTCCGCGCATGGTCCCTCCTTCTTTTTTCTACGTCCCAACAGGCGCACAGGAAAACTCGTGTTTTTAGCCTCCGTATTTTAACCCTTAACTGTTTTAGGCAACAGTTTTTAATCTCCGGTGCTTCCTCAGGGGGCCTGAAGGATTGGGAGTTGTCTCTGGTCTGGCCGCGGGGGGTGCTGTCCCATGGACCAACCCGGGTTGGTGTGGTCTCTGTGGCGGTGCTCCCTGTGACCTTGGACTGGGACCTCTCTCGGTGTGGTTGGCCCCCCAAAGGTAGCTTCCTCTAGCCTCCTCTGTACCTCAGGTCTCGCTGCCCGGCCATGTCTCTGTGGTGACAACTAGTGTTTGCGTAGGTGTGAGTGTGTGTGTCAGTGTCAGCGTGGCTGTGTGTGTATGTGTGAATGTGTGTATACATATGTGTGTGTGTCTCTGTGCATGACTGTGTGAGGGTTGGGTTATTTTAACTTTCTTCTCCTGAATTTATTTGATGTTTCTCTTTTTCTGTACATCTCTGTAACTTGGCTCTTTGCGATACTTTTCTGTATGAAAAGCGTCGTATAAATAAATAAAGGTTAATTTGATTTGATTTGATAAACGCAGCAGAATGAAAAACACACACATTTATTTGCTCGGGTGAAAACCACCCAGCAATGGTGTTCTAGGGTTGAACCATATCCCCAGAGCTGAGAGCTTTACTAATATTTCTCCATCTTGAGATAACAAATAATGTTTTTTGTGACGCTCATATTAATCATCTTCATTGTCTCAAGTGCTCTATACAGCAGCAGTAACCATAGCAACAGTCCCTACTGATGTCACCACGCTTCATTAGCAGGTGATTCTACGGTGAAACCAATCTCGCCACCAGATGTTTTTCAAACTGTGGGTACTTAAAAAAAAACAAAGAAACCTTGGTGCCTGATTGTTGGTGCAACGATTCACATCCCACAGTGTGAAACACAAACAACACATTATTTAGATTCAGAGTGACTCACGCGTCCCGAGGACACCATTTTATCCGACGAACTGTCACAAACAAACAAACCTAAATCCACTTAGACAGAAATGGTAGAATAAAAGACACTCCGTAAAACTCAAAACTCCTTAAACTAACATTTTGGAGTTTTCCTCAGTATCAGAGTATCGCAGTGATGGTTGTCCGTACGTCTTTAAGGCTGATTCGATATACGTTTAATGCAGCCAAAACTCAACCCACAGTGTAAGGGCGCACTCACACTGTCCTTCCGCACCGCGCCCCGTGATTTAGGGTCCTTGTCCCCCCTCCAGCCCCGTTTGTACTCACACTACCTGGGCCTCGGAGAATGCTTCTTGCTGTCCATATGTCATCACGCCGTAACACGTCACAGGCATTGATCGCGTGTGTGTGGCTTTGTTTACAAATCTTTCCGTAGACCTCTGAGTTTTTGTGCGTCTTGTCGACTGTTTTTGAATCTTTTCATCGACCAAATCTGCAGTAAACACTCCACCTCCGCATCACACCAACGTGAACCTTTCGCCGCCATTGTTGTTGTTGTTAAATGTCCGCGCATGGTCCGTCCTTCTATTTACATGTCCGAACAGGCGCACATACTGCTACCGCCGTAGGGCTCGTGCTCGTGCTCGTACACGTGCACACGCTCGTGCTCGTACATGTGCAAACGGCTCCGCTAAAGCCCACCTCTTTCTGGCCGCAGTTATGCGCGGAGCGGGTGCACTCACACTGCTTAAAGGTACAAGGCTTTAGCTGAAAAACCGGTTTTGTCCCGGGACAGAACGACAGTGTGAGTGCGCCCAAACTCACTGAACCTATGCAGGCTGACCTCATTCACTGTTCGTAGACTTTCATACAACATACAATACGAAAAGTAATGTGCAGTACTTTGTGGGTATTCAACATTTAGTATAAGACGGTAAATCTCTGCTTAAGGAGGCAGGTTGGGGTGCTGAATTGGACCCAAAACATGACAACATAAGAACAGCAACATAACCCTAACGTCACCTGTTGTGAGCTAAAAACAGTCACATAACCACATCTCCAAATAGACCATCGCAGTCGCCAGTCTGTCAACGGCCACCCATGTCATGGTCCGCGATGAAAAACAATAATCGCCCCATCCCTAATGTGTAGAAAAGGCTTCGTAAAGCGTCACATTTAGGCGGCAGACGGGAAGTCGTGGGCTCCGTGTTGTAGCAAAACATGGAGCGTAAATAAAGTAAAAGCTTCAAATAGCTTCATGAAGCTTTGGTTTGGACCTCACCACGTTTCCCTCTTCCTACATTCGCAGAGACCCGCCCAACTCTCTCTCCAAAAGAGACCATCTCAGTCCCCAGTCTGTCATCGGCCATCCATGCCGCAATCAAGCCCCAACCACAGCGACTTCCTGTTTGCTCCAATAAGGAGTTTCTCATTGACCCCCATGTTAAACAGGCCGTTTACACAGCATCATTAAACCTGTTTAAGGACAAAAGAACATTCTAGTCTGTGTGTTTAGCTCATATCTCCATGACAACACTGAGGGGGAGGGGCTAGTTTTTATTTTATTGGAGGTTAAAGTGTATGAATAATTAGGGGCGTGGCCTCTTGAGTGACAGCTAGCCTCTGGCCCTCACTTCTCCTCGGAGGTAAACGTCACCCAGATGGACGTACGCCCCTCCCCCCAACGTCACATACATGCCCTTTTTTGGTCAGAGGAAATGAGGCGAAGTCTGACAAGATGGAGACTCCTGTAGGCGATGACGACTGGATCAAGTTGAGAGAACGGACCTCGACGGAGAGGCTAAATGCATCACTTGGTTGAACATGTAGCCGTTGTTGTCATTACCACATACGTTTATCAGGAGATAAAAGTAAAGTAAATGTTCATTCATGCACAAATTCACTTTCCCTAATAATTTACAGATGAGACTTCTTGTCACTTGGGACTTGATGGTGTGTAATTTTAAAAAATAGGAAGTTTGGGACACACTTGGTAAACAACAACAACCGGGAGGCGCGTTTAGTGAGTTCAGCGTGTGTGTGTGTTTGTGTGTGTGTGTGTGTGTGTGTGTGTGTGTGTGTGTGTGACAGTGACAGTGTGATGACAGGCAGCAGGTTGTCAGCTGATGTGCAGTCAGGCGGGAGGATCGCCCCCAGGACATGAGGAGGAGGAGGAGGAGGGGACGGGTTAGTAGACCAATCAGCAGCAGGGATCTGTCAGGACCAATGAGCATCAGCGCTGAGGGAGCGCTGCGGAGGATGATGGGACAGGGAGCCGATCTGACCCGGGATCAGCAGTGAATCCTCATCACTGAGACGTGAAAACATCGGAAACGGAAAAGACATAAAGACAGAAAATCTAAGAACGATCGCTTTGATATCAGACACTATGAAGGTTTTTCTAATATTCTTAAGATCAGAGATGTTTCTTAGGGCGCCCTCCCACTGTGCGTCCGCGCCGTGCCCCGGGCTTTAGGGTCCTTGTCCCCCCCTCTAGGCCCGTTTGTACTCACACTACCTGGGCCTCGGAGAATGCTTCTTGCCTCCTATACGTCATCACGCCGTGACACGTCACACGCATTGATGACGTCATGACGTTGCGTGGCTTTGTTTCCAGATCTTTCCGTAGACCTCGGAGTTTTTGTGCGTCTTGTCGACTGTTTTTGAATTTTTTCATCGACCAAATCTGCAGTAAACACTCCACCTCCGCATCACACCGACGTGAACCTTTCGCCGCCATTGTTTTAAATGTCCGCGCATGGGCCTTCCTTCTTTTTTCTACGTCCCAACAGGCGCACAGGAAATGATGCCAGAGCCGCCGTAGGCCTCGTGCTCGTACACGTGCGCACGCTCGTGCTCGTACACGTGCAAACGTGCTTTACTAAAGCCCACCTCTCCCAAACGGGCCGTGGACGGCAAGCGTGCCGCAGCTAGGCGCGGTACGGTTGCACTCACACTGGTCAAAGGAACCAGACTTTAGCCGTGAAACCTGTTTGGGCACAGTACGGAGGCACAGTGTGAGTGCGCCCTAATACTGCATAAAATAACAGCAAACCTCTGCAGCAGCATGAGAAGAGTCCCTACACACACAACAAAGCACCAATGGGCTCCTTCCTTTGGGATTGACTTTGCTAATCCACTGTAATGGACTTTACTATGAGAGGAGCTGGTACAGGGGCCAGTAGGTAAGTCTTTAAAACACTCTTTTAATAAACTCTGGCTTCACTAACTACGCTGTTGCTGCTTTGTTGTGTGTGTAGGGACTCTTCTCATGCTGCTGCAGAGGTTTGCTGTTATTTTCAGCAGCATTAGTGGTTAAAAAAGACCTTTGAATGCCTTCACCGTGCTGCCCCGAGCTACTCACTGTTAGCCACGTCCGGCTGTTAGCCACTCTCCAGGATTTCTGAATCAAATATTTGTTCAGACTCAATAAAACGTCTAAATCCTGTATCTCCCGTTTCATCAGCTGCTGGAGACTGAAGCAGCCGAACCCGACCTGACGGCGGCTCAGTGTCGGCGGACGCCTGTCAGCGAGCATCACGTCCTCGCCGCCCTCCCACAGCTTAACCCCAAAATGTCGCGTCGTCTCTGAGCAGAGACGTGAGGAGAGGATCTGAGGAGGAGCCGGTTTGACGCTGATCTGGATGAGCAGCCTCACTGAACACATGCTGCGTCATCCGTCCACTCAAGAGCCCCGAGAGGAAGGACGCCACAAGTTCCCGGTTTGACCCCGGCATCCCACCGACCACCTGCAGCCTTCGCTCTCCTCACTTCCTCTCCTTACCTCTGTCTCCTCACTTCCTTTCCTCTCTCCTCACTTCCTGTCCTCTCTCCTCACTTCCTTTCCTCTCCCCTCACTTCCTTTCCTCTCTCCTCACTTCCTTTCCTCTCTCCTCACTTCCTGTCCTCTCTCCTCACTTCCTGTCCTCTCTCTTCACTTCCTTTCCTCTCTCTTCACTTCCTTTCCTCTCTCTCCTCACTTCCTTTCCTCTCCCCTCACTTCCTTTCCTCTCTCTCCTCACTTCCTTTCCTCTCTCCTCACTTCCTGTCCTCTCTCCTCTCCTCTCTCCTCTCCTCCTTTCCTCTCCCCTCACTTCCTTTCCTCTCTCTCCTCACTTCCTTTCCTCTCCCCTCACTTCCTTTCCTCTCTCCTCGCTTCCTTTCCTCTCTCCTCACTTCCTTTCCTCTCTCCTCACTTCCTGTCCTCTCTCCTCACTTCCTTTCCTCTCTCCTCCCTTTCTTTCCTCTCTCCTCTCTCCTCACTTCCTGTCCTCTCTCCTCACTTCCTTTGCTCTCCCCTCACTTCCTTTCCTCTCTCCTCACTTCCTTTCCTCTCTCACTTCCTGTCCTCTCTCCTCACTTCCTTTCCTCACTTCCTTTCCTCTCTCCTCACTTCCTTTCCTCTCTCCTCACTTCCTTTCCTCTCTCCTCCCTTTCTTTCCTCTCTCCTCTCTCCTCACTTCCTTTCCTCTCTCCTCACTTCCTGTCCTCTCTCCTCACTTCCTGTCCTCTCTCCTCACTTCCTGTCCTCTCTCCTCACTTCCTGTCCTCTCTCCTCACTTCCTTTCCTCTCTCCTTTCCTTTCCTCTCTCTTCTCCTCACTTCCTTTCCTCTCTCCTCACTTCCATTCCTCTCTCCTCACTTCCTTTCCTCTCTCCTTTCCTTTCCTCTCTCTTCTCCTCACTTCCTTTCCTCTCTCCTCACTTCCATTCCTCTCTCCTCACTTCCTTTCCTCTCTCCTTTCCTTTCCTCTCTCTTCTCCTCACTTCCTTTCCTCTCTCCTCACTTCCTTTCCTCTCCTCACTTCCTTTCCTCTCTCCTCACTTTCTTTCCTCTCTCCTCACTTTCTTTCCTCTCTCCTCACTTTCTTTCCTCTCTCCTCACTTTCTTTCCTCTCTCCTCACTTTCTTTCCTCTCTCCTCACTTCCTTTCCTCTCTCCTCACTTCCTGTCCTCTCTCCTCACTTCCTGTCCTCTCTCCTCACTTCCTGTCCTCTCTCCTCACTTCCTGTCCTCTCTCCTCACTCCCTTTCCTCTCTCTCCTCGCTTCCTTTCCTCTCTCCTCACTTCCTTTCCTCTCTCTCCTCACTCCCTTTCCTCTCTCTCCTCGCTTCCTTTCCTCTCTCCTCACTTCTCTAGAAAGTTCAGTACTCACCGCGGTCACATTTAAAGTCTGGGATGGAAAATAGAAACAACAACAACCCAAACTATAAAGTTTACAGCTGAAGGAAAGAACCTTCTGAAGGTTTAAAGACGTAAACCTTCAGACTGTGAGCTGCTGTTTACATCTTTAAACCTTCAGCCTGTGAGCCGCTAATGGTCCTTGTACACAAACACAACAGAGTAACTAGCGGGAGCCGGACGTGCGGCGTGGAAATGTGCAACAGCCGAACAGGAGAGAAAGAGAAAAGTGGCACGCGGTGATTAAACCGTCACTGAAGGACTCGTCCAGGTAATAGCCTCCTCCGCACAGGAAGGAATCCATTTAGCTGAACGCCGCAGGCACCGCGGGGTGAGCCGTGATTTGTTTTCGGAAAAAACGCTGTTAAAGGGTTTCGTCTCTGTCGCTGAATGACTTTGTATTTTCCTTTCCTCCCTCCGCCTGAAGCGCTCTAAATAAAATCAGAATAAAGAGCCAGACACAGAAAAAGGTCTGTTTAACAAACAACAGCAGCTCAAACCAGACGGTGGGGATCGAACCTGCGGACCAGACACGTGAGGGACCTGAGTCTCAAACCTGCAAAACAGTCGACGTCAAACTGAAACGATCCACGTGTTTGTCCTCAAAGCAGCTTTAAAGGGTAATTACGGCGCAAAATCATCCCATTGTTCCTCTTCTGCACTTACACACATCAAATAAACCATCGAGACAGTTTGTTTCCTGTTACAGTCGCTAACAGCCGGACGTGGCTAACACTGATTAGCTCGGGGCAGCAGGGTGAAGGCATTCAAAGGTCTTTTTTAACCACTAATGCTGCTGAAAATAACAGCAAACCTCTGCAGCAGCATGAGAAGAGTCCCTACACACACAACAAAGCAGCAACAACGTAGTTAGTGAAGCCAGAGTTTATTAAAAGAGTGTTTTAAAGACTTACCTACTGGCCCCTGTACCAGCTCCTCTCATAGTAAAGTCCATTACAGTGGATTACCAAAGTCATTCCCAAAGGAAGGAGCCCATTGCTGCTTTGTTTTGTGTGTAGGGACTCTTCTCATGCTGCTGCAGAGGTTTGCTGTTATTTTCAGCAGCATTAGTGGTTAAAAAAGACCTTTGAATGCCTTCACCGTGCTGCCCCGAGCTAATCACTGTTAGCCACGTCTGGCTGTTAGCGACTCTCCAGGATTTCTGAATCAAATATTTGTTCAGACTCAATAAAACGTCTAAATCCCGTGTCTTGCTTTTCATCAGCTGCTGGAGACTGAAGCAGCTGAACCCGACCTGACGGCGGCTCAGTGTCGGCGGACGCCTGTCAGCGAGCATCACGTCCTCGCAGTCCTCCCACAGCTTCACCCCAAAATGTCGCAGCGGCGCTCGGGCTGCTGAGCAGAGTGGTGAGGAGACGATCTACAACTACATTGTTGGTGCTTTGTTTTGTGTGTAGGGACTCTTCTAAGAGCGCCAAGCTGCTTAAGGAGAGCACGGTTCCTGTCCCGTTCACGGTCCCTAGAACTAACCACAGAGTTTTGTTTGAAACCATCTTTTCCCCGTGTTACAACAGCGTCTGCAGCGGAGTGTCATGCTGTTGGGACACAGGGCTCCTAGTGCAGTGACAAGAGACGCCAAAGGGTCGTGATGGGTTTGGGCGTGAATGTCTGCAGAGAATTTAACGGGGATCTGTCAAAACATGGTTGAGACATTTCAGTCTGAACCAAAGTTGCAGACCAATCAACTCGCCATTGATTAGCCGTGATGCTAGCTGACTGTATGTTGTGTCCTCATCTCTATCTCCTGCTGCACAGACGCTCAATGACTGACAGCAGGAAGCGTCTCCGCTGACTGGAACCACAGGGAGACAGTTGAAGAGGGATCGGACACTGGTGGGGATGAATTGAGCCGCAGTTACTTTTTGACATTCACAAGGACACGAGACAAAGCGTGTCCAAGTCCCAGCGGAGGAGGGAGGTCCAATTAGATTATCCCCTGAAATTAACAAGACGAGGAAGAGGATGAGAGAGACGAAGAGAAGTCAAGTCAGGTCAAAAGAGTTGGATGTGAGAGAGAGAGAGACGCTGATGAGTGTGTGACGGGTGTCTTCGGTTAGAAGGAAGCTGTTTGAAGATTTACTTTGACCAGTGGGGGGCGCCAAAATCAGACACACATGATTGGAATTGAAGTTGCAGGTTCACGGCTCCAAGTAACGCGATTGTGTTCAGACAGAAAGGGGCCGGCCAATCAGCATCCTGAAAGGAGCTACTGGCAGTTGATTGCTTGTTCAGAACAACAATGGCAGCTCCTAAAGAAGTTAGCTAAGATGCTAAGGTAGCATCAGTTTTATCAGAACTGGAGAGTTTTTCGTCATTGAGAGACAAAGAACGACTGAAGGTGATGTTTTCTCTTCTCCTGATTGACTTCAGCTAGACTTTGATTGACAGATGGTTCATCCAATCACCTGCCTGGTAGGTTTTGAATGTGCTTGCTGTTTAACCAATCAGTCTCTAATGAGAGACGGGGAATGGGCGTTTTCAGTAATTTCCATACTTGAGTGTTTACAACCAGTGGCGTGTTACCGTTTCAGGATTTTGACCCTCTCAAAAGTGTTGATTGTAACATTTTGGTCGATTAAAATGTCTTGATAAGCATTCCTGTGGTGCCAACGGAGCTAGCGCTAACTCCAACTCAAGGTAATCTACCAAGGTTTAACTGGTAAGTGCCACTGCAGTACATGCGGATTAACAGCACCAGAACAAGAAGGTGCTCCCGGCTTACCCGTCCACGAAAAGATTAGCATCGGCGGGTTGAAAAATCAGTAAAAGTTGCACTTGGCGTTTAGTTTAGTGCAGCATCATTGAAACGTCACTTGCTCAGCGCTAACCAAATGAGAGATAACCAAATGCCAAACTCCTGGCACGCCACCAACAGGTGACGTCAAGGTGACTACAACCATTATTCTGACAGTACATCGACGGGGTATCCTACATGACTCATGTCTTCTCTAACCCCTTTAAAACATAACGTCACAACGGGGTCTAATCATCATAGACTTTTCTCTTTATCATCTTAAAGCTGCAGTCTGCAACTCTGGCAGATTGAGTTGACTCAAATTTCGAATGTTTACAACTCTCACGCCCCTCCCCTATTATCACCAAGCTCCTCTGCTCCATGCTCGTAAGTGCGTGTGCACCAGATTCCTGGTAACACGCCCGTGTCTTCTCTCATCGATAAACGGCACAGGGTGCAGACTTCACAAGGTAGGCTGGCGAACTGACTCATAGATAGCAACTGCTAACGTCATTTAGCGTATGCCTAGCTTGTGATATTGTCACATACGCGAGGGGAGAGGGAGGATCTTCGGCGTGTGCACGAACTGTGAACTGAGTGAACAGGATGATACGGGCACGGTGGATTTTTGCAAAACAAACAGGCTCTAGGTGCACGTAGAGCATTTTCAGCACAAAACTGGATGATTCATGTTGTTCTATCAGAGCAAAGTGTCGGCCTCGGTGAAAATGATCAAACAAATGTTGCCGACTGCAGCTTTAATTATGCATGTGTCAATACACCATTGTTCACTCAAATGAAGTCTCTCCTGAGGCTTGCTGTACTTCACATCCTGACTTGCAGAGCACTTGCTGTCAGTTGAAAGCCCAGGTGTGTGTCCTACACGCCGGAAATATCCATGGTTAACAAAAAAAACATAAATTACCAACACTTTGTTCTAGCGACCAGGCTGCAGAGAGAGTTTGGACTTCAACCCCGTGACTCTGAAGCAGGTCAACATTGCAGCTGAGCGTCACGTCGGAGGGTTTCTCCTCCTCGAGGCCGCCCTGAACCAAATCCCAAATAAGAGTCTGACGAAGCCCGAGGAGAGGAGGAGGAGGAGGAGGAGGAGGGGTCACGATAAATTCTTGTTGTGTAAGCAGGCGCCTGTAGGGCTCCCTCAACCACCAATCCTCCAATCAGGAGCCAAGATGTCTGCTAGCGACGCCTCGATTCACCGCAGCGAGGCCCGGGCTGCGAGAAAACACGCTGCTGCTGCTGAGATGCAACGATGAAAGTGTTTGAGACGTTTTCAGCCGAGCAGAGAGAGAGAGAGATGTGATCCCTCCTCACCCACACAATCTCTGTGATAGTTAAGAGCTTTTTAATAAAGTATATTCATTATTGAAGCAACAGGACGCATGAGCATTTTGATTTAATCCATTTTATCTTATTAAATTGTGTAATTGTTCAATAATATAAAACACGATATAATTGCGTCCTCTCCAGATTAAAACGCTGATGAGTCAGCTTTTTAAACATCTTTCTGGTTATAGTCTGACACTTTTAATAAGAGTTATGAAACACTACAAAGCGAGGCCGTCAACATGAGCACGAAGCAGAGAACGCTTTAGTAGCACAGACACAAAAAAACCCCAATGAGGACGATGGCTTCAGACAGCTTAACGAGGTCGTTATTATCAGTCGCACTAATGAATTTCCGCCACAATGAGCAAATTCCCCTCGATTAATTTCCTTTATCCACCCTCTCCTCCACCTCCTCTTCCTCCTCCTCTCCGGGAGAAATTACATTTGTTAGCCGACAACAGAGCGATCAGGTAATCGAGACGGATCAACCGGCGGATGCCTCCGGCTTACATTCATTAAGATGAAAGTGGAGCAGCTTTCACCCCCCAACATTCATTTAGGATGTTAATTTGATACAAGGTTAGCGATGGGACGTGACGCCGTCGCTCAGACTGAGATGTTCAGGTCACGCTTGTCGGTTAATGAGACATACAAGGTCGGAATGGCTGCCTGTGATTGGCTGTGGGAGCCGCAGTGACATCACCTTGTTGACAGGTAAGGTTTAGGTCAGGGTCAAAAGTCGAGTATTGAACCATTTGAGCCAAATTTCCCGTGTTTAGACAACGTTTTCTCATTCCCGGCTTACCCGTCCACGAAAAGATTTGCATCAGCGGGTTGAAAATCAGTAAAAGTTGCGCTTGGCGTTTGGCGTTGCAGCATCATTGAAACATCACTTGCTCAGCGCTCCTCCCCAGCTTCACCCTCTTGTCCAAATATGGTTACTTCTGAAAATACAACAGAGATGTAAAAGAATGTTTACAACTCCCACGCCCCTCCCCCACGATTACAGAGCTCCTCTGCTCCGGGCTCGTAAGTGCGTGTGCACCAGATTCCTGTGAACACACAAATGTAAAATGTCTCATTTTACATTTTCTTGAGAAGTGGCTCAGGTGGTAGAGCGAGGAGGCCAAAGATTGGAGGGTCGGCGGTCCAATCCCCGCCCTGCCTTGTGACATGATCGTTGTGTCCTTGGGGCGAGACACTTCACCCACCACGCCTCATCTGAATGCTGATGTGGTTGTGATCGGAGGAGCGGCCTAGAGAAGTGCCATGTTATCATTATTATTACAGAAGCAGTCTAAAATTTGATGTTGAAAAGACGACCACGCTTGGACTCAGAGTAGCCCTTACATGAACGTCCCACATCGTCAACACTGGAAAAAAGCGAATGAAAGAATGTCGGAAAAAGACGTCACCTGGCGTAACTTAGCGACCTTTCAGTGGACCGAAGTTGGACGTCCAAAATTGACAGAAGATGGGTCACTCCGATGTCACATTGCGCAGTGGGTTGAGACAAGTACAAATTCCACAAATATACGAGGAGCTCTTTTCCAAAACGCTATAAATCCATTTTAATAGTTTTCAGGAAAACTACATTTTTTACCCAGACCCACACATTTGGTTAATATTCAGTTCATCTTGTCAAAATGGTTTTTATGGCTCAGTCTGAACATGTTGAACGGACGAAAACAATGATATAAGACGTCATGTGCAATATGATACAGACGAGTCAGTGGTCGCACTTTTGATTTGATTTAAGCCACTTTTTGAGTTGAGCTTTAAAAGAGGAGTATGTGGGTGTTCCCTTATTGTGGAGGGAAGACTGTTCCTGATCCAGCCCCCCACAACAGACAACACATTCTTATCTGTTTCCGTAGTGTAGTGGTTATCACGTTTGCCTCGCACGCATAAGGTCCCTAGCTCGAAACTGGGCGGAAACACATTTCTGTATGGCCATACCACCCGCAGCACGCCCGATCTTGTCCGATCTCGGAAACTAAGCAGGGTCGGGCTTGGTTAGTACTTGGGATGGACTGCCTGGGAATACCAGGTGCTGTAGGCGTTGGGCGAAGGTAGCTCAGTCCATAGGTGACTTGGCTGGGACGGCAGTAGCTCAGTCCATAGGTGACTTGGCTGGGACGGCAGTAGCTCAGTCCATAGGTGACTTGGCTGGGACGGCAGTAGCTCAGTCCATAGGTGACTTGGCTGGGAACCTGAGGGGTGCTGGTTAGAGTCCCTGTGTGGACCATGATTGGAGCGTGGACTGGTGGGTGGAGAGGTGCCAGCTCATCTCCTGGGCACTGCCGAGGTGCTGTTGAGCAAGGCACCGAACCCCCAACTGCTCGAGGCACCGGTCACTGTCAGCCTCCTCGCTCTAACATCTCTCCATTAGTTGCATGTATATAGGTCCTGTGTGTGTGTGTGTGTGACATGAATGAAGGAATTCTTCTTCTTCTTCTTCCAAAATGCACCTCTTCACTTCCAACACTACTAGTTGTGATTCAATTTGACAACGTTTACTCAGATACAAGTCACTATAGTGCAGAATGGTTGATGTCAGCGATGTTAGAGGACATAAACAGAAGAAACACACTGTTTAGCAGTGTGGTATAAGCCCTCTAGTAAAGGATCGGACTGCAAACTCGCTGCTGACTCAGTGATACTTTTCTACAGTGGTTCGAGGAGGAGGAGTCGTTCTGGACGCTCTCTCCCCAGTTTATGTGGAACGAAGCAGGAAGAAGGTTCCCGCTGTTTCCATCTCTCTCTCTGTTATTGTCTCACCTCTTCCCCTTTTTGTTTTTTTCTGAATTTCATATTTTTGGCCGAGCCTGCAGCGAGCTCATCAACAGAGACGCTGTGGTTTGTGTCTCTCCCACGCAGAGAGATAACGCAGGAGCAGCAGGGAGAGCGACAGTCGCAGCGCAGAGAGAGAGAGAGAGAGAGAGAGAGAGAGAGAGAGAGAGAGAGAGAGAGAGAGAGCGTCCTCCTGGAGGCCGGGGACCGAGCTCAGACGCGTGATACGGTGTGAGATGGATGTGCAAATATTATGCAAATGCAACAGAGAGCAGATCACAGTTTCAGATGGAAGATCTCACCTCTGACACCTTCGCAGAGGGAGTTTTATTAACAGCAAAAACCCAATCAAGCCAGCGCGGAGACTGACGATGCATCTATTCTTAGAGTAGCGACATCTCAGGGATATTTATACACACGTGTGTTATTGATTTAATAATGTGATCTCTCACAAACACAAGAGCCCCGGGACCCGTTTTATGATTTTTATGTACAAACACGCAGCGATGAAATGCACGTACTGTACTCAGGATAGTTGTTTTTCAGATTAAGACGATTAACATGATTCTGCGTTAGAGATATGGTAACTACATGGCTAGGACTTTTATTTTGAAAGGTGTGAAGCAAGTAGTGAAGATGCAATGCTCTGCTGTTCAGTACCAAATCGTAACAACAGTTATCTCAAGACACTTTAGAAGAAGAAGAATTACTTCTCTCTCACACACACAGCAGGACCTATACATGCAATTAAGGAGAGATGTAAGAGCAAGGGGGCTGCCAGTGACCGGCGCCCTGAGCAGTTGGGGGTTCGGAGCCTTGCTCAACAGCACCTCGGCAATGCCCAGGAGATGAACTGGCACCTCTCCAGCCACCAGTCCACGCTCCATACATGGTCCACACAGGGACTTGAACAAGCGACCCTACGGTTCCCAGCCAAGTCATCTATGGACTGAGCTACTGCCGCCCCTGTGATATAGATATGATAACTATATGGCTAAGACTCTTATTTTGAAAGGTGTGAAGCAAGTAGTGAAGATGCAATGCTCTGCTGTCCAGTGCCAAATCATAACAGTTATCTCAAGACACTTTACATATAGAGACCACACTCTGTGACTTATTTATGATTTACAGAGACCCAACAATTCCCCCTTGAGCAGCTACAAGTTGCACTATCTTTAATAGAAGTAGTAATGATTATTAGTTATTATTTATATTATGAGACGACTGTTAATCCACCAACGTTCGTGGGATCCGACGCAGCTCTGCAGAATGATATCGGTGCTCCACTCACGAACATTAGCATCTTGTACAAAACCAGGGCCCTGAACAAAGCGAGACTGGTCCTGTCTGACCCGAGCCGTCCCTTAGCACCTGAATTTGAATTTGAGAACTGCACAGTTGTAATATTGAGGTCACGCCAGTAGTCTGGATCGGTGGTAATGTTTACCATGAGCTTGCACGTACCGCTTACATCACTATGTTAGTGCGCCAACTGGAGGTGACATTAGAGCGCGGGTGCGGACGGTTCCCCAGAAATAAAACCAACACAACCCAGAGCTTCAGAGGGGTGGGGAACCCTGCTCCTGGACGGCCACTGTCCTGCAGGTTTGAGTCTAATGACACGCCCGTTATCAAGCAGCTGAGGCTTGTCAGGGGTTTGCAGGACAGTGGCCCTCCAGGAGCACGGGTTCCCCACCCTTGATTTATAGTAAGCTAAGCACACGCATCTCTAAACGCAGGTGGTGTCATTCATACTCACTTAATAATGACAGACAGAAACGTTACCCGTTGCACCTTTAAGTGAAGGATCTAAATACTTCTCATTCCCACTGGAGCTCGCACGTCTGCATCTAGGACGTTTTAATTTGACGAAAGTGTGAGTCATTTTTAATTTGAAGAGTTCACCCAGTGACATGTTTGTATTACGGTTCCTTAACTGAGAACCTGTCAGCGACGTAAACCACCTCCTGAGGTCGGTCCCCCCTGTTATCCGTTAGCGGAGGTTGTGACAGAGCTGGTGAGGAAACGTCTGCATCAGCAAAAATCTGGCTAACCCAAAAAGCCCGGAGGCACCTCCAGCTAATTTTAGATAAGTGATGTTGTTGGGCCTTCTCTGTCCTCATTAAGCCGGCCAGGCTCTCACACACACATACGCATGAATCACACAGTTCATCACTAATTCACCGCAGTGGAATTTGTTTGCAGCCGTGCACAGCAGCAACACGCCGCCTCTGGACACGGTTTGTGTGTCTGCACGCACCCGAAACACGGCGAGGAAAGTAACGGCTCGGCTCAACAGAGAAAGATCCGTCTGAAGATCTGTGCTGCATACAGCTCCCAGGGAGGAGGACGCAGATGGAGAGGGAAGAGACGGTGTCCAGCTTTCACTGACACATTTTAAAAGAACCAAACACAAAGTTTTCTGAGCTGATCGCTGAACATCACAACCACTGAACGGGTCGACCAGACCCAGATCCAGGCCCAGACCCAGATCCAGGCCCAGACCCAGGGGCCCATAGTCCGGGGTCCTGACTCAACAAATGTTGGTGGAAAAAAAACCCACAAAATGGTCACAGAGAGATGCTAAATGATCACAAGTAAACACAAAACGACCAAAAAGACACAAAAAATGTATAGGGATACAATCACAAAAGATGCAAAATGACTGAAAAAGATGCAAAACCAGCACAAAAAGATGCAAAATGACTAAAAATAGATGCAAAACCAGCACAAAAAGATGCAAAATGACTAAAAATAGATGCAAAACCAGCACAAAAAGATGCAAAATGACTAAAAATAGATGCAAAACCAGCACAAAAAGATGCAAAATGACTAACAATAGATGCAAAACCAGCACAAAAAGATGCAAAATGACTAAAAATAGATGCAAAACCACCACAAAAAGATGCAAAATGACTAAAAATAGATGCAAAACCAGCACAAAAAGATGCAAAATGACTAAAAATAGATGCAAAACCAGCACAAAAAGATGCAAAATGACTAAAAATAGATGCAAAACCACCACAAAAAGATGCAAAATGACTGAAAATGGACGTGTAATGACCACAAAGAGAAACAAAATTACAAAGCAACTAAAGGTAGACTGTGATGTGGCCGTTTAGGTCCTACATAGGAACGGGGGGGGTATGGGGGGGGGGGGGGGGGGCTCTGACTCAGGGGCCCATTGTCTCAGAATACGTCCCTGATCATGAACGCTCCTCTGTGAATGACACTCCTGTTGCCACAGCGTCACCTTAAGAGAGAGACCTGTTCACCTCTTTTCTGTTTCACTCTCTTTTTCTAACCCACTCAACACAATATTTCTCCAGACTGTGAAAACACCCAGCGGTCCGCTCACACTGACAAAACACTCGCCTGTCTCTTCTCTTCTGTGTTAAAGCTGCCGTCCCCTTCTCTGCATCTGCCGCAGGAGAGCCAAAGAGGAGGTTGTCAGGCAGACGGAGACAGTGTGAGATTAGAAAGTGGAGTTTTTGACGTTCCCTAAAAGGATAGTTTGGAGGTTTTGAAGTGTGGTCGTACGAGGTACTCATCCACAGTCAGTGCGTTACTCACAGTAGAAGAGGCACAAGCAGACACACGCGCAGAAGCTCAGAGACATACCGCAGTGGACGGGTGTACTAGAACGTGTTCGTGGCTTTACCTTGCCGTCACACAGCCCTGTTTGAGTTTACACGGGAGGAACTGAAGCTGTTCTTTGCTCTCCTCGAAACCACCAGACTCTCACCCACACACAAATTGGGAGCTGTTGGTCCAACGCTGCCTCAATGAGTTAGGTAATTTGTTAGTTTTTGACGCTTTACAAACACAAAAACACACAAACTAACCACCATCCCTTAGTATCCACCTCCATCCTCCAGGTTCTTGCCACCTTTAGGCCCTGTTTACACGACAACGCTCGCGGATGAATTTACGTTTAGACGGTGACGGAATTTTTGGGGTTTAAAAACAAACAATAGAAACCTCCCTCCAGAGTGGAAATCTCGAAAACGCTCCACTGTTGTGTTTCTGCGTAAAGAGGTAAAAACACTAAAGTGTGCTCTGATCTGCTCACGCTGACTCATGTCCTGTACGCGTTTATGTAACATCCGTGTGCAGAGTTCAGGTAAACAACTACAAACATAGTAGGACTGTTTCCATCAGTTGGGCGTTCAAGTGTCCTGGGTGGAGCCGAGGCGGTGGGAGGCTGCAGACCGTGCTGCAGATCCCTGTCACACTGTACGGCGTCCTGCTTCTCCGCTGTTAGAAGCAGTAGGACTTTTCTACGCGTGTACCAGCTCTGGGTGCTGTTGTGTGGCAGTGCTTCACAGCTCCACCTACACACCTGACGTGCACACTACATCCAATCTACCACCGTATGAACGCAGATATCCCCCCCAAAGACGATCGTCTAAACGCGGAATACAAAGTGAGAACGCAACGTCACTTTTGCGTTTCCTTTCTAGATCGTCTCCGTCTAAACAGGACCTTAGACCTTTAAGACCAAACTTCCTGTGTGACCATTTTGAATAAGGTTTGAACTTTATATCTTCAGACAGGTTTGACTGTAGCAGCTGCTAAAAGATGTAAAACCTTTGGACTCATCTCGTCCAACAGGAGTAGACAAATCAGAGAGAAGTGAGGAACCACCAAGTGTTTCTGCAGTTACTCAGACGCTGGGTTGAGTCGCAGAACCCCAACTCAAGCATCACCCTGACGGCGTTCCCTTACCTTGAACAGTCGCAGGATGTTGGCCACCATGATCGACACAGAGCTGGCTGACGCCCCGATGACGCCCACCACTTTATCCGGCTTGGCAAAGATGGGCGGGTCTCCATTAGCGCAGCGGACGTCGGAGCCGTCCCTCTCGATCAGCGCCTGGACGAAGGTGAGCGACTGCTCCAGGGCGTAGGTGTCGCGCGAACACGTGTCCAGGATGCGCGCCCCGAGCGTCACGTTGGGCAGCAGCTCTGGGTCCTTGTTGATGAGGTCGATGGCGAACAGCATGGCCTCCAGGCGGTGGATTCCCTTCTCCTTTTTCAGCTCGCCGCAGGGGACGCCCCTCTCCCCGCGAGCATGCACGGGGAACAAGCCGCCCAGGATGATGTCACCATCCAGCCGGATGGAGTGGGCGTACTCCAGGGGCTGCTGGGAGTCCGCCAACACGGCAAGCTTCTGGGCAACCGCACCTAACAGCCAGCAGCTCTTAAGCATCAGCAGAGACAGGACGCAGTGGCAGGTGACACTCGAGGGCTTCGAACCCCTCGCCATTTTCCAGCGAGTTGAGCCGCAGCGAAAAGGAAAGTAGATGTGATCGCACGAACAACAGGTGGCTACAGCGACGGTGTGGCGAGGCCGGGACGAGCCAGACCATGGAGTCCCCCGTCACCCAGGGCAGGGTCAACCACGGCGGGCAGTCCCACCTACGAACGCTGACCCCGAGGTTTTCCCGTGGTGCAGCTTCCCGTGTCGGACATCGCCGTCTGCAGAGGAGGAGACGGAGCTTCAGGGTCTCAGCGGCTCCAGTTTCACATTCTTCCTGAAACCTGTTGGAGATTCAGACAGAGCAGGAAACGATCAATACGTGATCAATAAACCGGAGAGTCTGAGCACGGGGAGCGCTGCAGGGTGCTTCTGCTTTACACGCCACTTTATTCACACAGAACAAACTTTGGGTGTACTGTAGAAAATGGATTCCAAAGTAAGGAAGGAAACATTAAGCGACTGAATCATTAGAAAGGCCAACGTGTTTAGAGGCTTTAGTTCTGATGTTTTGAAAGTGTGGTTGTATGAGGGTACTCCTCCACAGTCAGTGTGTTACCTACACATGTCAGCACGCCGGCAGTTTGGGGAAGCAGACAGTAGCTAAGAAATGTTCTGATGTGGACGAAGGGCAGCAGCTAAAAGAGGTTTGGACACCTCAAGAGATCTATTTAAAGCAGAAGTCTCAAACTAACCCAGTAAAGAGTCGCTGTGGCTGCAGGTTTTCATTCCAACCAAGCAAGAACACCTGATCCAACAAATCCAACTGTGTGAAGGCGATTCAGTTGGTTGAGTAAGGCGAGTCAGGTGTGTTCTTGCTTGGTTGGAAGGCGGCCCTTTACTGGATCAGTTTGAGACCCCTGATTTAAAGGTTGAATATGGAGAATGAGCAGAACATCGCCATCTAGTGTCTCTAGATCGTCATCGTAACAACATCAGTAGGGTTGCCAGGTTCGTTGCTGAGTGTGTCACCGATCAGCCTGCTCCATGTCAAGGGATGAATCATAATAACCTGACTCCCCCAGCTGGATTGATTCCCATTGTCTCTGCAGATCCATCTGGGAACTCTGGTTTGTAGATCTTTTGGGAAGGGGCGAAAATCCTGGTTTCTGATTGGATGAACCATCTGTCTATCATCAACACACGGGCCAAATCAACCAATCAGATCAACGAAGCGTATGATGTGCTAACAGCGTTAGGGCAGAGCTCAGAAAGGAAACAACATGTGGGTAAAGGATATTTTCCCTTTGTGTTTAACGTGAATTTACGGATCAAAGGCCCAATTTCAGGAGCCCGGTCCATATTCAACAGAAGGATCCAGAGAACAAAGAGTTAGTGATCTTGCGCGGCTAAAATCATACAAGGTAACGACTAATTTTGACTTATCAGATAATTGTACAACAGTATTTAACGTTAGCCAGTCTTTCTTTGAGCGCTGTTTAATCCGTTAGCTAGCTCTCAACTGTAAATGATTCCTCGTTTCTGTAGCAACAACAGTCAACCCTAGCAACCCGCAACGCTATTAGCTGCTACAATATGTTTAAATATAGATTTTAAGTAAGATTCTACATATTCAACCTTTACACTTTCTCTTGCCGTTTTCTGCTCTCGTCAAAACCACCAGACTTCTTTGACAACAGTAATTTGACCTCACAGAACACAGGAGCTGCTGGTCTACCGCCGCCGCCTCCATCCGTTAGTTTGTTGGCGTTAATGTATGACTTTGGAGTTTTTAAAGGATTAAGAACGAACATAACCTGTGACGGCCCCCTGCTGTTCTACGGCCTGCTTTGGGTGTCCCTTCCTTCCTGTCTGCAGGTATCTCAGTGGGCGAGGCTTGAAACTAGGAGCACCTGGTCAGTCTCCTGGAAGTTTTAAGAGCAGGCCATCTCAGTCGTTCTCTCTCTCTCTCTCACCAGAAGGACCTGTTTTTTCCACCGGCGCCATTGTCTTGTTTTGTTTGCTGTGGCCTGGTTTTTACACTTCACAACACTTCGCACTTGTCACTCACAAGCACTCATCGGCAGACACACTGATAATCATAGCATTATTACTATTTATGTACTTTGTTTAAATAAACATTGTTAATGGTAAATGGACTTGTACTTATAAAGCGCCTTTATAGTCTTCTGACTACTCAAGGCGCTTTCACAGTGTTTGTCACATTCACACTGATGGCAGTGGACATCTACAGACCATCTAATCTAATCATTCACACCACATTTACACACCCATGCCCAGCACGAGGAGCAGTTTGGGGTTCAGTGTCTTGCCCAAGGACACTTCGACATGTGGACCAGGGGAGATGGGGATCAAAACGCCAATCTCTCGAATGGAGGACGACCCACTCTAACACTGAGCCGCAGTCGCCCCTATGGTAACGCTTATCCCCGTCTCACTATCTTTTGTCATGGCTTTTTGAGCCGGTCATTTCAAAACCGAAAATACAAAGGAAACCGATGGAGGCGGCGTTAGACCAGCAGCTCCTGTGCTCTATGAGGTTAAATTACCGTTTATGTCAACGGAGTCTGGTGGTTTTAATGAAAGCAAAGAAAACAGCTCAGTAAAATCAGAACTGTACCTTTAAACAAACATTTGACATAAAGACCTTCTCTGCTCAGTTAACCTGTTACATTCAAATTGCACTAACGATGTTTATCCTGGGGATCAATTTGACCTCAGCAATTTAAACATCCAGAAAATGATCATAATCAAAGTTGTTGCTCAAGTTTTTCAGGTTTGTCAGGTACTCAATGCGTATTTGTTGACTGCCTAAATAGCATATTAAATTACCGTATTTTCCGCACTATAAGTTGCACCTAAAAACCTTCAAATGTCTCAAAAGCCGACAGTGCGCCTTATAATGCGGTGCTCCTTATATATGGACCAATATTGAGCCACAACAGGTCTCCAACTACGGTGAGCAGCAGCCGACTCTATTTTCCCCCGTAGAAGAAGTAACGCGCGGTGCATGTTGAGATATACGACTGTGTGAAGCGTGCCGTTTCATTTCCATGTGTGTGTTTGTGTAAAGAGCCCAAAATGGCTCCTGTTAAGAGACACGCTTACGACGCAGAGTTTACACTCAAGGCCATTAGTCACGCAGTAGAACACGGGAATAGAGCAGCAGCCAGAGAGTTGAACATGAACCAATCAATGGTGCCGAAGTGGAGGAAGCAACAAGACGACCTCCCCTGACTGTGTTGTTGACGTTCCCTTTAGAGCAGCTCCATCTAATGGATGCAGAACGTGACCCCAGCCTCCACTGTAGCGTCTGTTCTATGCGCCTTATAGTGCGGAAAATACGGTAAACTCAGCACCGCAAACACCTTCTTATACGTGTATTTGGAAATATACAGGAAAAAACACAAATATCTCACCAGTTTACCTAAAACTGGATTAAAGGATGTTCGTGTGTGTTTTAACGTAAGTATATTATTTGTAAGTACAATTTTTTGTTACTTATAATATTTGGAATGAAAGCAATTTCCATTATCAAGGACAGTAGCGTGTATTTCTAAATATTTTTACTACAAAATAGATAATAATACTAATGATTATATCGTCCAAATGATCAACTTGACCCAAAGGAACACCGACAAGTTTGTGTTCACGACAATGCAAAAACATAGTCATGTCCATTTTAAGGTTTTCCAATTGTTAAATTAGGAAAAGTCATTAAATATAAAGCAAAACAAATTATGTAAAGCATGTAGTTAGAGATGTTAAACATTAAACGGGGTCTAATTGACCCTAAGGAGAACAGGAGGGTTAAGCTAAACCACGCCTTCACCTCCCTGTTCACCTGATTTGATTCTCCATTTTCAAAGAGTACCAACATTTGTTAGTTCTGTGTTTGACTCCACAGTCGTTTACCTTTCTGTGTTTCCTGACTCCATGTTTGAATCCTCCACCTGTCAGTCAAGATGGCCGCCTATACTCAACAAGCAGGAAGTGGAACAAACCAACTGTCTATCAGGAGGGGGGTCCACCACCTGGAATAAACCTCTTTTGGTCCCCCTAACGTCGATCAAAGTGTTTTAATGCACTGTTTTTAATTGAGTTCCTATGTTTCTCTCTCATGCATTTTGCTTTTATTGACTTACGCAGAACTTTTCCCTGCTTTTTTTTTATTTTGCTTGATTGGTTTTAATGTTATCATCTCTTATTTTTGGTTATTTGACTTGTTCTTGGTTTGAAATGTGGTATTTAAATAAATGAGCTTCTTGTTTGTGTCGAGTTTTTGTGATAGATGCAATAAAGGTAAAAGAACGCATGTTATTTCTTAAATCCATGATCTTGTTTAGACGCGCTGCGTAAAATAACTAAGACGTGCACCGTCCAAAAGCTTATATCGGTTATATATGGAAGTGTTAATCTGCAGTTTAGGGTTAGTATTGTCTCCCTGTGTCTGCGTGGGTTTTCTCCGGGTTCTCCGGTTTCCTCCCACAGTCCAAAGACGTGCAGGTGTTCGGTTCATTGATGACTCTAAATCACCCGTAGGTGTGAATGGTTGTCTGTCTCTGTTCGTCTCTATGTGTCCTGTGATAGACTGGCGTCCTGTCCAGGGTGGACCCCGCCGCACGCTCGATGTCAGCTGAGATCGGCTCCAGCCCCCCGCGACCCCGACAGGAAAAGAGGCTGAAGATGAATGAATGAATGAATGATATCGCTGTGGAGAATCCAAACACCGGAGAGTTTCTCTCCAAATCCTCCTCCATCCTAGAGACAAACGTGTCCCTGGTTCTGGTCTTAGTGGAGACTTTGGTGCTGTTCTGGACTCTGATGCACCCATCACTCTGCAGTTAGTGTCCTCACTGAGCAGAGGGGGCTGCTGGGAGCCCCTTCACTCTGCAGTTAGTGTCCTCACTGAGCAGAGGGTGCTGCTGGGAGCCCCTTCACTCTGCAGTTAGTGTCCTCACTGAGCAGAGGGTGCTGCTGGGAGCCCCTTCACTCTGCAGTTAGTGTCCTCACTGAGCAGAGGGTGCTGCTGGGAGCCCCTTCACTCTGCAGTTAGTGTCCTCACTGAGCAGAGGGGGCTGCTGGGAGCCCCTTCACTCTGCAGTTAGTGTCCTCACTGAGCAGAGGGTGCTGCCGGGAGCCCCTCCCCCGTCCCAAAGCACTCCCAGGCGCCCCTTTCTCACTACATTCAGAGACTTTTCACAGCTTCTTAGAACTGGATTTAGAAACAGAGCCTAGAGCAGTTCAGCTCCTTATTCAGAGCATCAGGGAAAAGGGAGACATCTGTGCTGGGCCTCATTCAGTCCCATGCATGTGGCTCAGAGTCCAGTTCACTAAACAGTCTCTGGGTCCGTCTCTGTCCTCTCACGCAGCAGCACTGTTGTTGTTGTTATGTGACACCGCGGGGTTAAAGGTCTGATGTGTGGCCATGACGCCATCCTTTAACAAAGTCTGAGGTTTAACCGTCCAGACCACAACGCCACGGGGGGAGTTTTCAAATCTTCCCACTCTGGGACCTGGTTTCTAAAGATGCCGTTTTCAGGCTCCGATAACGCCGGCTGCTGTGGACGGTCGGACAAAACCAGGCTGAAGTTGTGTGGACGGGCCCGAAGTTTATGTTGTATGTCATTCAACCTCCACCCACCTCATCTCCAAGTCTTCAGCAGCATCTCCATCATCAGGAGGAGTTCTCCGTCTCATCCGTCTCCTCTTCACCCCCAACGGTGTCTAGGCTGCACCACGGGGGGGGGGGGGGGATTCAGCTCCACCCTCGGTTTCCCTACCCCTCAAACATGACGTCACGTTTGCTCTAATCCCCCAAAGACTCTTATTCAATCACCATTTATCCGTCACACATTTGTAATAAATCTTTAGTTTCACGTCTCAAACTGGAATCTCTGCTGATTGAAATGTGTGTGTGTGTGTGTGTGTGTGTGTGTGTGTGTAAAGACGCGCTCAGGAGGCACAATAACAGCCCAAAACGCATGAAAACAGGATGCTTTTGCCTGAAGTGTCTCCCGTTAAATGAAAAAAGTGTCACACAGCTGATGTTTTGATGACCCCTCCTTCTCCCTGAACTCTGGAAACACCAATAAACCAGTTTGGAGGACGTTGACGTGCTGACTGGCGTCCACATAGAGGGGAGCTGAACAGAGCGTGGGGCCCTGGTTTCCATTTTTATACATAAGATTAATGTTTTTATTGATTATCACGCGCTCTGGGAGTGTTTTGTCTTGTCCTGACGTTTTGTGTTGAGGACAACGATGGAAATAAGTCCTGGACTTTATTGTGTTTATAACCTCAATTGTATTTTAATGTCTTTTCAAGTGTGTGTGTAAGACATTTGTGATACAATTTCATAAATCAAACGCATCATTTTGGCCACTTTGTGTATTTAAACTCTCTCTCTCTCTCTCTCTCTCTCTCTCTCTCTCTCTCTCTCTCTCTCTCTCTCTCTCTCTCTCTCTCTCTCTCTCTCTCTCTCTCTCTCTCTCTCTCTCTCTCTCTCTCTCTCCCCCCCTCCTAAATATAATCTCCAAACACGCGCACACTCACCCACTCACCCCCATTAAAGTGTGCACGGGCGCAGACGAGCTCAAGCACCAGCTCAAGTTGCATTCCAGCAGAATCAGCTGATCTCATAAAACCATTGATTGGATCCTGATCGATACATAAAATGACTGATTTATATGATTGGTTATAATCTGTAATGTCACAGTGAGTCTGCAACCCCCCCCCCCCCCCCTCCAAAAAAAAATAATAATTAAGCATAACACAGAGATTATAAATAATCTGCAGTTTAATTGATCACTGATTGGTTTTTACACCCTCTGCTAAAGGCTGCGGTGCGTTCAGGTACCTTTTCTCTCCGCAGCAGGAGCAGGTGTTTCCTCTCGCGGTGTCACAGGTCAGACAAATGTTTTCGGGCTCCAGCTGTTCGTCACATCACACAAAACATCTCTCCTCCAAATTCCTCCGCGCGGGGACTCGATCCGGCTCCGCGTCAGCAGCAGCAGCAGCAGCAGCAGCAGCATCCATGCACCGTCACACCGTCCGCCGCACAAATGAATAAGAATTAAATCCAAATGCACTTTTTTCTCTTACGTCCCCGCAGTTGCAGAGCACAGCTGCTCCTGCTCCCGGTTAAAAGAGGTGAATTCCTCTGATAGAGCGGGTTTGGATCACCTGCAGGTGTCGGTTCGACTCCCACCCGCCCGCCGCTCCGGAGCCCCGGGTTCGCTCTCAGATCAGTGTGTCGGACCGGTCACCACAGTGAAGACATCTCCACGTCAGGGTCGAGCGGTGACAGAGAGCTGGACGCGCTTCTCTCCTCTTTTCTTTTTGCGTGTGTGTGTGTGAGAGAGAGTGTGAGTGTGTGTGTCGCTTCTCGCAGCACTTCGAAGTGCGCGGTGCGGTGCGGTGCGGTTGGATGCGTTGCGTTGCGGCGCGGCGCGGAACGGCTGTCCTGCGTCACCGGAAACACGAGAGGCTCATCACACCAGCCGAGTCCAGGCTGATGGGGGTCTGAGGGTCTCATCAAGTCCCCAAGTCACAGGTCTGGAGGGTGAGAGGTGCAGCATGATCCTGGTCCTGATGGAGAGGGAAGTGCGCCTGAGGAGGACGCATATGTGTGTGTGCGTGTCTGTGAGTGTGTGTGTGTGTGAATGAGTGTGTCTGTGTGTGTGTGTGTGTATTTGCGTGTGTGTGTGTGTGAGAGCGTGTGTGCGCGTATGTGCGTGTGTGTGCGTGTCTGTGTGAGTGTGTGTGTGTGAGTGAGCGTGCGTATGTATGCGAGCATGTGTGTGTGTGTGTGTGCGTATGTGTCTCTGTGTGTATGTGCGTGTGTGTGTGTGTGTCTGTATGTGAGCGTGTGTGTGTGTGGCTCGTGCAGAAACAGATGAAGGTAAAGGGCTTCATCCTGCAGCCTGTCAGAGGTGGAGGCAGGACGCCCCCCAGCGGACAGACACCGCAGCTGCAGGTCTTTGTGGCTCTGATGCATCACCATGACGCTTCCCTTCCAAATACATTACTGACATTAAGTCAGGCTTTATCTTAGGACATGTTTTCATTTTCATGAGTTTCCCCAAACATAAATGTTCAAAAGCCAAGTTCAAAACTCTTGTTTCATTCTGTCGACAAAGGTTTTACAGCAATCTGTTTTTATCTCTCAATAAATCAGCCTTAAAATCATCACGTTCTCCATGTTTTCATGAGTTAAATGTTGCATAAAGAGGCTGTTATGATGCAAACAAAGTCTTCAGACTGTACAAAGTGAAACTGGGAAGTTTGGTGAGTGTTAAGTGCTGAGATGGAGGTAAAAAAAGACCTTTAAAGATGTTTTGCAGGACAGAAAATGTGTAAATCACCAATAAATAGATTCCTGAAGTGTGAAAATATGCAAATGAGGGACTTTCTAATGTTAACTTTCTACAGACACAAACATAAATAGCTTTTTTGGTTGTTTTCTTTCCACCAGTCTGAAAAAAGACGAATCAAATTGATGAAAATCGTAAAAATTAACCAGTGCATGAAACTTCTTTTGGCTTATAAAAAAATACCCATTTGTTTTGCATCTCATCTCATCTTCAGTCTCTTATCCGGGGTCGGGTCGCGGCGGCAGCAGCTTTAGCAGGGAACCCCAAACTTCCCTTTCCCGGGCCACATTAACCAGCTCTAACTGGGGGATCCCGAGGCGTTCCCAGGCCAGTGTGGAGATCTAATCTCTCCACCTGGTCCTGGGTCTTCCCCGAGGCCTCCTCCCAGCTGGACGTGCCTGGAACACCTCCCTAGGGAGGCGCCCAGGGTTCATCCTTACCAGATGATCCTGAACCACCTCAACTGGCTCCTTTCAACGCAAAGGAGCAGCGGCTCTACTCCGAGTTCCTCACGGATGCTGAACTTCTCCCCCTCTCTCTAAGGGAGACTCCAGACCCCCTCCTGAGGAAACACATTCAGACGCTCGGACCTGGACCTGGTTCTTTGGGTCCTGACCCAGCTTTCATGACCACAGGTGAGGGTAGGAACCAGGGCTGAGCGGTAGATCCAGAGCTTTGCCTTCCTCAGCTCTCTTTTCGTCACAACGGTGCGGTAGAGCGACTGCAGCTCCGCCCCCGCTGCTCCGATTCTCTGTGTCCAAAGGGGCGTTATGTTTTTGTTTTTTTGCACGTTTGATTGGATGTCACGAGCAGTTATTAATTTCTCCTGAGGAAACGGGCTACACTGACCAACTGCTGCACCCGATTGGATGAAGCCTTTACTCGTGGGCCGCCAGCTCCGGGACTTTAAAACAGACCAACATGGCGGCTGGTTTGGAAACTTCCTCTGATAAAATGAAACCGTTCACAACAGAAAGAAGGCGACGCATCGAGCTGGACGCCTGTGGTTTGAATAAAAGTAGCCTGGACCTGCACTGTATTACGTTTAAACTCACCACACACATCTTGTAAATGATCGTAAACAGGAATACGGTTGCAGATTTAGTTTTTTATTTATTTAAAATCACAGCGTAATCAGAATAATCATAAGGATGATCTGGAACGATGGCTTCCTTGAGCTGCTTTATAAGTGCGTTATACTTCATGATCATTTATGACGCCTCACTGTCTGCTGCGGGGAGGGGGGGCTGCTCCACCGGAGTCAGACGACGCCATCTCTGACAATGATGTTGGGGCAGGATTAGGCCTCTAACCGGGGACAGCCCACCTCCGCCAATTCAATTCAGTTCAATTTTATTTACAGTGCCAAATCATAGCAAAAGTTATCTTAAGGCACTTTACATATAGACGAATCCTGCGAGGTACCGGAGGTGAACAAGCCTCCTTTGCTGCGGTATGCGCGTGATTGAATGGGAGCTGTCGTTAGAAGTGAACTTTTCTACAACAAGCCTGTGAATGTTCTCATGTGTCCAGGTCGTCGTTATCCCCAAAGGAACTTCAGTCAAAAGTAACTGGACTTGGTTATTTGTCTAGGAAGACGTTTCACCTCTCATCCAAGAGGCTTCATCAGTGCATGTACGCATCTGACCAGGCTGGGACTGGACCAGGACCAGGACTAGGACCAGGACTGGGACTGGTCTAACTAACTGGTGTGAGATCCAGGTATTTAACCTCTCACAAGGCCGATGATGTCACTGGAACCCTTTGTGCTCCAAGTGCCGACGGCCGTCGTTAGAGTGACAGTCGTTGGTGGGAAGTTGGTCTGGACTTCGTTAGTGCTGGGCCAGTCCCAGCCTGGTCCTGGTCCTGGTCCAGTCGTTGGTGGAAGTAGGTCTGGACTTGGTTAGTGCTCTATTGAGTCTAAACGACAGTCGTTGGAGTCACAGGAGGCCTTTTGTGAACAGTTGTTCTTTGAGGTTGGATTGTTGAATGAAGGGATGAAAGGGCAGCATTGTAAATTGGAGATAGGTGGTGTCTCAGACCTCCTCCTCTGTTTAACGATGGTTTCTCTACTTTTAAATAGATGCTTCTTTTACTCCTCTTTCAAACCATCTGTCCTCTCTGTCCAGGATGTGGACATTGTTGTCATCAAAGGAGTGGGCTTTCTCCTTGAGGTGTAAGTGGGCAGCAGAGTCCAGGCCTGAGGAGTTAGCTCTCCTGTGTTTATGCAGTGGTTGTTTTCTTTCTCCTTCTCTACAACCTTCACAAACCTTTACCTCATGAAGAGAACTTTAATTATTTACCTCTATCACTGGTGAACTCAGATACTTGACAGTTACACGTACGGCGTCAGACAGGGGCGCTTTTCATGAGGTAAAGGTTTGAATCCATGTAGACCGTACGGCCTCAGACAGGGGCACTCTCCATGAGGTAAAGGTTTGAATCCATGTAGACCGTACGGCCTCAGACAGGTGCACTCTCCGTGAGGTAAAGGTTTGAATCCATATAGACCGTACGGCCTCAGACAGGGGCGCTCTCTGTGAGGTAAAGGTCTGTGTTGTTCATTCAGTTTGTTTCCGAAGTTGAAGTTTCCCACTGCTGTCGGAGCAGCGGAGAATTACACAGGTTCTTCACGACTTCCTAGACATCGTTGACAAAAGTAAAGCTGCATAAAAAGTACAGGTAAAAGTAGAAACAGTGCGCTTCTAATGACAGCGCCCATGGAGGGACACGCTACCGCAGTAATGGCGGCCCAGCTAGATGGGGAAACACACAAACGGGTCGCTGGATTCGTCTATAGAGGAGGTAAAACCAGACAGACCTCAATTTATGATTTACAGAGACCCAACAATTCGCCCATAAGCAGCAACAAGTTGCACTTATTATTATTATAGTTATTATATACAGTATTGTTGAGTCTGGCCTTACAGGTGGAACGGGGCACCGCAGCATTTTCCTTGAAGAAAAACATTTTCTGTAACTGTAATTCATCTTTGCTTCTGATGATTAAATCAGGAAAATCACAGGTCCATCACAGCTGTAGTCAACCGTGAGTCACGTTATCTACGGTACATTTACTTCCTGAGAAGCGCCCGATGAAGCTCTTCCCACTTAGCGACAGTGTAATCATCAGCTGTCTCTCCTCGGTTACAGGTGGGAAAACGACGTCGCCCCACAGTTTGCGCCGCCGTACAGATTCTCCCTCAGAAAAAGCAGCATCTTCCTCCAGGCGTCCTCCTGAGCGCGGGAGTGTTCCGCCAACTCTCCGCCCCACAGAGACACTACTGCGAAAGACAAACAGGAAGCAGACAACCGTCAAAATGATCTGGAAAGCCTTAACTCAGAACCGTTCAGAGATGCAGCTTCCCAGTCGGGAGGTGAACCTACTCTTTTGACTGGAGCCGGCCGATTTAAAGGTGCTGGCGCGGGCGAACGGCGTGAATGGAGGTTCGATCAGGTGACCGGCCTTCGGGTACGACAGGACAGTCAACAGGTGGCTATTCCCCGCCCGCTCCATCATCTCCTTCATCTGGAAACAGGAAGAAAAAACAGAATTTCTTGAGGTTTCATTGCGTGATCCAAGTTTAGCTTCATATTTGCACTTTTAGGGCGCACTCCCACTGTTCCTCCGTCCCGCGCCCCGTGCTTTAGGGTCCTTGTCCCCCCCTTCAGGCCCGTTTGTACTCACACTACCTGGGCCTCGGAGAATGCTTCTTGCTGCCTATTCGTCATCACGCCGTAACACGTCACACGCATTGATGACGTCATGGCGATGCGTGGCTTTGTTTTCAAATCTTTCCGTAGACACATAAGATGACCTCAGAACCACCGTAGGCCTCGTGCTCGTACACGTGCGCACGCTCGTGCTCGTACACGTGCAAACGTGCTTTACTAAAGCCCACCTCTCCCAAACGGGCCGTGGACGGCAAGCTTGCTGCTCCTAGGCGCGGTACGGTTGCTCTCACACTGGTCAAAGGAACTAGACTTTACCCGTGAAACCTGTTTGGGCACGGTACAGATGCACAGTGTGAGAGCGCCCTTAGACGCCACGCTTCGCAAACGTGGATATCCACCTTCTCCAACAACTTCCTGCTCGTTTTGGACACACACTTAATGCCCCACGTTAAACATTTACAGAGCGTCGTGTCGTCAGGGTGTCAGTAAACTCACGTCCATTGCACACTCAGAGGCCGGCCAGTTCTGATCGTCCTCCCCAACAATCAGCATCAGAGGACACTGGAGTCGCCCCACCTGCTCAGAGACAAACAGAAGCAGCGTCTCAGCTTTTATTCTCTGCTCACCACCTCTGGAGTTATTTAGATGTGGATTTTTGAGACATTACTGAGAAATTAACCACAAATAACAGATTTATGTGCTGCGGCATTGGTGGTTAGCACTGTTGCTTCACAGCAAGAGGGTTCCCGGTTCGAACCCAGGCCCTTCTGTGTGGAGTCTGCATGTTCTCCCCGTGTCTGCGTGGGTTTTCTCCGGTTTCCTCCCACAGTCCAAAGACGTGCAGGTGTTCGGTTCATTGATGACTCTAAATTTCCCTGTAGGTGTGAATGTGAGTATGAATGTGTCCTGCGATAGAGTGGCGTCCTGTCCAGGTTGGGCCCCAATGTCAGCTGGGATCGACTCCAGCCCCCCCCGGACCCCGATAGGGACAAGTGGTAGAAGATGAATGAATGAATAAAAGATTTATAAATGTAATATATTCAATATATAAATATAAAAAGGTGTTCACATTGTGCATTTACACACCAGGAACAGCAGCTTCATTGATTATTTGAGGTTTTATGTTTATTCTTCTTGCTCTGTTGAGTTTTAACCTACAGTTTTTAGTTCTGCTCGCTCTAAAGCAGCTTCATTGGTTATTTCTCCACACAGAAGGGCCCCAGCCGGGAGTCGAACGTGGATCCTACTCGCTGTGAGGAGACAGTGCCAACCACTACACCACCGTGTAGCCCAGAAATTGTATTACCAAGGAAAAAAAACACCATAACCAAACAAAAGAGCATTTGAGACCCAAAAAACAGAAAAGTTAACTGTATGAGGAGATACTCACGTCTACTTTGAGCGAGGGGTCGTCGGGGATGGGCAGCAGCAGATCTCGCATGATCACACTGTTGTCATCGTCAATGAAAATCTTACTTTTGTTTCTGATTAGACAAAAAAAAAACAGATGTTTGTCTTGAGATTGGCGCTCGAGGACAGATTACAGGGTTTTTAAAATCTAAAGGATGAGTAGGAGTTGAGTTGAGGGCTGCACGAGTCGAGGAAAATATGCAAAAACGTGTGTTGCAGGAAATAACGATTAAAAAGAGACAATCGATAAAGACGAAAAGACAAAAGATTGGCTTCTACGTGTGAGTTTATTTGAGTCTTCCCTGCAGGGAAGGGCGATCATCAGAACGCACACAACAAGGCTGACAACAGTCACAGCAGCTGGTGTGACGTAGTGATGAGGCAGTGGCGTTTAGTCATACTTGTCACAGGATATTTACAGAAATGGAGCCGCGTCACGCTTATATCACCAGCTATACAGTGAATCATGCTTTTGCAAAGATGCACAATGTCTCCGTGTGTCTGCAGCGGTGACGAGGAGGCGGGAAAGAAAGTGTTTGCCTTGTGTTTTGAGGCCCAAACATGTCAACTGTAATGTTGCCACCACACATGATGATGACGATACATAAAACAAATATTAAAGTGTACTCAGTTCTGCTGCTTCCAGTACACTGCTTAAATACAAGGAATTGCTTCTTCATCTCATCTCATCTTCAGCCTCTTATCCGGGGTCGGGTCGCGGGGGCAGCAGCTTTAGCAGGGGACCCCAAACTTCCCTTTCCCGGGCCACATTAACCAGCTCTAAGTGGGGGATCCTGAGGCGTTCCCAGGCCAGTGTGGAGATCTACTCTCTCCACCTGGTCCTGGGTCTTCCCCGAGGCCTCCTCCCAGCTGGACGTGCCTGGAACACCTCCCTAGGGAGGCGCCCAGGGTTCATCCTTACCAGATGATCCTGAACCACCTCAACTGGCTCCTTTCAACGCAAAGGAGCAGCGGCTCTACTCCGAGTTCCTCACGGATGCTGAACTTCTCCCCCTCTCTCTAAGGGAGACTCCAGACCCCCTCCTGAGGAAACACATTTCGGCCCGCGACCTGGTTCTTTGGGTCCTGACCCAGCTTTCATGACCACAGGTGAGGGTATGAACCAAGACTGGGGGTAGATTCGCTTCTTGATTCCACAAAAGGCATAGTTACATTTTGAAGTACAGTTCTTTTAGTGATCGTCTCAATTTACCAAAAAAATAATAATGTGTTTGTTTTTTTATTGTGCAGCCCATGTTGAGTTGTTAAACAAAAACCTTAAAGAAAATTAAAGTTGAAAATCCACGTACTTGTCAAAGAAAGCCATAATTTGTTCCAGAGATCCGTCGACCGGCTGCACATGACTGCCACTGATGCACACTGCACACCTGAGCTGGGGGACCACACACACACGCGAGCACAGACACGCACGCACGCACGCACGCACGCACGCACGCACGCACGCACGCACGCACGCACTTTAAATTAATATACATCACATTTACAGCTCTGACAGAACCTAAAAAGCCTCCTAACGGGCAAGAAAAATCAATAATAACAGAAATAAATGCTGTCTTACCTTTATGACTTGGGAGTAAACCGCCATTTTAAGGGTGACGCTGGTGCCGAAGGACAGACCCACCATGGCGATCCTGCTGCCGAGGATCTGCGGGTGCTGCTCCAGGACTTTATAGGCCTTCTGCAGACACGGTTCACAGAATCAGGATTTAGTTTAGTTGGATTTTAGTGCTTTTCCATAATTACCCATAGTTTAACGTTTTTCTGTGTCGGCTTCTCCGAACTAGCGGCCTGCTAACCGTCATCAAACACACTTAGAAAAAAGCCTGACTATCCCTTTAACGTGCCTCACTATTGTAGAGGTAAACCTTGCCGTCCACGGCCCATTTGGGAGAGGTGGGCTTTAGTAAAGCACGTTTGCACATGTACGAGCACGAGTGTGCGCACGTGTACGAGCACGAGGCCTACGGCGGTTCTGAGGTCATTTCCTGTGCGCCTGTTGGGACATAGAAAAAAGAAGGAGGGGCCATGCGCGGACATTTCAAACAATGGCGGTGAAAGGTTCACGTTGGTGTGATGCGGAGGTGGAGTGTTTACTGCAGATTTGGTCGATGAAAAGATTCAAAAACAGTCGACAAGACGCACAAAAACTCAGAGGTCTACGGAAAGATTTGGAAACAAAGCCACGCATCGCCATGACGTCATCAATGCGTGTGACGTGTTACGGCGTGATGACGTATAGGCAGCAAGAAGCATTCTCCGAGGCCCAGGTAGTGTGAGTACAAACGGGCCTGGAGGGGGGGACAAGGACCCTAAAGCACGGGGCACGGGACGGAGAAACAGTGGGAGTGCGCCCTAAATGAACTGATGAAGCCTCTTGGATGAGAGGTGAAACGTCTTCCAAGACAAACAACCAAGTCCAGCTGCGTTTGACTGAAATTTCTGTAAATGAATAAACGACCCCTGAGTTTCCGTTTCATTGCCTTCGTTTCAAAGTTAAGGTCAAGGTAAACTTTAAAATGTCACACAAGGCGGTAATTATTGTGGTCACACACACTTGAAAACACAGAGGTACACTGTACAAACAATTTAACTTATCATTTACTTTACTAGCCTCTCCTGCGTCCAATCAGAACTGCTGCTGCTGTCTAACCTGGTTAACAGCTATGAACATATCATACAACCGGGGTTAATCGTTGATTTGAAGCCGTGGAAGCTCAGGCGACATTTGTACAATGTTCTGACATTATTAAAGTAGAGAAGTGGGAATAATTTAAATCCAGTTGCACCAACGAAGAAGAAGAAATCTACTGTAAATCAAGGTGAATGAACCAGCTTTTTATGGCTTTATTGACACATAAACACGCAAAGATCACAGAGGCTGGTGTCTGCAGTTAATGCGTTTAAACGTAGATAACCCCACATGAACCCGACACAAAGACACACTATCTGTCTCCCACCCAAAATAAATGATTGTTTAGTATCCAGGATGCACTTCAGACTCCATGATCGGACCGAGTCTGCGGCCGTTTCTGCTATTTGGATTTTATTGCTGAAAGCAGGGGTGTCAATCTGATCCAGTAAAGGGCCGTGTGGCTGCAGGTTTTCATTCCAACCAATCAAAAACACACCTGACTCGACTTACTCAATCACCTGAACTGTCTTCACACAGTTGATTTGTTGGACCAGGTGTGTTTTTGATTGGTTGGAATGAAAACCTGCAGCCACAGCGACTCTTTACTGGATCACTTTGACACCCATGGTCTAGAAGAGAATTAAGTGTGCACGGTGGTGTGAAGATTAAATCCTGGTTTAGTGTCATTTAGGGCGCACTCACACTGTCCTTCCGTACCGGGCCAGAAAGAGTTTCACAGGTAAAGCCTAGTGCGTTTGACCAGTGTGAGTGCAACCGCTCCGCACCTAGCTGCGGCCAGCTGGCCGTCCACGGCCCGTCTGAGCGAGGTGGGCTTTTGTAGAGCGCGTTTGCACGTGTACGAGCACGAGCACGAGGCCTACGGCAGCTCTCACGTCATTTATGTGCGCCTGTTGGGACATATATAAAAAGAAAAGACGGACCATGCGCGGACATTTGACAAAAACAACAATGGCGGTGAAAGGTTCACGTTGGTGTGATGCGGAGGTGGAGTGTTTACTGCAGATTTGGTCGATGAAAAGATTCAAAAACAGTCGACAAGACGCACAAAAACTCAGAGGTCTACGGAAAGATCTGGAAACAAAGCCACGCATCGCCATGACCTCATCAATGCGTGTGACGTGTTACGGCGTGATGACGTATAGGCAGCAAGAAGCATTCTCCGAGGCCCAGGTAGTGTGAGTACAAACGGGCCTGGAGGGGGGGACAAGGACCCTAAAGCACGGTGCGGAAGGACAGTGGGAGTGCGCCCTAAATGAAGAAATACATAAATGTATAATTAGAAAGCAATTCAACACAATGTAATTATTGGTGGAGTGAACGACCAGAGAAACCATTGTAGTGAAACTGAACAACACAAAAGAAAAGTCGGAAAAATGTGGAAAAAATATTAAATTTCATAGAAACTTTTATGACTTTATGAGTTATTTCTAAAACTCCAAACGTCCCCTCTGCGTAGATGATTTTAGTTTTTGACATTGAGGCGATTTTTTCCCCTGGATGTGAAGAGAAACTCCACGGTTCACTCACACAAAACGGCGGTTTACCTCAATGTACTGGTTGTCCACCATCTTCCCCGTTTCTATGGTGACTTTAGGTGTCAAGTAGTCCAGGGCCAGGGACGCGAAGCCGTAGGAGGCCAGCAGCGCCGAGCGGTACTCCACCAACTTCCCTCCACCCCCCCACAGGTCCAGGAGGCCGGGGAAAGGTCCCGGTCCTTCAGAGGAGTCAAACACCAGAGTGTTTCCTATCATCCAGTCACAACTAACTAATGCTGAACTAGGTTAATTTACATGGTGTGACATCCTACCTGAGGGGAGGAACAGGGTCGCGGTCAGTCCGCCCTCTGTGATCGGGATCCTGCGGACGCCAGGCGCCATGTACCAGCGCTCCACCAAGACACTGGCCAGAGGCACCTGATCCACAAAGCCTTTGGTCTGATGACCCTGGTACGCCGAGATTGTGACCTCCATGGGAGTCTGGACATTCATCTTCCTCATCCTGAGGGATGATGGGAAAAGACTCGGCTCTGATCATTGATCGAGCCCCAACCACAGCGACCAATCAGGATCCAATCAGGAAGTGCCAGAAACGTGTCCTCGTTCTTTCTGTTACTAGTTACTTTAACAATTGAGATTTTTGCAAATGAAACATATTAGGGGTTAATAAAATTATTCTCTAAACACACCAATATACGCTCGTACCACAGTTAACACTCAATGTTTCATTTCTTCAAAGTAGGAAGAGACATTTTGGACGTGATTTAACCAGACTGACACGTTTGCCAGAACAACAACGGGCGCGAAGCGGAGCTTGACGAGCTGTTGCAGAGAGGAGCATGCATTGGCCGCACGCCTACAGGAAGCGTCGAAGTCTCCCAGTGTGCCGGAGATGCGATAGAGGACAGCAGTTAACATCGGTCACTATGGCCAGGAGTTACTTTCTGACATAGGCTTCTACTCAAAAGGGCCCGTAAATATCCCCCGGGGGTCACAAGTTGAATAGCCCTGGTGTATGTGATCGATGCGGTTCTACAGCTTTGCCCTTGTTGTCCTACCTGAGCGCAGGTTTGCTGCCTGGAACTGGTCTCAGGCTCCACAGTAAACCCATCTGCTCAACCCCAGAATACGTCCCGCCCAGACTGGGATCCTCTGAAACTGTGAAGTGAAAAGGTATGAAACATTATTTCTCATGTTGATGACTTAAATTTTCATGGTCTAGGCATTGAAGCGTGTACCGTTCACATTCCCAGCGGTGTCGGCGACGTAGTGAGCGAACGCCTCCCAAGTGTGTCCGTCTTCGCAGTGGTAGAGGGCGTGAACGGTTAGCTGGGAACCGGGGAGGAAGTTCTGGACCAGGACGATGAACTTCTCATCCATGAGCCCTCTGGACGGCTGGACCGACAGCTTCACACAACGCTGTTTCCTGTCCATCCCGACCCGAGCAGACACTAAATACAAAATACAACACAATAACAAAACTGAGGCTCGGTCGAAATCGTTACTCTGTTTATTCGGGATTTGACATTAAACTTAATTTGCAACATAAATACAACCTTCTACCGTCCTCCTGAGTGCAGGTTTGTATCATAAACAGACTCTAAAACTTTGTTTACACGATGCTCTACGCACCCGCAGCCGTCACACACATACCCGGAGGACGTAGTGTCCGAAATCTCATTTGGTCATTCCCTACTTAGTGCACTGTTTAATAAACACTATGTAGAGGTTCTGGATTTTAAAGACTTGTAGCAACTGTGATTTTTAAGGGAAAAAGCCACAGATTACAGATGATTTTGCAATAATATGACTCTACAAAAGGTGCTCAGAAGGCTACTTTCTAAAACAAATAACTTCTGATATCCACAATTACATTTGAGATGTCAGGAATGGACATTCTGGATATCTGTAATGTAATTCGTACCGGTAAAAATGCAGTTGTACATATCCATAATGACATTTTTACTGGTCAGAATGTGATTTGAAGTTTAAGGCATTTTAACACCATTACTTCAATAAACATAATAAATATACAGTATTAGAAGAAAACCCAAATTGATGATGCTCCATGATAACAAAGATAAATGTCTGTGTGTAGATCAGCCTGATTCATTTCAGCAGGGAAATTCTGCTGGTTTTGTATCTATTTTAAGTAATTTTGCATCTTTTTGTGGTGGTTTTGCATCTAATGAAAGGCATTTTGCGTCTTTTTGTGCAAGTATGGAGCTAATGTGCATATTAAAAGAAACTTATTATACAGGAAATGTCACTTTCAGGTGCATTGTGGGCGTATTTGAGTAGTGTATAGCTCATTGGCTTGTTCAAATCAGGTTCAAAGAAATTTCTAATACAAAAAAATGTAAAATTAATGTGGTGGTTTCATCTATTTTTAAACATTTTGCATCTTTTTGTGGTGGTTTTGCAGCTTTTTGTGGTGGTTTTGCATCCTATTTTAGTCATTATGCATCTTTTTGTGGTGGTTTTGCATCTTTTTGTGGTGGTTTTGCATCTATTTTTAGTCATAATGCATCTTTTTGTGGTGGTTTTGCATCTATTTTTAGTCATTTTGCATCTTTTTGTGGTGGTTTTGCATCTATTTTTAGTCATTTTGCATCTATTTTGGTGGTTTTGAATCTATTTTTAGTCATTTTGCATCTTTTTGTGCCGGTTTTGCTTCTATTTGAAGTGATTTTGCATCTTTTTGTGGTGATTTTCATCTAATTTAAGTCATTCAACATCTTTTGGGGGTGGTTTTCATCTATTGTTGATAATTTTGCATCTTTTTGTGGTGGTTTGGGTCTATTTAAGTCATTTTGCATCTATTTTTAGTTATTTTGCATCTATTTTTAATCATTTTGCATCTTTAAGTGATGATTTTGTATCTATTTTTAGTCATTTTGTTGCTGTTTTTAGGGGTTTTAGTATAGAAAGTATCATGTAAATGACCTAAGCTGCAGAGAAACCTTGTATTTTAAATCAGTGTGTGGTGAAACACTGCTTAGCCTGAACTAACACGTTTAATAAACAGGTAATAAATCACCTTAAACAGTAAAACAGTCACAGAAGACTTTACTTTATTTGTAACGCGACATTTTACTGATTAAACATGAACTACAAACTTTTACTGAAGTTAAACTTTTATCGTTTTTACTTTGAACAGAAGAGAAACGTCGCTTACGTGTGTGAAGGTCTGAACCACCGAGGGACGGCGGAGCTCCGTCTGCGGGCTTTGACGTCTTGTCGGTCGGTGTTATCTCCCGGTGTGGTACCTAAACGTTACCTGAATGTGTGTGATTTAACGGAGACCACGGACCGACGGTCGTTCTTCAGTGCCCGGTCTGAAGTTCAGCCTTCCCCGGGAGGAGGAGCTCCACGCACCTCCTCCTACTCCCCACCGCCGCCGCTGAGTCAACGGTAACGTTTAACGGACACAAGATGGCGGCGTCGAGTTACCCGTCAGTGACGTAGGTCTGTTTGGAACGGTGACGTCAGAACCCGGAAATAAACACATGGGAAATTAAAAACACCATTTTTACATAAAGAGTAATTGGTAAAAATATATTTAATTTACTATTTTGGTTATTTAGAAACTTTCTGAGCCGCTTGATTTTTATCACATGTTTAGGTATTTCTATTTTTAGTCATTTTGTGTCTTTTTGTGTTGATTTTGCATCTATTTTTACACATTTTGCATCTTTTTGTGGTGGTTTTGCATCTATTTTTAATCATTTTGCATCTTTTTGTGGTGGTTTTCATCTATTTTTACACATTTTGCATCTTTTTGTGGTGGTTTTGCATCTATTTTTAGTAATTTAGCATCTTTTTGTGGTGGTTTTGCATCTATTTTTACACATTTTGCATCTTTTTGTGGTGGTTTTGCATCTATTTTTAATCATTTTGCATCTTTTTGTGGTGGTTTTGCATCTATTTCTAGTCATTTTGCATCTTTCTGTGATTGTTTACATCTTTTTGTGATTGTTTTGCATCTATTTTTAGTCATTTTGTGTCTTTTGTGGTGGTTTTGCATCTAATTTTAGACATTTTGCATCTTTTTGTGGGGGTTTTGCATCTATTTTTATTCATTTTTCAACTTTTTCTGGTGGTTTTGCATCTATTTTTAATCATTTTGCATCTTTTTGTGGTGGTTTTGCATCTATTTTCAGTCATTTTGCATCTTTTTGTGGTGGTTTTGCATCTATTTCTAGTCATTTTGCATCTTTCTGTGATTGTTTACATCTTTTTGTGATTGTTTTGCATCTATTTTTAGTCATTTTGTGTCTTTTGTGGTGGTTTTGCATCTCATTTTAGACATTTTGCATCTTTTTGTGGTGGTTTTGCATCTATTTTTAATCATTTTGCATCTTTTTGTGGTGGTTTTGCATCTATTTTTACACATTTTGCATCTTTTTGTGGTGGTTTTGCATCTATTTTTAATCATTTTGCTTCTTTTGTTTTAAAAATTGCTTTTTCATGATTGGTGGTGGCTGCACCCTATTATTAAAATGTGTATTATTAATGATTGTGTCCTAGTTTTTCGCAGGTAATCAGATCTTATTATGTTATCTTATATATGATGTGTGAGAGTTAACAGCTGCTCTTCCTGGTGATTGATTGAGGGGGGAAAAACTGAATACTTTAAAAAGTGAAAAGAATAAATTAACACGGCAGGAATAAATAATAATAGACGTTTTAAAGGCCTTAAGAAAAGAAAAAGAATGAATGAAATAGTAAATCTAAACAGATGATAGTTGTATGAATGTATGATACTGTCAGTCTCATGTCTCCAGACGACCCTGCACGCCCTCTGACCTTTGACCTCTGGAGAGAACGGCGAGGTGGAGGGAGTTGCTGTTACACAACTGAGCGCACAACAACAAAGTGTCGCAGACCGGCTGACATCCATCTTTTCCCCGGGGCCCTCGGACTTTAAAGGGGCCACAACAAGTAACGTGTACGACAGGGCTCCTCTGGTTTCTTTGAGATCCACGCTGCACCTTCGATAAGGAGAACGCCGGTAGTTTAAGACCTTTTAAAACCATAACTTCAATAAATATAATGCTGAATAAACATATTAGAAGAAACCCAAAGGGATGCTCCATGATAACAAAGATCAACGTCTGTGTGTAGATCAGCCTGATTTATTTCAGCAGTGAAATTATGGACGTTTTGCATCTATTTTTAGTAATTTTGCATCTTTTGTGGTGGTTTTGTATCTATTTTTAGTCACTTTGCATCTTTTTGTGGTGGTTTTGCATCTATTTTTAGACATTTTGCATCTTTTTGTGGTGGTTTTTCATCTATTTTTAGTAATTTTGCATCTTTTGTGGTGGTTTTGTATCTATTTTTAGTCACTTTGCATCTTTTTGTGGTGGTTTTGCATCTATTTTTAGACATTTTTGCATCTTTTTGTGGTGGTTTTGTATCTAATTGTATTCATTTTGCATCTTTTTGTGGTGGTTTTGCATCTATTTTTAGTAATTTTGCATCTTTTTGTGGTGGTTTTGTATCTATTTAAGTCATTTTGCATCTTTTTGTGGTGATTTTGTATCTATTTAAGTCATTTTGCATCTTTTTGTGTGTCTATCATAATTTCTTTTCTCTATGTGGTGATTTTTGTCTATTTTAAGTCATTAAGCATCTCTTCGTTGTTGGTTTTGCATCCATATAGTCATTTTTGGTCTCTTGGTGGTGGTTTTGTGTTTTCTTTCAGCAACATTTTATGAATCAGGGCCCCTGTGATCCGCCTGATTTATTTCTTTATTTCAGCGGTTTGTCTTTGAACACAACGCGCTCTGATGATGAACGACCGTCGGCCACCAGCCGCCTCCTGGACGCTACAACACCGATCACGCTACTTAAACTTCAATGTGAAAGAAACATATTGAGACGAGTTAAGGGGGTCAGAGGTCGGCTGTCACAGGGCCTGGTGAGAAATGTGTTGTGCCACGCCCCCCCCCCCCGAACACACACACACACACACACACACACACACACACACACACACACACACACACACACACACACACACACACACACACACACACACACACACACACACACACACACACACACACACACACACACACACACACACACACACACACACAAACACACACACACACACACACACACATTAAGTCACACATCTGACTGGTTAAGGAAAAGCAGAATGAAACGCTAAGCTGCTTTAATATTCATGGGAGTCACACATCATTGTCTGCTTATTCTGGGGGGGGGGGGTGCAGAGACATAAAGGAGGGGAGACCTTTGTTTTCTGACTGAAATTTTGGGACGAAAAACTTTATTTAAACACCATATTTCAGGACAATTGTACTTACCAAATGCTCTGGAGCTCAGTTCGAGGGGGACAAGGGCGTCACACCTCCTGATGGTCGACTCTCTCGTCCTTTAATAACACAGAGCTGAGCTTATCACACATCTAAAACACATATAATCTGGAGTTTTATCCTTAATTAATGGCTTTATCGGACGCCTGGACTGCTAACTTTACCCCAGCATGACTTCCTTTCCTTCAGTGACTGTTGCTTTATTCATTAAAGGGACATTTCACTGTGTTTCTGCTCCATAAACAGAATTTTATGAAACTAAATCCCTTCATTTATCATCTGACAATTACTAAATTCTTATTATCTTAATTCTAAATGTTGTATCCATTAGTGAACACATGTCATTTGAATGGGATTTTTTAGGGCTGAAGTAGAATATTACAGTATTTTATTGGGTTATCTGTAATTTATACCTAAAAACGTTCTTAATTTTATCAATTAAAGTGGAAATTCAACACTGGCTTTCATGTTATTTGGTGATTTTCTGTCATTTGAGCGTTTTAAAAACCCTTAAATCACACAAATGATCTTTAATAAACACAAACCCTAACACACAATATAACAATCCCTTTATTCATCTGTTAATTATCAGTCAAAGTGGGAAGAACGTCGTGTAAAGGTCTATTTACGTCTCCGGACGTCACATTTATCATCAGAAACACCTTAAATCTTTAATAATTGGAATTTGTAAATTATAAATGAATGTGTGCATTAAGGGGAAAGTCACTATATTTTATATTTTACTTAATTTATTAATAAATGAATCTTTCAAATGAGTAAATGAAGTAAAAACTGAAGATTCAGGGCGGAAATGAGGGGTCAACCCGGGGTCAACGCCACCACGCCAACGATGACATCACCCCTTCAGCCCACCAGCGTGTGCGTGCGTGTGTGTGTGTATGCATGCGTGTGTGTGTGTGTGTGTGTGCGTGTGTGTAAAAGCTGTATTTAGACTGACCTACTTTCTCTGCAGAGCTGCTTGGATAAAAACACACACACACATGTAGTAAAAACAGAGTGTGTCACCTCGCTGACCCGCAGTCCGAGCAAATCCTCGCCTTTCATCGGCCAATCAGAGCGAGGCTTGTTTGTGCTGTTATCTGCCGACCTGGAGAGCAAAGGGAGAAGAGCAAAAGGGGTCACAGGACCACGTAGTTACCATCTAACCTCAACCGTCGTCTTACCTTAATCATCTTGGGGGACTTTCGTAAATCTTGGGTCACCATCGACACACGGCCGAGCTAAACGTTACCCTCGCACTTCCTGTTTGAGGCCTCAAAGTGTCCTGACCAGCTTCTCTCCCGCTGACGCAGAAACAACAGTCGTAACGTTAGAAGTTCAGCATCCGTGAGGAACTCGGAGTAGAGCCGCTGCTCCTTTGCGTTGAAAGGAGCCAGTTGAGGTGGTTCAGGATCATCTGGTAAGGATGAACCCTGGGCGCCTCCCTAGGGAGGTGTTCCAGGCACGTCCAGCTGGGAGGAGGCCTCGGGGGAAGACCCAGGACCAGGTGGAGAGATAACATCTCCACACTGGCCTGGGGACGCCTCAGGATCCCCCAGTTAGAGCTGGTTAATGTGGCCCGGGAAAGGGAAGTTTGGGGTCCCCTGCTAAAGCTGCCGCCCCCGAGACCTGACCCCGGATAAGAGGCTGAAGATGAGATGAGATGCAAAGATTCACTAAACCCGATTAGAAATATCAAGAATATGTGATGCACAGAAAGAAGATGGTGACATTTCTTCTTCTTTTGTTGTTTTTTTCACTCTGACGTTCATGAGCGACTTGGTTTTTTCAACACCTCCTGTAAATATCGACGACACCGAGCGTCAATGAACAAATTTCTAGACTTGTTTCCTATAAATGCGACGTAAGATGCCTGTGCCGTGTTCTTCCTCCAAACACACACCAGGTGCTGCACGTGACCGTGAGTGTGGTTTGTAAACCTGCATTGATGCAGACTCACTCGCTGGAGGGCTCTATCATCATAGAGGGAGTCAATGGGCCCCTGGGCACAGACCTGTAAGAGCTACCCCCCCCCCCCTCCCCCCTCTGTCTACGTAGGAACAAGACGCCCACATTGAAAGAGTCGACTTTAAGTCATTTTGTAGTAATTTTGTTTCTCTTTGTGGTCAGTTTGAGTCATTTAGCATTTTTTTGTGGTGGTTTTGCATCTATTTTTAGTCATTTTGCATCTTTTTGTGCTGGTTCGCTTCTATTTTTAGTATTTTTGTGGTGGTTGTGCATCTATTTTTAGTCATTTTGCATCTTTTTGTGGTGGTTGTGCATCTATTTTTAGTCATTTTGCATCTTTTTGTGGTGGTTTTGCATCTGTTGGTAGTCATTTTGCATCTATTCGTACACATTTTACGTTTCCATGTCATTGTTTTCTTTCTCTTTGTGGTCATTTTGCATCTATTTTTAATCATTTTGCGTCTCTGTCATAATTTTTTTGGTTCTGTTGGCGTTTCATGTCTATTTTCAGTCATTAAGCATCTCTTCAAGGTCGTTTTGTATCCCTATAGTCCTTTTTTGCGTCTTTGTGGTCGTTTTTCATCAGTTTTGTGATAATTTTATGCTTCATCCTGTGCTCGGTAGACCCATTCAGTAATCCATCCATGCTCCCACTCAGCGCTAACTGGTTAGGGGTGACACAACCCTCCAGGCTCGAACACACAGTGTGTAAGGGCTGGATAGAAATTGGACTCAAGACGAGGTGTGAGGTGAACTCTACAGTCTCACTCAGGGTCTCCTCCTGAACACCAAACGTCTCTGAGTTATGCAACACTACGATGTCACAGTGAAGTTAAACCTTTGGACCTTTTGGATCTAAAATGTCATCACATCATCCTTTTTACCCGGTCAGACATTTGTGTGAAATGTGGTCAGGACTGGGCGCCCTTGAGTCACGACCGTAGGCGTGTTTTGGGAGGTCACCGTGCCCTTTGACAAGCGGACGTCAGTTAAAGGTTTTGAGACGTGATTTAAAATAGGTCACTCATTCTGCAGGAATTGTAGCTCTTTAACTTTTTTCTGCTGGAGGTTTTGACGGACGCAGATTATTCACAGTGAGTTTGAACCGTGGAGGGCAGCGGAGCGGACAGCAGCGCACTCCCGTCACGCACATGATGTGGTCTGATAACCTGATTAATGTCCTCAGATAGAAGCTCATCCATCACTCAGAGCTCTCTGCATCCTGGCTTCGGTCCCAGACGACTCAAGCTCTGAGGTTGCAGAGGGCAGCGGCCCGGGCATCGTGTCCCGGCCTGACCCCTCTGCCTCTCGCTCTCTCTCTCTCGCTCTCTCTCTCTTGCTCTTTATTCTGGGTCAGATTTAGCGTCGCTGCGTTGCTGCTGGCGTCCCGCCCGGCTGCTGCCCGGCGGTGCCTGGCTCTGCCCGCCGTTGACCTCCATCGTCGTCGACGCTCGGTGCCAACAGGAAGCAGAGGCCGCTGCAGGAAACAGAAGCTCAGTGTGAGGACAAACACCGCGGTTCACATGCAGCCAACAGCGACGAGCGTGTGTGAGATGAATCACATTTACATTTGTACACAGATCCTGATGATGGCGGATGGAAAACAGATGTTTTCTCTCTTAAAAAAACCTCTGAATGATTGATTTCTGTTGCATGAATCACGGCTTTAATCAAACGTTTGATTAAAGAGTTTGTTTGACTTCTTAACCGACCGTGATAGAAAACATCCCCCTGTTCCTTTGTTGTTTTCATGCACTTCTGAACCTTTAGCAGCATTAGAAAACCTGGATTTACACACAGACAAACTGTAATAATGTCACATCGGCGTGGACATTACTACAGTTAAGTAAGGAAGTCTAACTGAGATGAAGTTACAACAAAAGAACAAACATATAACGCACATTATTATTAACAAATATCATTAAAAATGCCGGTAATAGAAGCTTAAATGGAGACATCCTCAAAGCAACTTCAGTCAAAAGCAGCTGGACTTGGTTGGCTTGGTTATTTGTCTAGGACTGGACCAGGACCAGGACCAGGCTGGGACTGGATCAGGACCAGGACCAGGCTGGGACTGGTCCAACTAACTGGTGTGAGATCCAGGTATTTAACCCCCAAAGGGTTCCAGTGACATCATCGGCCTTGTAAGAGGTTAAATACCTGGATCTCCACACCAGTTAGTTGGACCCGTCCCAGCCTGGTCCTGGTCCTGGTCCAGTCCCAGCCTGGTCATGGTCCTGGTCCTGGTCCTGGTCAGATGCGTACATGAACTGATGAAGCCTCTTGGATGAGAGTTGAAACGTCTTCCTAGACAAATAACCAAGTCCAGTTGCTTTTGACTGAAATTGCTTTGAGGAGAACGACGACCTGGACACATGAGAACATTCACAGGCTTAATTGGAGACACTTCAGACAAAAACATTATATATTCATGCACTGGTGCATTTTTAAGATTTTGAGCTATTTAAACTTCTTTCAGACTAAAAAATAACAATCAAAAACACACATTATGTGTTTGTTTTACTACACTTTTTAACCTTCATTACTGGAGAGACAACAACTTCTATCGTTAAGGGCTGACGCTGAAATCATCAGATAAATTCAAGGAACAGCAAGAGAATCAGTTGTGTCTCAGTCCTGTTTCCCCAGCGGTTAGTGTTACCCTAAGGGCGCCCTCCCACTGTTCCTCCGTCCCGTGCCCCGTGCTTTAGGGTCCTTGTCCCCCCCTCCAGGCCCGTTTGTACTCACACTACCTGGGCCTCGGAGAATGCTTCTTGCTGCCTATACGTCATCACGCCGTAACACGTCACACGCATTGATGACGTCATGGCGATGCGTGGCTTTGTTTCCAGATCTTTCCGTAGACCTCGGAGTTTTTGTGCGTCTTGTCGACTGTTTTTGAATCTTTTCATCGACCAAATCTGCAGTAAACACTCCACCTCCGCATCACACCAACGTGAACCTTTCACCGCCATTGTTTTAAATGTCCGCGCATGGTCCCTCCTTCTTTTTTCTACGTCCCAACAGGCGCACAGGAAATGACGTCAGAACCGCCGTAGGCCTCGTGCTCGTACACGTGTGCACGCTCGTGCTCGTACATGTGCAAACGTGCTTTACTAAAGCCCACCTCTCTCAGACGGGCTATGGACGGCCAGCTGGCCGCAGTTATGCGCGGAGCGGTTGCACTCACACTGGTCAAACGCACTAGGCTTTACCCGAAAAACCTGTTTTTCCCCGGTGAAGAAGGACAGTGTGAGCGCGCCCTTAGTTGAACCCAACCACAGAGGGCAGTACTATGGGAATCACTATTTGCAGGAGAATCAACCTCTTGGAGATGCCACTGTGTTCCCAGATCTCAGAAAGTAGTTTGGGCGAGAACGTTATTAACGCTGAGACAAATGATGGACAAATCCACAAAGACCCGAAGTAATAACTGGGAATTATTGTTTACATTTATTGAAGCACACACTTGGAAAATACACGTCAACACTTTGACAGTCCAGTAAATCTAAGAGCATGTTAAACTGTTACTGCGGCAGGAGAGCGTCGGGCAGCCGGAGCAGAAACGTCCAAACAGACCCACTTCTGGGGAAACCCTTCATCTGCTTTCGGGGCTTCCAGGTTTTACCGTCAACGGCGAACTCCAGAGTCGTGCTCCTGTTGAGTGTGAGCACAGAGTCGCCTCTCACCACCGCCGTGAACAGCGAACCTTTGCTGTTGGCGAAGTGTCCCGGCAGAGACGACCACTGGCCGGAGCTCAGATTGTAACAGTCCATCAGGCATCTTAGGAAGTCGTCTGACGGCCCGTTTCTCACTACGTACAGGTCATCCCTGTGGCCGACCATGCAGTGGCCGTAGCTCTGGCGCCGGATCAGCGTCGTAACCAGACACCACTTGTCTTTCCCTGAAACGTACTCGTAGATCTCTGTGGTCTCCATCGGCCTCCATAAACACACAAATATCCTGCCCATGGCTTTGGTGCACGCCGCTCCTGCTGCCGGTCGGGGTAAGTGAGCCGTGAACCCCCACCTTCCGGTCTCTACGCTGTACGCTTCTACAGATGACATCACCGTTCGCTCGTACTCTCCTCCGATGGCGTAAAGACGACCGTCTACACCCAAAAGGCTGAAATTGTACCGCAGCTGTGCCGGACTGCGGATCCGGCTCCAGCTGTTGTTTTCGACGCTGTAGCAGAAACAAGAGTCCACGACTTGTTTGCGGAGTCCGTGAACTCCTCCGACGATGTAAAGCTTGTTGTCTAAAACGGTCACTCCAGCCATCGAGGTGCTGGCCTCGAGTGGAAGATCTGTCAGTACTTTCCAACTGTTGCCGGGTTCGTCCAGGTAGCAGACCGTCCTGGAGGCGGCGTGTACCGTTTCATCCACACTGCAGGTCACATGAGCCCCCACGGCAACTAAAACACTCTGGGTCAAAGACTCCACGTAGGAAATCAACTCCGATGGTAAGGATTTCTTAACCTCCGCCTCGAGGTCGGCGTACATGTTTCGGATGAACAGCGCAGCGGCGTGGTAAAGTTCCATGAGGCCAAAGGTCGCAGCGGTGTGATACATCAGCAGACAGTTCTCGGAGTCAATGAGGTTGATGAGATGCTTAGTGAGCGGCGCCACCTGCAAGAAAGCGGCACATTCGATGGCTTCAACAATGTCGTCGCCATCCAGGTTGGGCATCTCGCCTCGTACCACCGCCAAGGCGATGAGGAAGCCTCGAGCACGCAGAGACTTGAGGTGGATCTCTTTCTGCCGACACTCCTTCATCCCAGAACGATACAGAGCTCGGAAATAGTCACAACTCTCAACCAGAAACATCTTCTCCTCAGAGAAGTGTGTGTCTCCAACCACGATGGTTAATTTAGCCGAGGTACAACATGGCGGATATCTTTCCTCTGCGCTGTCCCAGCTGCTGCCGTCCTCTGATTCACTGCCGTGCGCTGACATTACAACTCCCCGACAGTGAAATATCCTGCTTGAAAATGAAACCAGAGGTTGAAGCGTTTCCAAAAGTCCTGAGGAGGAGCTGCAGAGAGGCGGCTCAGTGCGAAGCCGCCTCACTCTCAGTTCTTTTCACAGCTCGCAAAAATAGACGCAGATAAAAATAGAATAGAACAAACGACCTGAGTCACATTGAACACGGGGTCAGTGAACGTAACGGATCAGTTCAACCAACACACAACAACATATTCTCATGTGGTGACAATTCCTTAGGCTACACACACACACACAACACACACACACACAGGGTAAAATATGCAGACGGTATTCATGTCAATCCGGCATCAACAGACTTCAAATCAACTGAAGTGGCACTTAAAGGCGTCGAAATCTGATCCGAAATTGGGGAGAAATTATCAACATCTGCAACCAAAGTTACAGGTTTCCCTGATGTTAGCATGTTGCTACATGTAGCAGTGGCATGACTGTGCACAGGGTAAGAAATTATCACTTGTTAAGCGCCAAATGCGAGCAGTTTCTGTGAGTAATTTTATTATTATGTGCCACATGGCGCGCAAATGTACCAAAACAGTCATGTAATTAAAAAGCATCTTCGCTAACGCTAACGCTAGCTGGCAGCTGAGCGGTTGCAGCAGCAGAGTGGCCGATGTCCCCATCATTAAAAGTAACTAAAACTAAAAGTTTAAGACTTTCGCATCTATTTTTAGTCATTTTGCATCTTTTTGTGGTGGTTTTGCATCTATTTTTAGTCATTTTGCATCTTTTTGTGGTGGTTTTGCATCTATTTTTAGTAATTTTGCATCTCTTTGTGGTGGTTTTGCATCTATTTTTAGTCATTTTGCATCTTTTTGTGGTGGTTTTGAATCTATTCTGAGTCATTTTGCATCTTTTTGTGGTGGTTTTTCATCTATTTTTAGACATTTTACATCTTTTTGGGGTGGTTTTGCATCTATTTTTAGTCATTTGGCATCTTTTTGTTACATTTTTACATTTTTTATGTCATCTATTTGTAATAATTTAACGTGTCTTTGTCGTCAGCTGTTGTTTTCGACGCTGTGAACTCCTCTGACATTGCAGAGTAAGATCACAGCTTTCCACTGACATTACAGCATGTAGCTACTTGTAGTGGCGCATGTAAAAGGTAAACACTGCAGTGACGTCTGTGGTTGTTGTCATTTCTGACCGTACTTCTGCTGAAACGTGTCCAGTCGTGTAGTTTTTGTTTTAGAAGTTTTTAAATCCTTCTGTGGGCGACCTTACAAACACAAGAAAGCAAAGTTTATTGGACTGGTCAAGGGTGAGTGAACAGAGAGTTGTAACCTCTGTGATCTCAGATCAGTTTGAAGAACAACAGCCGCTCTTTGTTGTTGTCTTTACATCTGTTTTCTGTCGATCCGTCTCTTTACATTCACTTACAGTGGAGTGGAGGAGGGGCTGACCTACATTCGGGCAGTGATACAGCTGACGGACGCCTCCTCAATCAAAACAAACCCACAGGCAGCAGTTTGTGAGCAGAAGAAGGGGATTGTGGGAAACGACGTCCCTGCTGCTTCGATCTGTCCGATCATTGGCAGGTGCTACAGCAAAACACACACAAGGAAAGTATGAGGTTACACAGAACAATGACCTTTAATACTTCAGGATACCGTGCAGAGATGGAGAGAGTATGGAGCGACATCCATCAGGTGGACACAAACACAAAGACGCCTAATGAATTATCATGTTGTAGCTTCTGGATGTGGAAATAAACTGTTTGCCAACAGGTTAAGGAGTTTGCGTGCTGCATATATTGTTCATCTCATCTCATCTCATCTTCATCTGCTTATCCGGGGTCGGGTCTCGGGGGCAGCAGCTTTAGCAGGGGACCCCAAACTTCCCTTTCCCGGGCCACATTAACCAGCTCTAACTGGGGGATCCTGAGGCGTTCCCAGGCCAGTGTGGAGATCTAATCTCTCCACCTGGTCCTGGGTCTTCCCAGAGGCCTCCTCCCAGCTGGACGTGCCTGGAACACCTCCCTAGGGAGGCGCCCAGGGTTCATCCTTACCAGATGATCCTGAACCACCTCAACTGGCTCCTTTCAACGCAAAGGAGCAGCGGCTCTACTCCGAGTTCCTCACGGATGCTGAACTTCTCCCCCTCTCTCTAAGGGAGACTCCAGCCCCCTCCTGAGGAAACACATTTCAGACGCTTGGACCTGGACCTGGTTCTTTGGGTCCTGACCCAGCTTTCATGACCACAGGTGAGGGTAGGAACCAGGACTGAGCGGTAGATCCAGAGCTTTGCCTTCCTCAGCTCTCTTTTTGTCACAACGGTGCGGTAGAGCGACTGCGACACCGCCCCCGCTGCTCCGATTCTCCGGCCAAACTCACGCTCCATCGATCGCATATATTGTTATACAATATCATTTAATGTATGTACATGCAATTGCAAAATGATCAAAATCAAAATTAGATAAGTAAAAGAAAACTTATCCTGCAAGAAACCGTATGCATGTGTGGAAGATGGTGCTGTCAGTTAAACGCGTTATTAACGGCGTTGACGCAAACCCATTTTAACGGCGTAACATTAACGTTATTTTTGGCCGAGCTAACTATTCATTCGTTCATCTTCAGCCTCTTGTCCCTGTCGGGGTCGTGGGGGGCTGGAGCCGATCCCAGCTGACATCGGGCGTGAGGCGGGGTCCACCCTGGACAGGACGCCAGTCTATCACAGGACACATAGAGACGAACAGAGACAGACAACCATTCACACCTACGGGTGATTTAGAGTCATCAATGAACTGAACACCTGCACGTCTTTGGACTGTGGGAGGAAACCGGAGAACCCGGAGAAAACCCACGCAGACACGGGAACAACATGCAAACTCCACACAGAAGGGCCCCAGCCGGGATTCAAACCAGGAACCCTCTTCCTGTGAGGCAACAGTGCTAACCACCAGGATCTAGCTCGACCGGAAGCAGAACAACAGACACGCAGTTTGGGCTCGAGCCGGCTAAAGAGTAGTCGTTTACGTTTTGAGTGGACGGTGAGCGGGAGACGCCAAAATGGACGCCAAGAAGATTCTGAATGGAGAGTTCCCTTTGAAACAGCTGCAGAGTAAACCTGACGTGTGCACTTTATAACTGAATTATGTGTCTCGCCTTGAAAAGAACATTTGCATGAAGCCAACCCACTCTTCGTCGTTGATCGGAGCATTAAAACGGCACAAAGAGAAATCAAGGGACGTTTGCAAACACATAGAAATGTGCGAGTAATTGTGCGTTAACTACGACATCGATGCGATTCATCGTGATTAAATACTTTAATCGTTTGACAGCATTGGTTGAAGATGAACAACATAAAAAAGGAATAGGAAGAGGGTGAACTGCACGTTTAAAGGCATTTCCCATGTAGCCTGTAATGCACGACATGCATTTACACAGTTTGGGGGGCACTTTTAAAATACAGTAGTCTAATTGGCTATGTGGGATAAAATGCACACAGTAATCACCACATTGTGTCAGCATGAGTGCATAAAAATGGTAAATGTACTTGTACTAATAAAGTGCCTTTCTAGTCTTCAGTGTCTTGCTCAAGGACACTTCGACATGTGGACCAGGGGAGGTGGGAATCAAACCACCAATCTCTTGAATGTTGGATGACCCACTCTACTACTGAGCCACAGCATATTATCAGTGCATGTGGCTGATGTGACAGCGCTGTTTGAGGATATTGGCCAAATATAAGGGTAAATAATTCAATTCAATTTTATTTATAGTGTCAAATCATAACCTAAGTTATCTCAGGACACTTTACAGAGTAGGTAAAGACCACACTCTATGACTTATTTATGATTTACAGAGACCCAACAATTCCCCCGTAGAGTGAATAGACAATGATTATTTGTCGTACTTAAGTGGAACTTTTTTTTATTATATTTTTATTTTATTACAGTGGATCTTTTATTATTATTAGCATTTGTATATTTTATATTTTTTGTTACTTGCAGGATCTTTTTTTTAATATTATTGTTATTATGTAATTAAGTGGCTCTTTTATGATTATTATTATTATCATTTTTATTGTAATATTGTTTTAATCAAGTGGATCCTTTACTTTTGAATTATTATTATTTTTTACGTTAGAGAATTGTGTGTATTTATACACATGGGAGATATGGAGGACTGAGCCTGATGAATAAAAAATAAATAAATAAATGACTTGTTTAATAAATTAATATACAAACATGAAAACATCAATAATTATTCAAAATAGATGTAGGCATTCATTAATCGATAAAATATGACACAAATTGATGTTATTGATTTAAATCTATTTGTTATTTACTATACTATTTACAATAATTATATATTTCTATTTAATTTTCCATTTTATTTGTGAATATATTTATTTTTTATTGATAATTAAATGTGTGTATTTTTTTGTATTTATTTTTTATTAATTTTGAATATATTTTTTAAATTATTTCTACCTTTTATTTCTCATAAAATAATGTTTTATTATTGTCAAATATCGATTTCTAAAGTGATTATTTTGAAGCCTCTGTTGTGTCTCTGATTAGCCGAAGCACTGCCGGAGTGACACTCTCTGAATCCTTGCGCCTGTCCTACTACGTTAAACTAGTCCGCCTGGTTTCTCATTAGTTTGGATCTCCCTTTTCAGGAAATCGAGTTAAAACTCACGGTGAGCGAAACTGCTCGTTACACCTTCGTTTATCCGTGTGTTAGTTTGGATATAAAGCGTGTGATTGTGTGGTGATGTGTAAGGTTCAGATGGGGGCAGGCGGAGGGATCTATCTGTTTATTGTAAATATTGGCAGCGGCGGAGGGAGAGGGAGAGTGGCGCGCTTCCCCGGGTGGTGAGGGACCGACAGGCGGACTCTTCTGCTCTAAAAGCCCGTGAGAAGAAGCGAGGACCCCGCTGTTATCTGGGATTTATCACGGAGCTTTTACTTCCAGGTGTTTTGGTGTATTTGGTGTCGGGAGAAGCAGCATGCTGCTCTCTAAACTGGGCTCCTTCTCCAGCATGGATCTGCCGGCGAGGCTGCAGCAAGGTAACGGACACATAACGACAACGTGCCGGTGTTACGCTGTGTTCCGTCACCCGGTAGATTCTGGTTATTTCCCTCCGTTACTAACGTCATCTCCGGGACAGTCTGACCAAAACTAGTTAAACTTATTTATTTTATATTCTCTTATTTTTAGTTTTTTTCCCCTCATTATTATTATTATTAATAAATTATTTGTTTTACGTTTTAATTTAATTATTATTTTATTGGATCTTTTTAGTATAATTTGTTTTTTACAATTATTTTTTACAATTTACTGAGATCTTTTTTTATTTATTAATATTATTTTTATTATTTTAATCAAGTGGATCTTTTATTTTTAAATGATTAATTTTATGTTAATGGGTATTTTTATTATTATTATGTTTGATTTATTTTTTTACTAACGAGGATCTTTATTATTATTATCATAATTACTATTTAATTAAGCAGCTCTTATTTTTATTTTAATCAAGTGGATCCTTTAGTTTTAAATTATTTTTTATGTTAGTGGATACTTTTATTATTATTATAATGTTTTTATTTTTTACTAACTGGGATCTTTATTATTATTATTTAATTAAGTGGCTTTATAGTTATTACTATTATATATTAATTGGCTCCTTTATTTTCAAACTTATTTTTTATGTTAATGGATATTTTTTATCATGTTTATTTTTTTTACTAACAGATCTTTATTATGATTATTATTTAATTAAGTGGATATTTTATTTTTTAATTATTTTTACGTAAGATGACCTTTTTTCTTTTATTAATGTTTAATTAAGTCTCTTTTTTATTATTATTATTATTATATTAAGTGGATCTTTTATTTTTAATTTTTTTACGTTAGATGATCCTATTATTATTATAATAATAACTATGATTTTTGAAGTGGATCTTTTTAGTTTTTTTACTATTTATTATTTATATTAAGTGGCTCAGAACCAGAACCTCCTGACTCAGGTCACATAACACGACACGACACGTGTACCGGCAATTTAACGTGTGAAAATTACACAAATATTAAAGAAATTATAATAATTTGAATTTAAAAAACCATCAAATGCATCATATCTTCGGCTTGGAGAGGTTAAACCCAGCTTTTATGTGTTATTTATGTTAAATAACTCAAAATAATGATTAAAATGCTTATTTGTTATGATTTTACTCGGGTTAGTGGATCCGTGCTATTGTTTGACCTTTACATAAATCAGCCTGGGGCCATTTTGAAAGCCAGGCTGTGGCGCCAAAACATTTTTAATCATCTTTAAATAAAAACTAAACCTTCTTATTGAGACAAAACCTGTTATTTTACCACTTTCATCGTTTTAAATAGTTGATAAATGGAGAAGACGTTGATTTCCGCCATTTTTAAACGGCTGACACGAGAACAACAGGGGTCATCTGAGGACGGTTACTGGGGGGGTGACACGTTTGGCCGTTACACCAACGGTTCCCAACGGTTCCCAACGGTCCAAATCACCCAGAACATTCCTCATTTCCTCTCTTTGTTTGTCTGTTTCCAGCTAAAGTGGAGAAGCCGCCGTTTGAGAAGCTCTACCGGCTGGACTCGGTGCTCGGCAGCGGGGGGTTCGGCACCGTCTACTCGGCTGTGCGCCTCGCCGACGGGCTGCCGGTAAGGAAGCGCCGGGGAGCCGCTTTGTTTTGGTCCCGGGCCACATGGCGGCGTCAAGTTACGTCACTGAGAGGAGCTGTTTCCGGTCCCTGCCTTCAAAATAAAAGCCGCACTAGAGAGTGAGAATCCTTTAAATTGGAAACAATAGATGACAAAACAATCTCTTCATAGCTATTTAAGAATGCACAACAGTGGATTTCTTCTTTTTCAGATATATATATATATTAATATTTTACAACTTCTACCGATACTGATTAATTCAAACCCCAATCCCAATGAAGCTGGGATGATCTCATCTCATCTCATCTCATCTTCATCCGCTTATCCGGTGTCGGGTCTCGGGGGCAGCAGCTCCAGCAGGGGACCCCAAACTTCCCTTTCCCGGGCCACATTAACCAGCTCTAACTGGGGGATCCTGAGGCGTTCCCAGGCCAGTGTGGAGATCTAATCTCTCCACCTGGTCCTGGGTCTTCCCCGAGGCCTCCTCCCAGCTGGACGTGCCTGGAACACCTCCCTAGGGAGGCGCCCAGGGTTCATCCTTACTAGATGCCCGAACCACCTCAACTGGCTCCTTTCCGCTGGGATGATGTGTAACAAGTGTATAATGGTGCATCTCTAGCAGCTGTCTTTTGAGATGTTCCTCAGCAGATACATGCACAGATTGACAGTTTAATGTTAAAAATTCAGGCATTTCTAGTTTCACGTTGGCCTTAAAGCTAAGATTGAACTTTGATAATGAACTTGGGAACAGCAACAGACAGTCACACTACTTTATTATTATCAGTAATATTTACTGTAAAGATAAAGATGCTTTATAAAAAAAATAATACATTTTTTCATTTATTTCAGGCAGCATTTGCATTAAAAACAGCAGCATATGAATGCAATTTGTGCCTGAAAAGGACCGGGAAGAAGAAAAACTCATGTATACCCCGCCCCTTTCTCTCAACAAGCCTCTTAAACAGAATGTGTGTGATGTCACTTCCTGAATTGATGCAAATAAATGTAAATAAACAAAAACACACACACGTTTAGGCAGCTGATCCACTTGAAGTAACTGAGAATTATTATTATACTTTTATATTTGATCATAACGACGTTTTGCTCGATTAACTGCATCTTTCACTTCTATTACAATATTTAAAACTGAACAAAAATATCAGATTGTCACAGCTGCCCGTGTTTTGATCTGGTGCTTTTATTTTGAAGGCAGCGTCCACTCCCCGCACTTCTTGTTCCCGTCATCAGCTGTGCAGCTTCACCCAGAGTCTGCCATGTGGCCTTTGTTTACACAAAGAAAAGCGGCCTATGAAGCTTTTACTTTGTCCTTATAATGAAACACTGTCCGGATATTTTGCTTTTTGCTCTTTTTAGGGAACAAACATTTAATTGTTTTCATGAAATTACCATAAAAACTGTTGGGAAAACACTTTAAATAAATTATAAGAGTAAAACAAAAAGGCACCAGTTATAATGTCTGATGTCTATATTGTTTTACACAGATATAATTAATTAAACCCTTTTAAATTGTATGATTTTATATATAACTGTGAGTTAATGTTGTTTTTGTTTGCACGCAGGTGGCGGTGAAGCACGTGTGCAGGGACCGAGTGACTGAGTGGGGCTCTCTGGTGAGATTAAACCTGCAGCTGAACAACTTCCTGTCCGACTGAGCGATGTCCGCGGCTTAGTTAGTTCATCCTTTTATCACCAATATGTATTTTAAGAGAAAACACACTATTTCCATGCACCGTAGACAAATTGTTCAAATATTTAAAACAAGATTTTAACTTAAATGTTTTTCTTTTGGTCCTTCTGGATATTTGAAGACGCAATTCAGAGGTTGAACGTCTTAAAGCTTCAGTAAACTGATAACGTGCTACGTCAAGACTTAATTAAATACTGTAGTTAGTCGTAAGAGAGCCGAGGGAGAAGGCAGCGTCTCTGCAGGGTTTTTAGGGCGCACTCACACTGTCCGTCCGCACTGGTCCAAGCACGCTTCAGGGCTAAAGTCTAGTTCCTTTGACCAGTGTGAGTGCGGTCCATGGTGCGGGTTGGTTGCCGGCCACGGCCCGTTTGGGGCCAGCGTGCGTATGTGTTCGAGCACGAGGCCTACGGTGGTTCTGAGGTCATTTCCTGTGCGCCTGTTGGGACATAGAAAAAAGAAGGAGGGACCATGCGCGGACATTTCAAACAATGGCGGTGAAAGGTTGACGTTGGTGTGATGCGGAGGTGGAGTGTTTACTGCAGATTTGGTCGATGAAAAGATTAAAAAAACAGTCGACAAGACGCACAAAAACTCAGAGGTCTACGGAAAGATCTGGAAACAAAGCCACGCATCGCCATGACGTCATCAATGCGTGTGACGTGTTACGGCGTGATGACGTATAGGCAGCAAGAAGCATTCTCCGAGGCCCAGGTAGTGTGAGTACAAACGGGCCTGGAGGGGGGGACAAGGACCCTAAAGCACGGGGCACGGGACGGACGCACAGTGGGAGGGCGCCCTTAGAGTGTGTTTAAATACGCATTTTTAAAAACGTCTGCACGCTCGGCAGATGTGCATAAGTTAATGTATAGATGAGAAAGAAAATGCAACAGTGCATTATTCCACACGTGTCGGGGGTTTAGATCTGTGCAGCGAGCGGGATTAACATCGCAATAAGTTTAGTGCTAAGTTTCAACGTAAAAGTAAAGTTTAAAAACGAGTCTCTGGCGTAATAAACATTGTGTCGATGTGTTTAAAAATGTACGTTACATAGCGGAGCGTCAGAAATGATGTTATTAATATAAATTGTGAATAGAAGAGGGACGAGGATGGAGCCCTGTGGAACACCTTTGCTAACTTTCAGCGTTATTGCGTGTTTTGTTTTGTTGATCGTATGTTTCACCTTCAGTGCGGCGCCGTGGTTCCCCTGGAGATCGTGCTCTTGAAGAAGGTGGGCGGGGCATTCGGTGGCGTGGTGCGCCTGCTGGACTGGTGGGAGCGGGCCGACGGCTGGCTCATGGCGATGGAGCGCCCGGAGCCGGCACAGGACCTGTTTGACTACATCACGGAGCGCGGCGCGCTGGACGAGGCGGCCGCCCGCGGCTTCCTCCTGCAGGTGCTGGAGGCGGTGCGCCACTGCTACGCCTGCGGCATCGTCCACCGGGACATCAAGGACGAGAACCTGCTGGTGGACCTGAGGACGGGACAGATCAAACTTATCGACTTCGGCTCGGGGGCCCTCCTCAAAGACGGCGCCTACACGGAGTTCGACGGTGAGTGCGTCCACGTTGGCGACGCCCCGGGTTACTCCGACTAAAAACCATGACAGGGTCGGAAAAAAGCATTTCAGTGAACGGATGCGGTTTCGTCCACAGGTACACGGGTGTACAGCCCTCCGGAGTGGATCCGGTTCCGCCGATACCACGGTCGCTCCGCCACCGTCTGGTCCCTTGGCGTGCTGCTGTATGACATGGTGTGCGGGGACATCCCCTTCGAACAGGACGAGGAGATCCTGAGAGGGCGCGTCTACTTCCGGCGCAAAGTCTCCTCAGGTCAGTGCGAGCGCGGCGAGGATCCAATCCTCCCCGGGGAAAAAAAAAAGGTTAATAAAATAAAGCGAGACGCGTGTTTATGTGCTTCCTGTCTCGGTGTCGCCGTCACAGAGTGCCAGCAGCTGATCGGCTGGTGTCTGAGCCAGCAGCCGTCCGAGCGGCCGACCCTGGAGCAGATCCTCCTCCACCCCTGGGTGACGGGCGTTGACGGGCAGCAGGCGGACAGCAAAGTCATCACGCTGCACGCCATCACGGCGGACTCGTCCTCCCCGTCGTCGTCCTCCAGCCAGCAGAGCCTCTGATCGGATGGCGTGAGGCTGCCAGCGGGCGTGGCTCTATGGACAGCTGCCTCCCCGTGGAGTTTGAACGCCCTCGCTCACCGAAGTGTTTCGCGGTGACGCAGCGAGTCGTCGTCACAGTTCGGGGTGAAGGTGACGGAGCAGCTCAACACAGGCGGCGTTGGTTCAGTGCCCTGGGTTCGGAAGGTGCCGTGGGCGGAGCGTCGCCTCACTGAGGACCAGGAGTCGGCCCCGTGCTCCTGGTCTAGCGGCTCCTCACATCCCTGAACCCTTCCTGATGCGAGTGCGTCTGGAGCCGGTGCCGTTCCGCTGCAGAGACACAAGAAGGCAACGTGTCGCCGAGTCGATTCCTTCTCCGTGAAGGTCAAGAGTCATCAGCTGCTTTAGACGACTGTTGAAAAAGAGACGCTGGCAACGAACTCTCTGACCAGGAGTCGGTGCAGAGGTGGTTCTTCTTCCACTTTCTTCTTCTTCTTCTTCCACTTTCTTCTTCTTCTTCTTCCACCTTCTTCTTCTTCTTCCTCTTCTTCTTCTTCTTCTTCTTCCTCCACCTTCTTCTTCCTCCTCTTCTTCTTCTTCTTCTTCTTCTTCTTCCTCCACCTTCTTCTTCCTCCTCTTCTTCTTCTTCCTCCACCTTCTTCTTCTTCCACCTTCTTCTTCTTCATCTTCCTCCTCTTCTTCTTCTTCCTCCACCTTCTTCTTTCACCTTCTTCCTCCTCCTCTTCTTCTTCTTCTTCTTCCACTTCCACCTTCTTCTTCTTCCACCTTCTTCTTCTTCATCTTCCTCCTCTTCTTCTTCTTCCTCCACCTTCTTCTTCTTCCTCCACCTTCTTCTTCTTCCTCCTCTTCTTCTTCTTCCTCCTCTTCTTCTTCTTCCACCTTCTTCTTCTTCCACCTTCTTCTTCTTCTTCCTCTTCTTCCTCCACCTTCTTCTTCTTCCTCCACCTTCTTCTTCTTCTTCTTCCTCGTGGTTAAATCACAGAAGAACCAACGAACACACCTCTTCAGAGCCGTTCTGATGCCAAAACATGACTTTGATGCTTTACTCTGACATGTGGCCCGGGGGAGGTGGGGATCGAACCGCCCATCTCTCGAATGGAGGACGACCCACTCTGTCACTGAACCACAGTCGCTCAAACTATGTATTTTTGTTTTATATATATGTGTATATGTGTGTGTATATTTGTACATTTCTACGTGTTTAAGTTATTTAGTTTAGACACTTCAACGTCCTGTGATTATTTATTTATTTCTGAAACGTTTTTCATTTATTTTGTTTGTTTTTCTGCAAAAGAATAAAATCAGTTTCATGTCTGAGGTTGTTGTCGCTGTTACACACAGTTATATATATGTTGTATATATATAAAGTATTTTTTCATTAAAGCTTTTCCAATTAAACCCGTTTTTATGTTTGATGTTTGCTTTTTTTTTAAACTTCTTTGTAGAAAAATAAGCTCAAATTTGCATCATTTAGCACAAAAATCCTTGTTTTTATGGATTTAAGGAGTAAAAAATGTTATTTTTACATTATTTTTAAGAAACTTTGAACAAAAATTTCATTTTGAGACCATTTACGTAGATTTCTTTGTCGTTTTAAGGGTTTATTAAGACGCTCACAGTCACTATCAAAGAAAACTATTTGTCTAAATAACTAATATAACTGAATAACTAATATAATAATAAGTAAATATGATCATTTGGAAAATGAACGAGCATTAATTAAAGGTTCAGCTCATTTCTGGGGATAAAGTTATTGAATCTTTTGCTGTTTAAAACCATTTAAATGATCCGAACAACAGAAAACAGGCGAATACGTCGCTGAACAACGAACCTCACTGTGGAGAAAAGGACACTTAGAAATCAAATCTCTTCGTAGAGTTAAAAGCAAACAAATCCATTCTCCAACATGAGTTTATTAAATTGATTGCATTTTTTAAATACATAATTTTCTTCTAAAAATAGACATTTTTTACTCGGATTCATTAAATTCGTGATATTTTCTGGATGTTTTTTATGGAGGACTTAAGTCTCAAATAAACAAATGCATTAATAAATGTACATTTATTTCTACATTTTCGTTCACCTACATTAATTTCTTTATGTATTTCTGTGTCCATATGAGGACGGAGGTCCCGTGTGTTCATGCATTTATTAATTAATTTTTTTCAGAATTGAATTATTTCTGCATTTATTTTGTTTTTTACATTTATTTATGCATTATTAATGTAGCTATTGAGACTAAAGTCACGTTTAGTCCATATTTATTTATTTATCTATTTATTTATACATTATTAATTTATTTATTGAGTCTTAATACAAGTTTAGTCCTCCATATTTATTTATTTATACATTTATTTATGTATTATTAATGTATCTATTGAGACTTAAGTCACGTTTAGTCCTCCATATTTATTTATTTATACATTATTAATTTATTTATTGAGAGTTATGTCATCGTTAGTCCTTCCTGTTTATTTTATTGTATTTATTTATTTATTTATTTTATTTATGCATTATTAACTTATATATTGAGACTAAATACACCTTTAGTCCTCCATTTTTATTTATTTATCTATTTATTTATACATTATTAATTTATTTATTGAGTCTTATGTCAAGTTTAGTCCTCCCTGTTTATTTTATTTATTTGTTTATTAATTTATTCATTATTAATGTATTTATTGAGTCTTAAGTCATGTTTAGTCCTCCCTGTTTATTTTATTTTATTTTATTTTATTTATTTTATTTTATTTGTCTGCAGCGACACCGTGTGGCCGTTATTGAGAAGACAGAAACACCGGAAAGTACTACACGGGGAAATAAACATTGACGACGTGTATGATCATTAAATAAGTATGATTTAAAAACATTTATTAAGTTAATTTAATCCTCTAACAGAGTTAATGTGTTTTTATAAAAGTATTTTGAACAGGCGCCGCGGGGACACCTCCCACCAGGGGTCCTTCCATCGTCAACACCAGAACCACACGTGAACAGTGAGTAAAACAGATGTTTAATGGCTCATAAAGTCTGTTTTAATCATATATTATGTATTTATTTCGCGTGTGTTATTCAGTATAAACGTGTATTTATTTAACACTGATACAAAAACGAACCTAACGCTGTGAAATAAACTCAAACAGCCGCGAAATACAGATTTTCTTGTGCATTTTACGCTAAAACCCGTTTAAAAATGTCATAAATCAAGGTTAACCGGGTCTCCAGCACTATAACAGTGTTTATGTGGTTATTATAAATATATTTTAGTTTAATTAGGATGCGCTGTTTAATTCGGCTTACATAAAAAAAACACTAATTTATGTAAAATCTTGCTTTTAGTTGGTACACAGTGTTTTATTATCATCATAGTGTAACGTTACATTGGTTGGACAGAGTGTTTATATAAAATGTGATGCTTTTAAAAGGTATTTGGTGACCACTATTTGCATTGACCAATAAAAACTATTACCACTATTATAATTATTAATAATAATAATGATAATTTACATTAATTTGAATAAAAATACTTATAAATACTTAATAATTACTTTTTGGGGCGGCAGTAGCTCAGTCCATTGGTGACTTGGCTGGGAACCACTGGTTCGAGTCCCTGTGTGGACCATAAATGGAGCGTGAACTGGTGGCTGGAGAGGTGCCAGTTCATCTCCTGGGCACTGCAGAGGTGCTGTTGTGCAAGGCACCGAACCCCCAACTGCTCAGGGCGCTGGCAGCCCCCTCGCTCTGACATCTCTCCATTAGTTGCATGTATATAGGTCGTGTGTGTGTGTGTGTGTGTGTGTGTGTGTGTGTGTGTGTGTGTGTGTGTGTGTGTGTCTGTGTCTGTGTGTGTGTCATGGTGAAAATTGAATTTTGCCATTGCGGGAGGAATAAAGGAATTATTCTTCTTCAATAACTGATAATAATTCACAATTATTTGAATTAAATGATAATAAATAGCATCACATGTCATCATATCTTTGCAAACCAGTATAAATTTACTATTCACATTACTATAGATATTATTATAGTTACTGGAAGTATGTTTGTCTCTGGCACCGTACTCTACGGGGGAATTGTTGGGTCTCTGTAAATCCTAAATAAGTCATAGAGTGTGGTCTTTACCTACTCTGTAAAGTGTCCTGAGATCACTTTGGTTATGATTTGGCACTATAAATAAAATTGAATTGAATTAAGTGGGTCTGCGTGTGTTTTTCTGACGTCAGAGAGGTCAGAGGTCAGGATGGGTCGCTCCTCTAAAGACAAGCGGGACATCTACTACCGTCTGGCCAAAGAGGAGGGCTGGAGAGCGAGGAGCGCCTTCAAGCTGCTGCAGCTCGACCACGAGTTCAACTTGTTCACAGGTGAGACCCGCGGGACACCCGGGACCATGGACTCCATACAACCGTGTATCCCTGACCGTACCCCGCTGCTGACTTAAAGGTTGAATATGTAGAAACTTTATTAAAAGCTATATTTAAAACAATAATAATAATAATAATAATAATACACCCATGAGGCGTTTTGAGGGGTACAGAATGAAAATATCGCTTTTCCATAAACAATGGACATTTTTTTGACAGGTTTGACAATGACTTTCTCTTACCTTCTGTTTCCATGGTAGCAGCTGATAGCGTTGCGGGTTGCCAGGTTTGTCTGTTGTCGGGTGCAGCTACTGTCCAAGCTGGCCAAGCATTCACTCCATGGACTGAGAGAAAGGAGAGAAACACCATTAAAACGCACGCCCACATGGCTACGCTGCTCCTTGATGCTAACATCACTTTCATCTGCACTTAGCTGGAACGGCTAACGCTAACGGCTAACGCTAACTGTCACTCAAACTCCTCTAATCCTTGTTTTTATGCTGTGATTTTCTGGAGGGGACGGGTTAAAAAAGTCTCAAACAGACTCCGGTCTCCTGGAGCTACTGGGCCGGGTCTGACCAACCTGGCAACCCCACTGCTGAAACTATATTTTGTTGTTGCGACTACGATCTTGAGACGCTAGCTGGCGCTGTTCTGCTCGTTCTGTATGTTTAACCTTTGATATTCTGTTAGCCAACTTGCAGCTTTCTGGATTTAAAATGTATGTCTCCAGGTTTTACACAGCACTCAAGGAAAGACTTCCAGTTAAAGACAAATACTGTTGTAAAATGAATCAATTAGTCGAAATGAGTCGTTCCCCTGTGTGATTCATCACTTGACTTGGCGCAGGCTGACCGTTGGACACTCGGCAACGAACCTGGCAACCCGACTGCTGGAGTTATTTATTGTTGTTGCGACTACGATCCTGAGACTCTAGCTGGCGCTGTTCTGCTCATCCTCCAGATTCAACCTTTAATGAAATGTTTGATACGTTCAGAAATAATTCACTACGTTTTTCTGTCTCAGGTGTGAAAAGAGCGGTGGATCTGTGTGCAGCTCCCGGCAGCTGGAGTCAGGTCCTCAGTCGGAAACTCAGGTTTTATTTAGCTTTTTTCTTTTTAAGCCACACTCACCGGGACATAAATGAAATGGATATTAATAATCCAGAGGGTTCTGTTTTCCTCTCCAGACAAGAGGATGAGAAGGGCGAGGAGGTGAAGATCGTGGCGGTGGACCTGCAGGCCATGGCGCCTCTGCCTGGAGTCACTCAGATCCAGGGAGACATCACCAAGGTGAGGCCGCGGTGGATAAACATGTTACACTGCATGAACTTGGTCTCGTTGTCCTTGGGGGGGGGGGGGGGGTCTTTGGGACCAGGTGGAGGTTCTGTAGGTTCCTGAGGAGGTTATAGTTGTATTTAACGAGGTTCTACAGGCTGTTTGCATTCGCACAGCCAATCCAGTCACCCTTTCAGGATACTATTTCAGGGTCCAGCTGCCTAATTCCTAGTTCTTGAGGTGCGGACACTGTTTACCCTGTTTACACGACAACGCTCGCGGGTGAAAACGACAACATATTTTATCAGATGTGCCTTTCGTTTAGACGGCGACGGCGTTTTTGGGGCTTAAAAAACGCAACAAGTGAAACCGCCCTCCAGAGTGTAAATCCTAAAAAGGCTCCACTGTTGTGTGTCCGCGTAAAGAGGTAAAAACACTAAAGTGTGCTCTGATCTGCTCACGCTGACTCACATCGCATTTGCGTTTTCCGTAACATCCGCATGCAGAGTTCAGGTAAACGACAACAAACACGTGGGACTGTTTCCATCAGTGGGACTTTCAAGTGTCCTGGGTGGAGCCGAGGCGGTGGGAGGCTGCAGACCGTGCTGCAGATCCCTGTCACACTGTGCGGCGTCCTGCTTATCCGCCAAAACGTAGCGTAGTTGTCCTGCTGTTGTCTTTTTTTAACGACGGATATGTGACGTGTAGGACGACACAGGTGCGCCGTATGAACCGCTCGCTCTTCTTCCTCTCAGGTGTCGACAGCTCAGGAGATCATCCGTCACTTTGAGGGTCAGCCAGCCGACCTGGTGGTGTGCGACGGAGCTCCAGACGGTGAGACGCTCATTTCCTGTCTCTCCTATCTTAATTATTCAGCTGTCTGGTAGTTATTTCCTGGTCTGTTTCCATAGTAACCGGGCTCCACGACGTGGACGAGTACATCCAGGCGCAGCTGCTGTTAGCCGTGAGTACACACAGGTGTGTTATTAATGTCGCCGTCCGTCTGTGATGAGATGCTGACGCCTGTTTGTCTCTCAGGCTCTGAACATCACGACTCACGTCCTGAAGCCTGGAGGGACGTTTGTGGCCAAAGTGAGTCCAACTTTTATTCAGATGATTCATCAACAACACACTTTCTATTAAAGGGATAGGTTGGATTTTTAAAAGTGTGGTTATATGAGGTTATATTAGAGATATTTGCGTTTTTTAGGTGCATCGTATCGGCCGTATCGATGCGGGCTGCTGCCCTCGCCGTTAGTTTTTTCAGGTCATTATTTACAGACAGGCGTCCACAGGCAGCTGCGTGTTGCCGCAGACGCCTTTTTTAAGTTCAGTAAACGTTCCTTTTATTCAAATTGAGACTTGTAACACTTGTTTTCATCATTGTGTCATTTTTAACGATGTTAATTAAGGGTAGAAAAGTAGAATCGGCTCAAGACAATCGTCAGTCCTCAAAGGCATCGGCCCTTAAAAATGGCCGATCCCTTGTACTCCTCTACAGTCGGTGTGTTCTCTACAGTAAATGGCAACTTCACAAGACAAAAGTGGCAGATTCATGTTTAATAAACGATGTAGAAAACCGATATTTGAATCTGTGGCTTCGTCTAAATGCAGCCTCTCGTCCACCGCTGCTGTTCCACACAAACACAGTGTGTCGTTTACATCCACACGGCTGCTAATTATGCATGACGCCATCCGACCTCGTACGAATTCTTTATTCTTTCTAAACTTCAGAACGCAGTGTTTTTGCAGAGTTTGCTGCAGACGTGCTAGCAAACACGGCACGCGGCAAACTCTGTGGTGATCCTGAAGAGATGTAGTTCAATAGGAAGTGTAAACAAGATACTATTTTCCAACTTTTTTTCTCAAAACTGGCACTTTTTCCTCATCAATCTGATGCTTTTTTTTGTAGATTTGCAACTTTTCTCGTAGATTTGCAACTTTTTTCTCATCAATCTGACATTTTTTCTGTAGATTTGCAACTCTTCCCATCGATTTATCACTTTTTTGCCCATCGATTTGCTAGTTTTTTCTCACGTCTGACACTTTTTCCCTCATACATTTGACACTTTCTTTCAAAATATAACTCTCCTGCTCTGGGTCTATAATATCTGTTTTTCATCTATGGCCCTAATACACCGTCAGACTTTTAGGCAGCAAGGTAAAGCTGTGAAAATATTCTAAATATTTCATACACTACAAGATATATTTTACCCATTTTAATCTACTATCTACTGCTAAACTAAAAAAGACATTCTAGAAAATTCCCCCAGTGTAAAATGATTTCCTGCAGAGGTGCATTGTGGGCCGTGTCAGATTAACCCCTCGTTGTCCCGTGTGTCTCAGATCTTCAGAGGTAAAGACGTGACTCTGCTGTACTCCCAGCTGAAGATCTTCTTCAGCGGTGTGACCTGCGCGAAACCACGCAGCAGCAGGAACTCGAGCATCGGTGAGCTGCCGCCCGCTGACCGATCGCACGTCTCAAACAGGAGACCAACGTCGTAACCGTTTATACACCTGAGACTTTTGCACGCGGGCTGCTATTCAACTGGGGAATGTGTGACTAAATAATTAAAAAACACATTTAACTGTGTGTCTTTTTACCACATTAAAGAGACATTTAGCTGATTTAGCACCAGCTCTGCGTCACGGCGACGTGTGCAGATGAACGGACTGAATCTGGAGCATTTGCGTGAACTGATAAATCACTCAGTGTCTGTCCGTGTGTGTGTGTGTGTGTGTGTGTGTGTGTGTGTGTGTGTGTGTGTGTGTGTGTGTGTGTGTGTGTGTGTGTGTGTGTGTGTGTGTGTGTGTGTGTGTGTGTGTGTGTGTGTGTGTGTGTGTGTGTGTGTGTGTGTGTGTGTGTGTGTGTGTGTGTGTGTGTGTGTGTGTGTGTGTGTGTGTGTGTGTGTGTGCAGAGGCCTTCGTCGTGTGTCAGAATTACTCCCCTCCTGAAGGCTACGTCCCCAACATGTCCAACCCTCTGCTGGATCATTCATACGGTAACTATGAGCCAATTACAAGGCAAAGACAAATGTGTCATTTCTTATTTCAGCGTTTAAATACCGTTTAATCTGAGCGTGTAGTCCCCCGCGTGTCCTGGTCCTGGTTCAGTCTGGTCTCGTCTCTGTCCTTCAGATGTGGACTTTAACCAGCTAGAGGGTCCAAACCGCGTCATCGTTCCCTTCCTGGCGTGCGGTGACCTCAGCGCCTTCGACTCCGACCGGACCTACCCTCTGCAGGTGGGTCAACCTGAACAACAGAGACAATGCTGTTTATGTTTGAGTCTTTTTCCGTCATTTTTAGTATTTTAATAGTTGTGGTCATCATCCTTTAGTTATTGTCACTATGTAAGTAAATCTACAAGTTCTTTTAAAATGACAAATTCTATAAAGTATCTATTAAAAATGTGGTTTTCACTAAAAAAACAACCTTAAAATGTGACAAATAACATGAAAGCCAGCGTTAATAAATGCGCAAAATCATCCCATGGTCTTATTCAGCACTTGTTTACATCAAAGACAGTTTTTTTGTGCGTATGAACTATTAACGGAAAAATCCCGGAGAGTCGCTAACACCCGGTGGCTAACACTGATTAGCTCGGGGCAGCGCGGTGAAGGCATTCAAAGGTCTTTTTTAACCACTAATGCTGCTGAAAATAACATCAAACCTCTGCAGCAGCATGAGAAGAGTCCCTACACGCACAACAAAGCAGCAACAGCGTAGTTAGTGAAGCCAGAGTTTATTAAAAGAGTGTTTTAAAGACTTACCTACTGGCCCCTGTACCAGCTCCTCTCATAGTAAAGTCCATTACAGTGGATTACCAAAGTCAATCCCAAAGGAAGGAGCCCATCGGTGCTTCCTGCAAGTAAATCAATTAGTTTTTTTAATGAAAAATTATATAAAGTTTCCATTTATAATGTGGCTATTCTGGTATTTTACTATATTTTTTTATTTAGAGTTTTTTCAGTGACAAAAACCCTTAAAATGTTACAAATAAGTGCCTAAATAGGACTAAATTTAGGAAAATTAAGGTCTAGTTATAATGCAGTTGATCATTTTAAAGGATTTTCACATTACACCTTTTTAATAAAGTTGTTTTAAAGAGGTTTTGTTTTCTCAAATGTGCGTCCCGAACCCCTTGAGGTACGTTCAGGTGTTTTGTTTTCAGGGGTAAATCAGGGATAAATGATTGTTCCTAGTTTCTATCATGTTTTTGGTCTTTTCTGCAGCTGGATGCTGGTAAACAGTACCAGTACACGCCCCCCACTCAGCTGCCCATAAGCCCCCCGTACCAGCAGGCCTGCCACCTCCGCAAAAACAACCTGCTGTCCAGAGAAGACGCTCAATCGGACCGCAGTCAAGACGAGAAGGATCCGCCGGCCGAGTCCACCTGATCCGTCTGCAGAAACAGAGTTAACATTAAAGGAACAGTCCGGCATTTGGGGGGAGAGTTTCTTCTTTTTTGTCTTATAAGATGTCGGATTGATCTCTGTGCGTCAAGAACACATTAGACTAGAGCACGGTTAGCGTGGAAGCAGGAGGGACTGGAAGCAGGAGGGAAACTGCTGTCCCGCATCCAGTCGTTATGCTAAGCTAGGCTAAACGTGCACCAGATGGATAATAGTTTTTCCAATCAGGAGTGTTTTTACCGTTCCATGTGATTTTATGTGGAGTAACTTGTAAACATTTTATATTTAAATAATAAAAGTCTTGGAGGTAAACCAAGTGTGTGGTTTTTTTAAGAGTAATCAAACTCTGAATTACGTTTTTTGTCTGTACGCCATTAGCATTTTACTGCTGCCGTATATCCTGTCATGTCCAGTGAGTGCTGAAGGTCATGACCGAAAGAACGAGGTTGCGTGTCCAAGCGGCTGAAATGTGTTTCCTCAGGAGGGGGTCTGGAGTCTCCCTTAGAGAGAGGGGGAGAAGTTCAGCATCCGTGAGGAACTCGGAGTAGAGCCGCTGCTCCTTTGCGTTGAAAGGAGCCAGTTGAGGTGGTTCAGGATCATCTGGTAAGGATGAACCCTGGGCGCCTCCCTAGGGAGGTGTTCCAGGCACGTCCAGCTGGGAGGAGGCCTCGGGGAAGACCCAGGACCAGGTGGAGAGATTAGATCTCCACACTGGCCTGGGAACGCCTCGGGATCCCCCAGTTAGAGCTGGTTAATGTGGCCCAGGAAAGGGAAGTTTGGGGTCCCCTGCTAAAGCTGCTGCCCCCGAGACCTGACCCCGGATAAGAGGCTGAGGACGAGATGAGATATTGCTTTCACGGTCAAAGTGGCACAAGTGTAACCTGGTTTAAAATGGAAGTACTAAAAGTGCAAGTGACTCAAATGTGTAGTTAATTACAGTATTTGAGTAAATGTAGTTACTAGTATTAAAAGGTATTACCAAACAGCAGTACAAGGAGACCCAATCCCAAATATTCCAATACCTACGAATACTATGTCCCTTCTTTTATATTTTTAACAATTAAAACTTTAAATCACATTTGACCACTATGGGAAACTCAAGATTTCAGATTATATGGGCTTTTCAAATTTACTCCCTTAGTTTTGCAGTTTTGTTTTTGTTATTCTTCATTCATTTTCCTATGTTTTACTGTCTGTACATTTTAATTTACGTCATTATTATGTTGTGATTTGGCACTATAAATAAAATTGAATTGAATTGAATTATGTCTACAGTTAGAATGACATTTTTGGCATTGTGTAAAACTCGAACATGTAAAAAAAAGGAAGGTTTATATTGAATATTTTCCATTAAGAAAAGTCAAGATGGTTTCTAGTTCCTCAGGTTTTAATACAAATAATTAAAACTATATAACTATATATTATGAAATAGATTTAAAAACTAATGTATGATTAAGTTTGAAAATAAAGTAGGAGTAGTATTAAATAAGTATATAATACAATATAATAATACTCCTTTTCTGACATATTTTTTGGGGTTATTTTGTGTTTTATTATTATTTTCTTTACATAATTTGTATTTATGTTATTAGTCCCTTCACATGTTCGAAATAAAAACAAACTAATATGTTAATATATTAATTTCAAATGTTAAAATGTATGTTTTATGTTTTTAAATACTTTGTAGTGCTTGAAATAAATTGTTTATATTTCATTAAAAAAAAAAAAAAAATCCTCCAGAGAAGCAGAAGCAACTTCCGGGGTTCGTTTGTACGCGATGACGTCAGGGCGACGTAAGGACTCACACAACCGCATTGTTGTTGGGGGAAGAGAAGCTCGGGAAGAGCTTCTAACGGCCTTTTAAAAACAGCCGTTATTGTTGTCAACGCGACAACACTCTGAACGTTCTCTCGTCGCCCTGGATACCTGCCGGCCCCTTTCAAGTCTGACTCGGTTCAGCAGCGCGAGGAGCCGCGGCAGCCGTTGGAAGACGAGCGTTCTGAATGTGGATTTAACTGCCGCTTCGCTCCGGAGGCCGCGCCGCCATTGCTGCTGTTTTTACAAGCTGAATTCTTTAAAAACACCGAGGTAAGTTCACCCTCACTCCGCCCTCACACCTTCAATGGGAGCCCCACTACAATCTGAGCTGGTTTAACCCGGAGTCTGCCCTGCGCTGCTCTGTTTAAAAGCCACCTTTACCGATATCGAGGCAGCTTCTTGTTGTGTTGGTCGCCATGTTTCCTCCCCCCTTCACTGAGCTGTGTGTGGACGGAGTGTCCTAACGCGTTTAAACGGCCACCGTAGAGGCCGCTGCCCGATCTGAGGGCACCCCCCGGGCCGTCTTTTCTTCTAAAACACCCGTGTTTAACAAAACGTTTCAAAGCTGGTTCGATCGATAACAAAAAGGATCAACGGTGTGGTTCGATTAAGAGGAGCTAATGCTAGCAGCTGGCCCGAGAGAAACCGAACCAGCTGCTGTTGGCCGGTCGTGTTCAACAACAACAACCGGCTCTCAGCGGCTTCAGTGCGGCCAGCTGAGCCGGCTGGAGGCTCGCTGTTGTCGGTGTGGAGGGTGTGCTGCCCTCGCTGCATTTCTGTCATTCATCCAGGGAGCTGTTTGTTTCCGCCCCCTTTTTAATGCTACTTTTTTTTTCCATCACAACTTTATTTGCACGTTCTCACAAACACCTGCAGGGTTCGTGCAGGAGCTTAAATCCTTTAAAATAGTGTTTTTATGGTTTGGATTTTGGATAAAGTGCTTGAAAATGTACCTGGATCTATTTCACAACAAACAGCTATAGAGTAGATCTAAGAGCCCGAGATAAAAACATGAAATAATCCTTGAAAATTGTGTTTTTAAGGTTTGAATTTTGGATAAAGTGCATGAAGATGTACCTGATCTACTTCACAACAAACAGCTATAGAGTAGATCTAAGAGCCTGAGATTAAAACATGAAATAGTCCTTTTCAGTTTATGTTTTTGCAGAAATGTATTATTTCACCTCAACTGAGGTGCTGGAAAAGCATGAAAATGGACCTAGAAAGGTTTACAAACCCTGCACCTGGGTTTTGGGTTAACTGGGTTCACTTATACTTAGTATAATAATAAATATATACTTAACTCAGGTTAATTTAGATCACAATGTGCAATACTAACATTTCCCCCCTGTGCCTTGGTGTACATTTAAACTATTTAGCTAAAAAGTAGATTCCCTTGTGTTTATATTCACATTTTCCTACTTTTGATTGTTTCTTATTGATGCTTCTTCTATGTTTGCTGCCCACTTTGCTGCTGTGATAAGGACATTTCCCCTTTGTGGGACTAATATATGAATATCTTAGCTTATCATGTGATAAACAGTTGTAGAAACAAATCATATCCAACGTTAGAATGAACTTTCTGGATACCTGTAATGTTATTCTTACCAGAAACCGTTTTAAAAATCTACAATCCACTTTTCACGACTCATAATTTTAATTTCCGATATGCTATAGCAAGTAGTTTTCACATTTAATAGCTAAGCTGCATATGTACTGCGGGTATCTTTAATCCAGGTCTTCCCAGTCAAAAGGATGATTTCAGATATATCCACACGGCCATTATCACTGGTACTAATGACGTCACTTTCTCCATTCATGTGTATCGGGTTTCCAATGCATTTCTTACTAAAGAACTTCCATTTCAGAAATCTATAATCCCCTTGTCCCCAGTCACAGTTTTGACTTCACACACATCCCAAATAATAATATAAAAAAAACATTCCTGATGTCCATAATGTAATTTTGACCATGCTAAATACATTCTGACGGGACGGCAGTAGCTCAGTCCACAGGTGACTCGGCTGGGAACCGTAGGGTTGCCAGTTTGAGTCCCTGTTTGGACCATGAATGGAGCGTGGACTGGTGGCTGGAGAGGTGCCAGTTCATCAGTTCATCTTGAAATCTGTTGAGCAAGGCACCGAACCCCCAACTGCTCGGGGGGCTGATCCATTGACAATCCATTGACACACCCCTCGCTCTGACATCTCTCCATTATTTGCATGTATATAGGTCCTGTGTGTGTGTGTGTGTACTTCAGGCCTGTGTGTGTGTGTAACCTGAATAATAATAATAACAGAGTAAAAATATTGAATTTCTCCTTGTGGGATTAATAAAGGAATTCTTCTTCTAAAAATGTCATAACATATATACAGCTGCAGAATTACATTACAGACATCCAGTATGTCTGAAATGTAATTGTGGATATCTAGAGTTGAAAGCCCAACACACACATGAATGGCAAAAGTGGCGTCATAAGTTCTAGTAAGGATGATGTTGTGGAGATTTGAAATGACAATTGTAGACAGGAATAACGTCACTGTGGAGATCTGAAACCACTCTGACTGGGAAGAAGGAGAAACGCTATTATGGATATTTAAAATGTCATTCAAATAGGAGTGTGATTCCATTAAATGTTAAAACTGAGCGCGGCATACTTAAAACAAAATATATATATGGTGTACATGAACAGTACAGCCTTATATTATGACAACAAACATCAATTTGAGAAGAAAGCGTACTTAGAAACAAAACACATTGTTGTGTATTTGTTTTCATAGTAGAGAATTACATACTTTGCTTCCGCCCTTTAAATGTAAACTACATTAAAACATGCCAACTTAAAACACAACCTCGTAAATTCATTAATTAACTTTACTGGGTAACTGTTTTGACGTCTTTGCTCTCGATCCTGGTGGAAGAAGTCCGCAGGTGTTATAAGAAAGTAGAAATACTACAGTTGAAGTATTCACAGTTTTTACTCAGAAGCTTCAAAATAAACAGCTAAGTTAAAGTACTCATAATAAAAATATAAATGTTTATTATGGGGTTAATTGTAACTACTTTTTCTACTGCTGGGTAGTTTAATATGTAATGCATCATCATTTCTAAGTTGTATTTATATTCTATATCTGCAAATCGTATCTTTAGCCGGTCATTTAAGTTTTAAACACAAATAAATTAAGTGGAGTAAAGAAAACAATATTTATCTATATTTGTGTGGCCTCTAATACTGAACCATTTCACGTCTTTAGAATATTTTCCGATTTAAATCAGGAAACTTAACTTTGCACTGTCTTACCTTTAGGCAGTTGTCTCTATTTAACACTCTGCATATTTTATACAATGATTAAACGTGTTTATGTTCCCCGAACTAAAGTATTAATAATAACTATCAGTATCTGTACCCACGCTCAGGTATCACAGTGACACAAACACCACGGTCAAACAATAACACGTCCTTGTGTATTCGGGGCATCTGCGTGATCCCCAAATAGACGTTGATAATAAAGCGTTATGGGGCAGATGAGACTAAGTACGTGAACTAAAACGTCTCTCGGCTCAAAGGTTCCTGGTCCGCTGTGATTGAAGGCTGGACGAGACGATGACATCCTTGTGTAAACACATTAACCGCCTGTTATTGCTGCTGCGATGTCTCAGCGAGGGTTACGGCTGTTAATCATTACTGCAGGTTCTGTCGGATCCAACACACGCGCACACACCGCTCTGTGTGCCGGTTGTTGCTTTACAGAGTTACTGACATGAAACCGTCCCTGACATTGTTACTTTCCTCTCGCTTTCAGGGTTTTTACGGCCTCACGATGAAGAAGAAAAGTCGGCATCACCGACCCGCGGTGCTGAAGAGGGATTCGTCTCCCATCAAGCCGTCGCCCAACCGGGAGACGCTGACGTACGCGCAGGCCCAGCGGATCGTGGAGCTGGAGGTGGACGGCCGCGTGCACCGGCTTAGCATCTTCGACAAGCTGGACGTGATCTCCGACGATGACCCCACGGCGCAGGAGATCATGGAGTGCAACAGCAACAAGGAGAACAACGAGAAGCCCCAGCAGGTCCTGGTGCGCTCCGTGCGCCTCAAAAACAACCAGCAGAAGAAGAACGCCGCGCTCGTGGCCTCGCACGGCAGCACCGCCACGCACGCCAGTACCGGCGGCCTGTTGGAGGCAAAGGTTAGAACGGTTGAATATAACCTGCCGGTGGTGACGAAGAGGCCGGCGGCGTATTACAAATACACGGAGAGGACGGCGGAGGAGCTGGACGAGGAGGTGGAGTACGACATGGACGAGGAGGACTACGCCTGGCTGGAGCTCATCAACGAGAAGAGGAAGAGCGAGGGCGTCAGCCAGGCGTCGTTCAACTTGTTCGAGTTCCTCATGGACCGCTTCGAGAAGGAGTCGTACTCGGCCACGCAGGGTCAGAGCGACCTGCAGTCGCTGGTGGACGAGGACGCCGTCTGCTGCATCTGCATGGACGGAGACGGCGCAGACAGTAACGTCATCCTCTTCTGTGACTCCTGCAACATCGCTGTGCACCAGGAGTGCTACGGCGTGCCGTACATCCCCGAGGGCCAGTGGCTTTGCCGCCACTGCCTGCAGTGTCCGTCGCGGCCCGCCGAGTGCGTCTTCTGCCCAAACCGAGGCGGCGCCCTGAAGAAGACTGATGACGACCGCTGGGGCCACGTAGCGTGTGCCCTGTGGGTGCCCGAGGTCGGCTTCTCTGACACGGTTTTCATCGAGCCAATTGACGGCGTCCGCAATATCCCGCCGGCGCGCTGGAAGCTCACCTGTTACCTGTGTAAAGAGAAGGGCGCGGGGGCGTGCATCCAGTGTGACAAGATCAACTGTTACACCGCCTTTCACGTCAGCTGCGCCCAGAAAGCCGGCCTCTATATGAAGATGGAGCCCGTCAAGGAGGTGACGCCGTCCGGCACCGCCTCTTTCTCTGTGAAAAAGACCGCCTACTGCTGCGGCCACACGCCCGAAGGCTGCGACCGCCGACCGCTCAACATCTACGAGGAGGCACATCCGAAAAACGGCGCCTGCCACAAGAGAGCCGAAAAGAGGGGGAGGTCCCGCGCCAAGGGCTGGCAGAAGAAGAAGAGTAAGAGAGTGGAGCCCGAACCAGAACCCGAGGCCCCCACAAATGCTGGGCCCAGTATCACCGCTTCAAGGTAGGAAGGCAAACAGGACTCCCAGCATGCATCTCTCACATAAATCATTATACTCAGTCGACTCAAGTCTGTTCTCTGTCCGTTTAACTTGTTGTGTCTGCTCAGGTTATCCCCTCTGAGATCCTATTCATTAACACCTCCTCTGTTTCCCCGTGGGTCAGTTTCGACACCATCCTGAACCAGGTGGCGGTTCAGAGGAAGCGCGTGTTCGTCGAGCGGGTGCTGAGCTACTGGGTGCAGAAGAGGCAGTCGAGGAACAACGTGCCGCTGATCCGCCGGCTGCAGGCCAACCCTCAGCCGCCGAAAGTCAAGCAGATGGTGAGTGTCCACAGACGCCCGCGGTGGAGCGTTACCCGACAGTGTCGTTCTTTGTACTGAACGGAATCGTGTGTTTGTGCAGGACCGCATGGAGTCGAACCAGGCGCTGAAGGAGCAGCTGAAAGAATGGCACCGCCTCCGCCACGACCTGGAGCGAGCTCGCCTGCTGCTGGAGCTCATCAGGAAGAGAGAGAAGCTGAAGAGAGAGGAGGTAGAGTCGCTTCGTCGTTTCTGGAGCTCAGGCTTATTTGTTTTATTCATGATGCTCCACAGTTGCTGTCAGTTTCCCCAAAAACCTCCCAGATTTCACTGAGAAGTCGCATTGAAAGTTGTTTTAATGATGTTTTCCGACAGACTACGAAGTGAACTTTCACCCCAATGTTCTCGCCGTCATTGTTTGTGCCAATAAACTCCGACGTCAGACACACTAACTCACGCGTGCGTTCATCTCCCGTCAGATGAAGCTGCAGCAGTCGGCGCTGGAGGCCCAGCTGACCCCCTTCAACATCCTGCTAAGAGCCGTGCTCAGTCAGCTGCAGGAGAAGGACCAGTACAGCATCTTCTCTCAGCCCGTCAACATCAAGGAGGTTTGACGCCGTTTATGCGTTCAGTTAATAAATAATAGATCACACCGTGGCGCTGCTGTGGTCCCATAACTGTGAGCAGCCAGGGTTATTATGTGTCCTACGTAATAAATACATCTACACTCAAGTGCCGGAAATGTTTTAAATGTGCAACAAATTGTTGACAGGTAGTTTTTAGCAATTAATCAACAAGCAAATCCAGTATTTCCTCTGCATTTATTCACTTATTCATCAGTATTTTCACGGTTGGAGCCAAAAATATCTTTTTAGGTCAAGATAAAGCTACTGTCGATCACATTGCACCTACTTGGGAGGGTACGGGACGACCTGTACATCTTCCGCAGCCTCTAATGTGTCCTCCGTGTCTCCCGCAGGTTGCCGACTACCTGGACCACATCAAGAACCCCATGGACTTCTCCACCATGAGGAAACGCATCGACGGCCACGAATACAGGAGCCTGGAGGAGTTCGAGGCAGACTTCGACCTCATCATCTTCAACTGCATGAAGTACAACGCCAAGGACACGTTTTTCTACAAGGCGGGTCAGCGGATGCAGGACCACGGAGGAGCCATTCTGCGCAGGGCCCGCAGAGAGGCCGAGAGGATCGGCTTCGACTTCCCCAGCGGGCTGCATCTGCCCGAAGCCCCGAAACTGGAGACGCCGCCCCCCTTCTCCTGGGAGGACGGTAAGAAGCCGATCGATCATTAAAAAAACATGTATCATTGAACCGTTCATGTCATTTCTCCTGTAAGATCTTAAAATGATTAGAGTCTAGGATCTGCTTCTGGTCAGAACCACTTATTTCACAGCATAGTTCATAGTTTTTGGATTTTTTACTTGAAGACGCATGAATTATAGGGCGGTGTTTCCAAGGTTTGCTTGAAATGTATATTATGTAGGAGAAGTGACACACTTTGAAACACTTAAGTGCTTCTGTAGGAAACCAAGCCGTCAAGTCTGGAATGACACCCTTTCAAAATACAATCTCGGGGTCGAAATGCTCAGTTGAACAAAACAAACAACGTCTGAACCTGTGAACAGATACGATCACTCCCTTCTTCAGTGAGACACTTTCATCCATAGGAAAGGGATGAAATTACAATCTGTTATTATAAATCTGTTCAAACAACAGGGAACGGGACTGCGGTGTAGAAATACGACCTGGGCCTGAAAATCATATCTGAAAGGGCGTTACGTTATGACTGAACAGCCGGATAATCAGAATACTGTGCACTGTGCATAAATACATACTTTTCTACAGCTGTAAGGTGCTGAAAAAGCCTGAGAGTGGCTGAGTTTGACTTTAGAAAAGCTGTAGGAATCCTGTTTATTTATAAAACATCTAATGGCTTAATCAAGAAATGAGTTGGAAAATGTTCATCAGTGAAAAGTCAAGTAGCACTGACGCTCGTTTCAGTCCCCCCCGCCATATCTGTAGCCGTGTTTTAACCTTATATCAGCTGTAGAAGTGCTGGAGTGATGTAACTGATAAGACTGTGGTGCTGTCTCTCAGTGGACCGGCTGCTGAGCCCCGCCTACCGTCAGCTGACCCCTCTGGAGGAGCAGCTGAAGGAGCTGCTGGAGAAGCTGGACCTGAGCACGGCCATGAAGCACAGCCCCTCGCGCAGCAAGAGGCTTAAACTGCTCAAGAAGACCATCATGGAAGTCCGCAGCGAGATGAGTCTGAAGAAGACCCTCCGAACGGTGCCACCCGGGCCCCCGGAGCCAAGCCCGACCTCTGCCGAGGCAGAGGAGAAACCACTACCTGAACCTCCGGCAGAGCCCTGCGCTCCACAAGAGGAGAAGCCTTTACCTCCGCCAACGTTAGAGCTGCTCACCTCACTGTCGCAGCTCGACGCCTCGCCCGCCGACCCGGAGCCGCCCCCTCTGAAGGCCGTCAAACCCGACATCGACCACACTCCCATGGAGCTCGGCGACACCGACATGTCTACCTCAGTGTCCGCGGACACACCCAACGGGCACATCTCAGACCCGCTGCTCCCCAACGGCGACATCCACACCGAAGCCTCCGGCGCCGGCAACCGACGGAATAACGTCCTCTTCCGCAAGTCCAAGAGCGCCAGCCCCCAGAAACCAGCCAAGACCCAGGAGGCGGCCATCGTGTCGCCGCTGCCCCTGGGCACCAAAACTTTCCTGTCCGTGGTGATCCCTCGTCTGGAAACGCTGCTCCTGCCGAAGAAGAGAAGACGCAGCAGCAGCGCCGACGGCGAGGAGGACGAGGACGAGGAGTCGCCAATAAAGCGCCTCGGCACAGGTAGGTCATCAAGTTTCAGCAGAAAGCATGAACTTAATGTTTAGCGATCACAGTTCTGTCGTGCCACAATCCTTCACCTCACCATGACACGTTTCCTGTGTGTTTTACCTTCAGGCATAGCGAACGGTTTTGTGGTAGAGGAGGAGGAAATCTCACCGTCTCCCCGCCTGCTGGAGCCCCGTCGCCGCTGTGCCTCCGAGTCGAGCATCTCCTCCAGCGGGAGCGTCCTCTGCGGCACCAGGTGAGTTCACCGAAGTTTCGAGTATCACTGAAATAGAAATGTTTGTTTAATGTTTAAAATCCTTCCAACAGTCCGGTAACCAAATGGTTAAAAAAACAAACATTTACCTCGTCTCGCTTCCCTCTCGTCCCTTTCAGCACCGTCATCGTGTCTAAAAGTGGTAAAGGGCGGCCGCCGGCGGCTCGGCGGAGCACCGTGGACGACAAAAGCACCCTGGTGACCTGCATCGAGAACGGAGAGTTCACCAAAGCTGCCAAGATCTCTCCAGGTGAGCAGAGCGCCGTCCGCCCAGCGACATCTGATGAATGTGCGTGAGACCACGTGGCACGCTTTATTTGTGTGACCCAAAGGGCAGCGCTGTAGATGATTACTTCCAGCATCCAGAGTTCTGATTTTACCAAACCAGCAGCTCCTCCCACGTCACTGCTTCTCAAACTGCGGTTCAGGGGCCTCTTGAGGCCCTGGATGAGACCAGCAGAGACTCGAAGCTGCGGTCCAGAAACAGGAAACCTGCAGTGAGCAAAGTGGAAGTGAAGTCTGTTATTCTCTCTGTGCGTTCAGTCAGTTATTGGCTCACATCAACAAACAATATCTGAGCCATTTGTCCTTTTAGCTGCCAATCGTCTTTGGTTTAACGTGTATTAATGTAACAACATTTAAATACAAAATACAGAACAGAACATGTGCACGTTGATCAACCAGGAAGTCACGTTAGATTAAAACAGAGGAAAGGCGCAGAACAACAACAAATACATAAATATAAAAGTGCAAGACAATCGTGCTGTTTTTACTCCGTCACTTGTGAATGCTGTGAAATAGTCGATGAGAGCAGCAACACCAGCACGCTGAGGCCGACAGAAGAGTACATGTTATAGGATACGATCCATAAAAATTAGAGATCGACATATGGATTTGTTTTAAGGACCATGCCGACTTCTTTTCTTCATCAGCTTTAGCCGATGGCCGATACGGACTGCCGATATTTGGAGCCGATTCTACTTTTAATCCCCTAATTTACATCATAAAAATTACACAATGATGATAACAAATGTTACAAGTCTCAATTTAAAAAAATGAACATTTATTGAACTTAAAAAAGGCGTCTCCAGCAACACGGAGCTGCCTGTGGACGCCTGTCTGTAAAAAGTACTGGGAAAAAACTATCGGCGCACGCATCGGCCGATACGATGCACCTAGACAACGCAAATATCAGCTGATGTATCGGCCTTTCACTTATTAAATTACGTCTGGATCTTCCCCCTGACACGACCCTCAGGATCACCTTGGGGCGTCTTTACTTCCTCTGAATCTTTTTTTTTTTTTAAAGTTAATCTTTAAAAAAAAAAAGTGTGTCCTCTCTTGTGTGTGTGGCTGTGTGTTCAGACTGCTTGTGCTCTTGTGTCTTTTGGTTTGAATACTTCATAACCTGCTTATCGTTGTTCCTGTAGAGGTGTGGAAGCCCTCCGCTGCTTCCCCATTTGTTCTGGAGCCTCTTAAACTAGTTTGGGCTAAGTGTAGTGGATATTCCTCCTACCCCGCCCTGGTGAGTGAGTGTTGGTCCCCTCTGTGTCTCATTACCCATCGTGCGTGCTGTAGCTCGTGATTTGTGCTCACAGCCATGCGGGAGCTCCCAGCTTGGCCCATCATGGACTGCTTGGTGTGTGTGTGTGGAGCGGGCCGCTTCGCTCAGAGCGTTTCGGGCTCGACTCGGCCGTGCATGCTTGTGTCGTCGTCTTCTTCTTCTTCTGTGCGGCTGCTGCCACCAGGAAATACTCCACCCTGTTGCTGTGTCACTCAAGTCTCCATCCCGCTCTGTTTTTTTTTCTTCATTTTTTTTTTGGCCATCACAGATCATGGACCCCAGAGCGCGGAGGACGGGGTGTCAGCACAACGGGGTGGAGCTTCCCCAGCCGCCACCGTCGCCGCCGCCGGGCGTTCTCAGAGTCGGAGAGCGGATGCAGTTCAGGTCCGCAGAGAAACTCTTCCTCGTCCACTTCTTCGACAGCAAGCGCAGCTGGTGAGGAACCCCCGGACTCAAGAAAGTTATTTTGGTCGACCTCGAGATCAGCTAGTTAGCTAGGGGCGCACTCACACTGTCCACCCGTACCGTGCCCAAACAGGTTTCGCGGGTAAAGTCTAGTTTCTACCAGCGTGAGTGCCTAGGAGCGGCACGCTTGCCGTCCACGGCCCGTTTGGGAGAGGTGGGCTTTTGTAAAGCACGTTTGCACATGTACGAACACGAGGCCTACGGCGGTTCTGAGGTCATTTCCTGTGCGCCTGTTGGGACATAGAAAAAAGAAGGAGGGACCATGCGCGGACATTTCAAACAATGGCGGTGAAAGGTTCACATTGGTGTGATGCGGAGGTGGAGTGTTTACTGCAGATTTGGTCGATGAAAAGATTCAAAATCAGTCGACAAGACGCACAAAAACTCAGAGGTCTACGGAAAGATCTGGAAACAAAGCCACGCATCGCCATGACGTCATCAATGCGTGTGACGTGTTACGGCGTGATGACGTATAGGCAGCAAGAAGCATTCTCCGAGGCCCAGGTAGTGTGAGTACAAACGGGCCTGGAGGGGGGGACAAGGACCCTAAAGCGAGCAAAAGTTTCTATTTTAAAGCGAGTTTCTTTAAGAAGTGTTGAAGTCGTGATTCGTCAGGAACATGAAACTGAGGCCACGCTGACCACTTGTCGTATTCTTCTCTCTCCTCAGGCAATGGCTTCCTAGATCCAAGATGGCTCCCTTCGGGGTCGACCAGACGCTCGACAAAACCAAGCTGACGGAGGCTCGCTCCTCCGGCATCCGAAAAGCTGTGCGGCTCGCCTTCGACCGAGCCATGAGCCACCTGAACCGTGTCAGCGGCGTGCCGGAGCCGAGCGCCGGCCACGCTGCCACAGACTGAACGTCCTCCTTCCACCGCCACCTCCACCTCTGAAATCCTCCCATCATCCACCTCTCCTCTTTTCCAGCTTTTGGTTTTGAACACCGTCACGGCGGAGACGCTCAGTTTCTGCCTCATACGCACAACAAAACACACTCTCGTCATGTTTACCATTTCCTGCGAACTGGAACCGGGTCGTTTTCGTACCTGCGCACCTGTCCTCCCCCCCCTCCTCCCCTCCCTCCCTCCTTCCTCATCCGAAATACTGTAGCTTGTGACGTCCATCTTGTTTTGTCAAAGAGCTATGCAACGAAAAAACAACTCGGTTAGCGGGTGCTGAAAAGGTCGAACGAGAGAAAAGCGAGCGGAACCCGGGGCCACGAGGACTGAAAAAGTCCCGGGTGCGAAACCTGTCGAATGTGTCAGAGTTTGACCTCTGACCTCCTTTAAAAATGTGCTGCAAGACTGCTGCAACAATCTCACTGCCATGAGTGTGTCCATCAGTGCGTGTGTGTGTGTGTGTGAGTGAGAGCGTGTGTGTGTGTGTGTGTGTGTGACTGCAGCAGCTCCTGTAAATACCCTGTACAAGGCCTGACACTAATTTATTCACTCCCTCAGTTTGTCCTTGGTTCATCGTCGTGTTCGGACATTTACGAACGCCGTCGGAGGTGACACCCCTCCCCCCCGCCCCCCCGGCGGCGTTCCTGCTGGTGCTATCTCCACACGGAGACGAAAACAAACACACATACTGTAACCCACCTTTTTATTTCAGCTCCTTTTGTTTTTTACAGTTTTTGTAAGTTATTGAGTTCTCCAGCGTCACGGTTTCGTCTTCGGCATTAATGGTTTTGTGTGTTTTTGCATTTCCTCTTTTTTTTGTTTGTTGTTTTTTTACCTGAATGTTTTTACTGGACTACTTTCTCTTCTTTCGTTTGTACATATTTATATAAAATCTATATAGATGCTCTCAGAAAGTCTAAAATGCCTAAAGTGCATCATTCACACACCGAAACCAAAAAAACAAACAAACTGCTGCCCGCAAGTTTCCCACTAATGTTTTTATTTCGTGTCTTTTATTTTTTACACTTTGTCGTTCGCGGGCCGTGACGAGTTCACGTCTCCCCTCAAACGTCACAGAATCCTCTTTTCCCGCCTGAACCGAGCTCCAGTCGGCCGTAGGAGAGCGGAGAGCGTGCCTGTCCTAATTTATTGTGAAGCAGAACACGTGTGCGCGTTACTTTATAGAGAGGATTGTGAGAAAACGCAGAGGTTCCCCCCTGCGCGTAGAGGTTCCCCCCTGCGCGTAGAGGGGTCCCCCCTGCGCGTAGAGGGGTCCCCCTGCGCGTAGAGGTCCCCCCTGCGCGTAGAGATCCCCCTGCGCGTAGAGGTCCCCCCTGCGCGTAGAGGTCCCCCCTGCGCGTAGAGGTCCCCCCTGCGCGTAGAGGTCCCCCCTGCGCGTAGAGGTCCCCCCTGCGCGTAGAGGTCCCCCCTGCGCGTAGAGGTCCCCCCTGCGCGTAGAGGTCCCCCTGCGCGTAGAGGTCCCCCCGTGTTGAGGCCCTGCGCGTAGACGCCCCCTCCTCCTCCTCTATTGTTTTTTTGATTCATAGCATTAAATCTGAGCGGTGAGGTGGTAGTGTTTGACGTTTTATTTTGGCAGGGTAGCGATGGGTAGACTTCCTGTTTGGTGGGGCCCCTCTGTGTGGATGTCGTGTGTGTACATAGATTTGGTACTTTAGCGGATTCTCTGGGAAAAACCACAGTTCCAGCCGACGGGAGCGCAGACGAGCCGACGGCGGGCCGCTGGGACGACTTTTATACTAAAACACTGAAAGATTAAAATATGTTATGGAATCACTGAGTCAGCGTGTCGGCGTTATTCTTTTACGTTTAATTATAATAAATGTGTTATTGCCTATTACAATTATATTATTTGATTTTACCTGGTCTACTAAAAAACAAGTAACTTTAATTATCCTTTATTTAATCATTTATTGTTTTTAGTATAATTTTAAAAATATGAAATCATTTTTTCTCTATAGAACAAAATAAAAGAACAGTAAACAAATAAAAGCAACAACAGATTATATTTAAAATAATATAAAAAATAAATGTCAGTCTTTACAGGTGGGTTTTAAATGTTATTAAAAAAATATATATATATATATTATTATTTTTAATAATATATAAATATGAATATAATCATTAAAGCTTTTGCTGAATTTTCTTATTGTATTTTTATATTTTATTTTATTTAAATCGTCGTAGTTTTATTTAAAATTTTTATTAATTTATTTTTGAGTAATTTTTATTTTATAATTTTATTTTTTGTTATTGAAACTAAAGTAACTTGAATTCAATTTAATTGTTTATTTTTCAGTTTTACAAATCTTAATTATCTTCTAGATTTCTGCTCAGATACAATTATAAAATACGTTTACAATAACTACAATGACAATAATAATAATAATATCAACAAATGATGCATTAATAAACTGAAATAAATAAATACAAATAAACTAAAATAACATTAAAAAGCAGAATAATCCTCTCCGATCATTTAAAATAAAACATTTTCTTTTGACCTCTTTCAGGCAGTTTTGGCTTCATAAATAATAATAATAATATGGCATATATTTTATTTAATAGTTGTGGTTTTATTTTAATTTCTTAGTTTAATTTTGAATTATTTTTTGTTATTAAAACTTGTAAAAAGTAATTTTAATTTAATTTAACTGTATTTTTTATTTTATTTTTCAGTTTTAGAAATCTTAATTATCTTCTAGATACATGCACAAAAATATTAAAATATAAAAAAATATATTTTAAATACTTATAAATAAATGATGCATTAATAAACTGAAATAAATAAATTAAAATAAATTAAAATAAATATTAAAAAGCAGAAAAATCTTCTCCAATCATTTAAAATCAAACATTTTCTTCTAATTCAGCAGGTTTTGGCTTCATAAATAATAATAATAACTAATTAAACCGTCCACAGTGACGCTGAGAGCTTGATATAAAGTCCTAAAACAATCAAATCCACCCCCCCCCCCCCCCCATATGGGAGCGACCACCGTGTGGCGCTGTTGTTCTGCCTGTGAAACCGCCGACGATGCAGAAATGCAGAGAAACGCTGCAACAGTTAAACTATAAAAACCTGTGTTAGTGTTTTAAAAAGGTGAAATCTAAATGATGATGAGCAGCAGAGAAGGGGGGGGGGGGGCAGGGGTCATCGTCTGCACGTCTTTTGTGTTTCCACGACGACCGGTTTTAAATCTGCAGCTGCCGTTGGTTACGGTTTCCTCCTCACTGTGTCTCGTGAGTGTGTGTGAATATTTTGCTGATGACTTGACATTTTCTTTTAATTAGCAGCAGCAGACATTTCACACACACACACACACACACACACACACACACACACACACACACACACACACACACACACACACACACACACACACACACACACACACACACACACACACACACACACACACACACACACACACACACACACACACACACACACACAGTCTTTGATGTTGGAGGTAATTATCCAAGCATGAGGTAATTAACGGTGTCCGGCTCATAAATAAACACACGCCATTAACGCTGCACGCGCCGCTGGAGCACAGCAGCCGGATCAGTTCGGTTTGCTGATGCATTTTTCCAGGGGTTCGATTGTCTCGGGCCCTGGACGTTTTTTTTTTTGCAGGATGCCGACGCAGTAGGTGCACCGCCTTAACGCCTCTTTTTTGTTGGAGAGTTTGTCTTTTTGTCGTTCTTGCTCGGCCACCACCGAGGCGCCGTCCTCAGTCGTTTCTTTGCTGTGAAGTTAAAGGACGTCCAGCTTTCAGAGTTCAAGTTTTTGCCACTCATGATGCTCAGGGCACAAAAATCGTGAGGCACGCAGCGACGCAAAAGCAGCGACGCAAAAGCAGCGACGCAAAAGCAGCGACGCAAAACGCTCCACCCATCATCTTCAGCCTCTTGTCCCTAACGGGGTCGCGGGGGAGCTGGAACCGATCCCAGCTGACATCGGGCGTGAGGCGGGGTCCACCCTGGACAGGACGCCAGTCTATCACAGGACACATAGAGACGAACAGAGACAGACAACCATTCACACCTACGGGTGATTTAGAGTCATCAATGAACCGAACACCTGCACGTCTTTGGACTGTGGGAGGAAACCGGAGAACCCGGAGAAAACCCACGCAGACACGGGGAGAACATGCAAACTCCACACAGAAGGGCCCCAGCCGGGATTCAAACCGGGAACCCTTGAGCTGTGAGTGCTAACCACCACACCACCGTGGTGCTACACTGTATAAACACACTTGCCTTTGCCCTATCCTTCACTGATTTCTCTGTAACTTCCCCACAGTTGCTGCTAAAAACCTGCAGCGTGTGTGTGTGTGTGTGTGTGTGTGTGTGTGTGTGTGTGTGTGTGTGTGTGTGTTTATGTGTCGCTCCTCTACTTGTTTTTTAATTGCAGGCATAACGAGCTGGAAGAGGGAGAAGAAGAAGTTTCAGGCTTCATTAGCAAACGCTCTCTCACCTTTTAACTGCTGCGAGCGCGAGCTGCCGGAGGGGGCTGATTGACAACGTGCTAATTAACCAATCAAGGAGCGTGTGGCGAGCAGGCACCTGTGTGGTCACTCCGAGTGCAATTACCTTCTGCCTGCTCCCCTGCTTCCTGTTCAGCCAATCTGTCGGCCTCCGAGAGCCTAATGACCCGCTAATAAGACAAGCGCGCCGGAGTCCATCTTAATGAAAATCAGCCGACTCCCTCCCTCCCTCCCTCCCTCATTCGTCTCTCGCCGCCGCCGCCGCCGGCGTTGATCGTGAAGCCGGTCCTCGACCTCTGGTCACCTCTGCGTGCTGTGAAGCCACGCGGCGTTGGAGATTATTAAAAAAGGAGAGATGATTTCCTGAAGAGGCTGTTGGACTTAATTCTCTCCTCTGAAGGAGAAATGAGTCGGAGGAGGACGGCGGCCTCTCAGCACGAAATTAAAAACCTGCTTGACCCCCCCTCCCCTCACGCCCATCCTATCATCTCTCGATCCCCAGGTCATTATCGGGCGTGATTGGATGAAGCTGCCGGGTCCAGCCGTCTGTGCGGCTGCCTGGAGACGGCTTCACACCCGGGGGGGGGGGGGTCACTGAACGGGCACCATAGACTATCAAAAATGGACGTAGCGTCTCCGTCGAGGTCCGTTCTCTCAACTTGATCCAATCGTCCTCGCCTACTGGAGTCGCCATCTTGTCAGACTTTGACTTCGCCTCATTTCCTCTTACCAAAAAAGGGCATGTATGTGACGTTGGGGGGAGGGGCGTACGTCCATCTGGCTGACGTTTACCTCCGAGGAGAAGTGAGGGCCAGAGGCTAGCTGTCACTCAAGAGGCCACGCCCCTAATTATTCATACACTTTAACCTCCAATAAAATAAAAACTAGCCCCTCCCCCTCAGTGTTGTCATGGAGATATGACCTAAACACACGACAGAGGAGAAGGGTTAGGGTACTTCTGATGTAGCCTGAAGAACAGTACAGCTCAGACGAAGAGACTAAAACTGCACCTAGTGTGGACACTGGAGGAAGCTCTTGATAATCTTCCATCCTGCCTCTGTGTTTGTGTTTCATCTCACTGTAGCCCTGTTTATTTAAATACACGACGTATAGGCAGCAGGAAGCATCCTCCGAGGCCCAGGCGCGCCATTTAATTTTTCACAAATCCCGATGACAAACAGACGAAGCGAACCGCGAGTTTAAGCTCCACTGCGAAGGTGATGAAACCGAACAACACCTGGAACAGTTACAGTCGTACAACCTCCCATTAAATCTAATGGGATGGGATATGGGGTTACTGTGTGTGTGTGTGTGTGTGTGTGTGTGTGTGTGTGTGTGTGTGTGTGTGTGTGTGTGTGTGTGTGTGTGTGTGTGTGTGTGTGTGTGTGTGTGTGTGTTGCCGGGGAAAGTGACAGTACATTTCGCAGAGGTATGAATATTGTATGGAGTGAACTCATTAGACGCTCGGCCTCTCGGGAGCTCCGACGAGAGTTTGTTTTGTTCCAGATTATTTGCATGATGAATTAAACATCTCTGGGATTCAACAACGTGAAAACAACACGGCTACAATTAGACGGAGGGCGCAGGGCTATATTTACACTCCACACGTTAAAACGCCACCTGGCCCACTTTACTGTTCACCAGCTCACTTCCTGTCCGGGAAGAACACTTTAAATAATAACAATCATGGTCGTCTCATCTCATCTTCAGCCTCTTATCCGGGGTCGGGTCGTGGGGGCAGCAGCTTTAGCAGGGGACCCCAAACTTCCCTTTCCCGGGCCACATTAACCAGCTCTAACTGGGGGATCCTGAGGCGTTCCCAGGCCAGTGTGGAGATCTAATCTCTCCACCTGGTCCTGGGTCTTCCCCGAGGCCTCCTCCCAGCTGGACGTGCCTGGAACACCTCCCTAGGGAGGCGCCCAGGGTTCATCCTTACCAGATGATCCTGAACCACCTCAACTGGCTCCTTTCAACGCAAAGGAGCAGGTGGAGAGATTAGATCTCCACACTGGCCTGGGAACGCCTCAGGATCCCCCAGTTAGAGCTGGTTAATGTGGCCCGGGAAAGGGAAGTTTGGGGTCCCCTGCTAAAGCTGCTGCCCCCGCGACCCGACCCCGGATAAGAGGCTGAAGATGAGATGAGTAGAACTGAAATTAAATTGTTGTGTGTCTACCAGGGAAAAAGAAGCATGAGGCGTCGTCTAAAGACAGGACTCTGACGCCGGTGCCCGTGTGCCGTGTCAAACGTGCTACGCTAACTTAGCCGTTGAGTTTAAAAATTGTAAACCAAACCTCCATGTTTCTCTTAAACCCAACCACGCAGTTGCAAGACTGAGACCGCAGTGAAGTATTTTGTGCATAAAAGTGACATCGAGGGGAGTTCTCTATGACAACAGTGCGTATCATCAAACGCAAAAAGCATAAAATGGCTTTACACACGAAGCACAGCGGAGAAATGGCTTTTTGGCTATTTCTACGCTTTCCTGTGAGAGCTCATTGGCCGGTTAGCCAATTAGCTGCAGCTCATTAAACAACGTGTAAACGACCTTTAAATGGTACTGTTGAGAGGCTGCCGTGGTCAACACGCCGTCTGCCCCTAACTTGGTTGTGGACTTCGTCTCTTGTTCCCCTGCAGGAGCTCAAACTGCCGGCTGCTGTCAATCAAACACAGATTCGCCCCCTCAAAGGAACATTTTTCCCCCAAAGACCTTTTTCTTTACAGAGCAGGCGTTAAACCCTCCTGTTGTCCTCATTTTCTGTATACACCCTTTGTCCTCCGGGTCAAAATGACCCGTCTTCACTAAACCCCTATTATAAGCAGCTTAATTGAATTTAAACATCAAATTTCATCTTGCTTGAAGAAACCACTTGTCATTCACCACAAAATGTGTGAATAACTGAGTTTTCCCTCTTTTCTTCATTTCTATAGCTTAAGAAAATGTGCAAAACGGAGTTTGAATGCATTTTCATTCATCCCAATGACTCAGTTTGAACAATTGAAGACAATGTACAATACAAGATATGAGAAATAACATAACCCATTGCTCTGGGTTGTATTCCTCCCCATCTTCTTCTTCTGATACATCCTCCACTTCCTCTTCTGAATCACAGTCGTCTCGCTCTAGAGCCTCTTCAGCGTTGTAACGCACACTCACGGCTCCAGCACAGACAGAGTTCGGGGCCCTGTCGTCTGCAGCACCTTTATAATCTCTGCAGTCTGCGATAACACCTGTGTGTTGTTTACGTCTGCTACTGTCTCGTTTACGTCTGCTACTCATTGATCTGAGACTGATCAAAGGCACAGCCGTCCGTGAGAAGACCCCATGATCTGTCTTGTTACGTCTGCTTCTGATTAAAACAACTCAAACATTGTAACATTCAGTGGTTTGTAAATAACTCTGTGACCTTGAGTTCAACTCTTTTTGCCTCACAGGTCATTTTGACCCCAGGACGACCTTTGTACCTTTTTTTTGTTCAGCTTACATGGAAATGTGAATGAAAGCAACATTTCACTTTTTCTACTGTTGGTGCCAATCGAGGCAAAGTCATAAAATTTCAGGTTAAAGTAATATCGTTTAGGGGATTTTTGTTTGGTTTTTAACACAGTGGCGGGTCATTTTGACCCAAAGACAACAGGAGGGTTAAGGAACTTAGCAGAACTACACCGTTTTATTTCAGATGGACTTTATCAGATAAAACCCTAAAGTGAAGCTTGAACACTGCAGAAACTCTGTTAACTTCCCTCCAGTCTCTCTGTCTTTATGGTTGACTGTGCCTTTAACAGTGTGACGGGAGGGGGCTCGTCTCCAATCTCCGCCGGCTCCATTAGAGAGCTGACAGGGCTGCGAATGGGCTGGAGGCCTCGTGGCCTCGGAGCAATCACCGCGGCCATTTCACACCCTGCTGATCCCCTCATCTGCTGCGGAGACGAGCGAGGGGCTCCGCGGGCCCCGGAGGGCCCTGATGAAGTCCTGACCCCCCTCTCCAAAACCCACAGGATTAAAAAAAAACACTCCTCCTGCTGAAAGTGAAACGGCTGCTCGAGTTAGTGGACGGACAAATTGGAAAGTTTTACCACGAGATGAGAAAAGTGACTCTGGAGTCACTGGACTTAGTCACAAAATGAGTGGAAAGTTTGATACGTTTGAGTTTGATACGACACGTTTTCATGTCACAGAAAAGAAAATGGATGCATCTTCCTGTCAAACATCTTTTCTTAAGTTCCCAGATCACCGCGTTAGCCCGAATATAAGACGACCCGATCATTCTTGGAGAACGACTGGAGACCAAATGTTGTTTTAAAGACGTACCCTTTAAGATTTCCATCTATTTAATTGTCTTTTAAGTCTCTATCGATCAAAAAGTGAGTTAAAGCCATGGCGATTGATCATGTGACCCGCTATTGAAAGACTTCCTACTGGACTTGACCGTGTCTGTGGAGACACCCCCGGGCTAGATGTAAATAAGACGCCATGTTCGTGACGCTGCTGACAGCGGTCGGCCTGCCGGTGGAGCTCGTCAGCGCCCGTTATGCTGCGTTCACTTGTTATCTGAAATCGGGAACTTTCAACTTCTGGGTCAAGTTTGTAGTAAGGGCAGAAGAGTTATAGGAGCATGTGTGTGTGTGTGTGTGTGTGTGTGTGTGTGGAGAGGTGAATGTACAAGGAGTACAAGTTTAATAAAGGAATAATTTTATTTGTAAATAATAATAAAAACACTTTGAATGCCTTCAGCTGAATAACGGCTCTGTTAGGGCGCACTCCCACTGTGCCTCCGTCCCGTGCCCCGTGCTTTAGGGTCCTTGTCCCCCCCTCCAGGCCCGTTTGTACTCACACTACCTGGGCCTCGGAGAATGCTTCTTGCTGCCTATACGTCATCACGCCGTAACACGTTACACGCATTGATGACGTCATGGCGATGCATGGCTTTGTTTCCAGATCTTTCCGTAGACCTCGGAGTTTTTGTGCGTCTTGTCGACTGTTTTTGAATCTTTTCATCGACCAAATCTGCAGTAAACACTCCACCTCCGCATCACACCAACGTGAACCTTTCACCGCCATTGTTTGAAATGTCCGCGCATGGTCCCTCCTTCTTTTTTCTACGTCCCAACAGGCGCACAGGAAATGACGTCAGAGCCGCCGTAGGCATCGTGCTCGTACATGTGCAAATGCGCTCTACAAAAGCCCACCTCTCTCAGACGGGCCGTGGACGGCCAGCTGGCTGCAGTTATGCGTGGAGCGGTTGCACTCACACTGGTCAAACGCACTAGGCTTTAACCGAAAAACCTGTTTTGGCCCGGTGCGGAAGGACAGTGTGAGTGCGCCCTAATATTAGTTTAACAACGGCAGTGCACGCTAGTTGTGAGTGACGGCTCTGCAGTTCAGTTATTACAGATTTTTGGGGCCTTCTGTTGATGCGACTGTTTATCATCGTGCCCTGGAATCAAGACCACGGATATAAGACCACGCCACTTTTTCAGACGTATTTCTAGGCAGAAAAATTCTAGCCAGTATGGTAAGTTCTCAAATTTGATTCTTAAAACTTACAAACAAACTTATCAGGTTAAATACACAGCAGACATTTCCATGTTGTATAAGCTTAAATAGATAGACTTTTAGATTAATGAACCCTTTGGTTATTTTGATTCAGTGAAACTCCTCTAAAAACATTGATAATTAACTATTATTTGGAGTTTTTTCCTTCGACAACGTGTGTAAAGACGGATCCAGCAGAGCGGAGCTTCATGGTTCAGGTCCATGTTCTGCAGGCTGCTGCTTAACAAACAGCATTTAAAAAGAAAAAGCCTGCACATGTGAATGAATCCCAATCTGTGGCGGCGCGGGTCCCAGATAACCAGCAGACCTCCTCGTTGTGGGAAAAACACACAATCAGAGCAGTAAATGACAATCTGCTGCCCGACAAAACCAGAAATGAGCTGGCAGAAGAAAGAAGGGGCGGACGCAGTCGCGCTCATGTAATGATGTCGAATCAGAGGCCACTAAGAGGACACTTTTCCTCCCCAGGCTTTAATGTGCGATACTCATCAGCCTCTCCGCCTCAAATAGAAAGTGACGTGCCGGGTCCCTGCCTGTTTCTGGGGAAAGTGAGAATTTCAATTACCTCGCCTCAGCGGCGGCCAATCTTAATAACTTCTTTCTTAATTCGTGTTCACGTTGGCGTTGAGGCGTTGCATCCAGGCGTTTCCCCCTCACAACGGGCTGCCGAATACGAGACTGGCACCACTTAGCTCCATCAGGACCCCCCCCTCCCGTTTGCTGCTATCGCCCTGCTCCTGTGGAATAAAGGTCAAGTAATCAGGCATCTGGAAGGACAGCTCATTTGTCATCCCTTGATAAATGCTTCAGCGGCTAATCTGTGGAGCAGGACCCCGCCGCGCCGCCCCTCCCCCCCCCAAAACAGAAAGGTTAACCGATTCAAAACAGGAAGCGATGGAGGACGATGGCGCCGAGAGCAGCAGGTGCAGCGGCGGGAAGAATAAAACTTCACTTTGATTCAATTGTTTGGTGGCTATTTCTGGACCAGTGGATTGCGGGAAGGCTTCGACAATAACCTCCTCCCCGCCGCTTAATGACATCAGACCGCAGCGAACATTAACTGTGACACGACATTAGCAGCGATGAGGCGCTACGTTTCACCGCAGGAAAGAAAAGCTGCGGCCTCCGTCTCCCCTTTCACTTTCGCTCCTTCAACAGATTCTCCTCCCGTCTGCTAAAAGTCAACCTAACAGTGGCAGAGCGCGGAGATAAGGCTCGCTGAATCCGTATCCTCTTTTAAATCACTTCTTAAAACTCACTTTTATAGACTTGCCTTCTTGTGACGTCATCCTTTTATCCTCTTTTATCGCCTCTTTATGTTTTTATCTTTCTTTGAAAGCACCTTAAGCTAATAATGATTCTCCTTTGTCCATTAAAGAAGCCCCTTCTTTCTTTACACACACACGTATGCTTATTTTGATTTGCACTGTCAAAGTACTTTGTAAACTGCTTATTTTAAAAGGTCCACTTCCACCACCTCAACGCTCGGCCCTACGTGGAATACACGCGAAAGACAGACGGTGAACACACACTCATTAAAGTGCATTTATGTACGTAGTTATATGTGAAAACAGTGAATGAGGACAACCTGAAATAACAGTAGCAAAAAAAGCCGCCACACACACACACACACACACACACACACACACACACACACACACACACACACACACACACACACACACACACACACACACACACACACACACACACACACACACACACACACACACACGCACACGCACACGCACACACAATCGTGGTATTAGTGCTTTGACTTCAGTAAAGGATGTGAACACTTCCTCCTTCTCTCCCTCTTGGCGACGGGCCACTGAGGTGGAGCTACACTGAAACCTAAGGGCGTCAACGTGACCGACAGGAAAGTGAAAGTTACTGTGAGCAACAGCAGAGCCGCCGTCGAGACGAGTCTCCGTGTTTCTCTCTAAAGAAACATTCAACTGAACCCAGCAGCTTTTTCTCAACTACAGCAGAATCTCTGCCAAACACTGGTGAGTTCACTGAACTACACAGATTAAATGCACTCACTAAATATTCAGTCAAAGTTCAGTTCAAACCAGAATCGGACTGTTTAGTATCTGATTTAACAGATAAATATCATAGAAATGTGTCATTTTAGATCGACACAACATGTACGTTCATCCTGAAATAAAAAACAGGTGAAAAACAAACCACTGTTACACACTTTGACAAGTAGCCTTGAACTTTTGAACCCTTCTTTATCAGCCTCACTGATACTGCTGTCTGCTTTTATTGCAGCTAATGTTTAACTGTGTTTGGAAAACCTACTCAAGACATGAGCACTGCTTGGACAGGAAGCTCCACTCGGGGAAAATGTTTCATTGAGGTCCATCAGTGGCTTTTGAGGTTGTGCAGAGAAAAGTTTAAGTATATTTCCTCTGAACATGCAGCAATGACGACTGCATGTTTTCTTCTGCACATTGAATGCATCTGATTCTGACATTTGCACAGAGAGCGGGGGAGATATAAACTCTATCAGTCTAAAAGGGGCTTTGCCGGTTCAGGCTGGACAATAAAGGAGTAGTGCCGCATCCCAACCAAGTTTTCACCTTGATGATTGAGCTTTATCCCATCTTTCCCCCACTAGTGGATGGAGAACAGAGAGAGAGACCATCCTTTGCCCTGTTAGAAAGCTGGAGTTGTTCATCATGGCAACACGGGCCCACAGGGTAACAGACCGCCTCTTTGCCCACGCTAAACAGCAGTGTCTGGGAAGACCAGTGTCAATGGCAAGACTGTCTTACCGAGTCCCCATACATATGGAACCACAACTGAACTACACATCTGATTTCTTCTTCACTTGAAGCAAATGAAATAACATGATACAAGATGACTCTCTGTATATTCCACTGAGCATAGTTTGATTTTATTAAAGAACTGATCCAAATATATGCAATTAATGTTTTGTTTGTTCACTTTTTGTCCTCAGAGTGTAGATATGTCTGCTGCCAGCTGTCTGCTGACTGAAGATCAGTTTCTGTGCTCCATCTGTCTGGATGTGTTCACTGATCCAGTCAGCACACCATGTGGACACAACTTCTGCAAAACCTGCATCACCGAACACTGGAACATTCAAGTCCTGTATCATTGTCCCAACTGTAAAGCGGTGTTTGATCGAAGACCCAAACTGCAGGTCAACACTTTCATCTCTGAGATGGCTGCTGAGTTCAGACAGTCAGCTCAACAGGAAGCCAGCAGCAGCAGCTCAGAGAAACAAGTGTCCAAACCAGGAGACGTTCCCTGTGACGTCTGCACTGGAACCAAACTGAAGATCCTTAAGTCCTGCCTAGTGTGTCTGGAGTCTTATTGTGAGACTCACCTGGAGCCTCATCTGATGAGGTCAGGCCTAAAAAAACATCAGCTGATCGACCCTGTGGAGAACCTGGAAGGCAGGATGTGTACGAAGCACGATAAACTGCTGGAGCTGTTCTGTAAGACCGACAAGATATGTGTCTGCATGCTCTGCACTGTTTTAGACCACAAGACACATGATGTTGTTCCTCTGAAAGAAGGATGTGAAGAAAAGAAGGCAGAGCTGGGGAAGACAGACGCTGAAACTCAGCAGATGATCAAGGAGAGACGACAGAAGATTCAGGAGATCAAACAGTCGGTGCAGCTCAGTAAGAAAGGTGCAGACAGAGAGATGGCAGATGGTGTTCAGGTCTTCACCGCTCTGAAGGAGTCTGTTGAGAGAAGCCAGGCCGAGCTCATGGACACGATCAAGGAGAAGCAGAGAAAGACAGAGAAACAGGCTGAAGGCTTCATTAAAGAGCTGGAACAGGAAATCTCTGAGCTGAAGAAGAGAAGCACTGAGGTGGAGCAGCTCTCACAGTCTGAAGACCACCTCCACCTCCTCCAAAGCTTCACATCTCTGAACCCTGCTCCACCCACCAAGGACTGGACACGAGTCAGGGTCGGTCCACCTTCATATGAGGGGACTGTAGTGAGAGCTGTGAATCAGCTGGAGGAGACGCTCAGGAAACAGATGAAGAAGCTGTTTGAGGTCGAGCTGAAGAGGGTCCAGCAGTCTGCAGTGGACGTGACACTTGATCCTGATACAGCACATCCTTATCTCATCCTGTCTGATGATAGGAAACAAGTTAAATGTGGTGATGTAACGAAGAATCTCCCAGACAATCCAGAGAGATTTGATACTTGTGCTATTGTTTTAGCAAAGCAGAGTTTCTCTTCAGGAAGATTTTATTACGAGATTAAGGTTAAAGGGAAGACTGTGTGGGATTTAGGAGTGGTCAGAGAGTCGATCAACAGGAAGGGACATATCACAGCGAGACCTCAGAAAGGTTTTTGGACGATATGTTTGAGGAATGAAAATGAGTACAAAGCTTTTGCTGGCCCTGCCGTCCTTCTGTCTCTGAAGTCTGGTCCTGAGAAGGTGGGGGTGTTTGTGGATTATGAGGAGGGTCTGGTCTCCTTTTATGATGTTGATGCTGCAGCTCTGATCTACTCCTTTACTGGCTGCTGCTTCACTGAGAAACTCATCCCATTCTTAAGTCCCAGTCTTAACTTTGGTGGTAAAAACTCTGCCCCTCTGATCATCTCTCCTGTTTATCACACTGAGTAGAACAAACACTGGATTTCATTAAAGAAGAAAAGAAAAGTTTCACTCTAATTTAATGTAATAAATGTATATTATTGCAGAGTGACTAATTTAGGTAGTTAGTATCTAAAAAACTGCATTACCTGCCTTCAAGAAGCATTTTATACTGACACATTACTGGGGTTACGTCATGAACACTTTATGTTCATAAAAGGTTTTCAAAATAAGATATTTAAGGGTTTTAGTTTTAAGGATTTCAGGAAACATCAATAGATGTCTGTCTGGTATTTTTTCAAGGGAAGAATAAAGATAAAATCATGATAAATAATTGTATATAAGTGTTGAAAACTCAAGGGAAACTGATGCTAAAACATTCAGCTGCTGTGGTTTAAAACACCTGAGAAGTACTAAAGTTTTGTCTCAAGTACTTTTTGTGATATTTAATTTCTTTTTTAATGTCCTCGTCTCTGCAGACAGTTTGTATCGCTCCAACAACTCAACAAATACTCAACAGAAATAAAAACAAAGAAAGTTTCCACTGGATTGTCTTTTTTAAATGTTTACTCAATGACTACATGATAGTATTCAAGATTCAAGATTCAAGAAGCTTTATTTATCCCGAGGGAAATTATTGTGCAACAGTTTCATACAAAGGCGGAAAAGGATCAGAGTAACAATAAGCATAAAAACATAAATCAAATCAAAATAAAGCTAACGTCAGATAAATCAGATAAATCAAGCAATGAACCAAGTGTGACAGAGTGCAACAGATGTCGTGGTTAAGCGTAGGTATATACAATATACAACAATACGCAGCGTGCAGTTTAGCAGCAGATTGAAATAAAATAAGTACAAACTAGATAAGTGAGAAGGAGCGATAAGTTATAAGTGTTAAAAATGTTAAAAATGTAGCAGCATGTCCTACAGAACTAAAGTGACAGTATGGCACAGTGGAGTGTAGCAGCATTTCGTACTTCAGTCAGTTACAGTAAACCACAGTGAAATGTAGCAGCATGTCCTAAAGCACAGTAAGTGTATCAGCAGATAGTTACAGTAAACCATTAATAAATAAATAAAGTGATGTAGTGGTGATATAAGTGACAGTGTCGAATAGCAGCATTACTTACTGAAGTAAGTGACAGTACAACTGAATAAAGTACAACTGAATAAAGTGATGCAGTGATGGTAAATAGTGACAAAGTGACATTTTCAGGATACAGTGTCTCCACTGTTCCTCACCTGACCGGGGGGAGATGAATTATAAAGTTTGATGGCCGCCGGAAGAAAAGACTTCCTCCGGCGTTCAGTATTACACCGGGGGAGAATGAGTCTATGGCTGAATGTGCTTTTGCTGGAGGTCAGCAGCTGATGGAGAGGGTGAGAGTTATTGTCCAGGATGCTGTGCAGTTTAGACAGCATCCTCCTCTCAGACACCGCCACCAAAGAGTCCAGTGTGACCCCCAGGACGGAGCCAGCCTTCCTGATGATCTTACTGATCCTCTTTGCGTCTGCTGCCCTCAGTCTGCTGCCCCAGCACACAACAGCAAAGAAGATGGCACTGGCTACCACTGACTGGTAGAACATCCTCAGCATGGTGTTACAAACATTGAATGACCGGAGCCTCCTCAGGAAATAGAGGCGACTCTGGCCCTTCTTGTATACAGCCTCAGTGTTCTTGGAAAAGTCCAGTTTGTTGTCCAGGTGTACTCCAAGATATTTGTAATCCTGGACAACATCCACAGTCAGTCCGTTGATGGAGATGGGTGTGGGGGCAGATTTACTCCTGCGGAAATCCACCACTAGCTCCTTTGTCTTGGTGGCGTTTAGAATCAGGTGATTAGCTGCACACCAGTCGACAAAGGAGTCCACAACGCCCCTGTATTCCTCCTCCTTCCCCTCACTGACACAGCCAACAATTGCAGAATCGTCTGCAAACTTCTGCAGGTGGCAGGACTCAGAGAGGAACTGAAAGTCTGAGGTGTACAGGGTGAACAGAAATGGGGAAAGAACAGTACCCTGTGGAGCTCCAGTGCTGCAGACCACGGTGTCAGACACTCCGTCCTGCAGTCTGACATACTGTGGTCGACCCGTCAAGTAATCCGTAATCCAGGAAACCAGGGGAGGGTCCACCTGCATCGCCGTCAGCTTCCGTCCCAGCAGAGCAGGCCGGATGGTGTTGAACGCACTTGAGAAGTCCATGAACAAGATTCTCACTGTGGTCCCCGCTCTGTCCAGGTGGGCGCAGGCACGGTTGAGCAGGAAGATGATAGCATCCTCCACTCCTAGTCTCGGCTGGTAGGCAAACTGTAGAGGGTCCAGTGATGAGCTGACCAGGGGCCGAAGAAGTGAAAGAACCAGCCTCTCCAGGGACTTCATCAGGTGCGACGTCAGCGCCACCGGTCTGTAGTCTTCTGAGGTGCTGGGACGCACCTTCTTTGGTAATGGTACCAGGCAGGATGTATTCCACAGCACAGGGACCTTCTCGAGACTCAGGCTGAGGTTGTAGATGTGCTGCAGGACTCCACACAGCTGGATTGCACAAGTTTTGAGGACCCTCGGGCTGACACCGTCGGGACCCGCTGCCTTGCCTGGGCGGAGTCTGCACAGCTCCTTCCTCACCTGCTCTGCAGTGAAGGTCTGTCTGCTGTGTGTGTTGGTGGGGGTGGAGAGAGGTGATGGCGGGGGGGAGGGGACAGGTAGGGCAAAATCAGGAAGGAATTGAGGGGGAGGTGTCAGCAGGGTTGGAGGTTTGGAGGTGGGTGGTTGTAGAGGAGCCGTGGGGAGGTGGTCCAGAGCCCTTTCATCAAATCTGTTGAAGAACAGATTTAGCTCATTGGCACGTTCAGTACCACCTCCTACCGTCTGGCTACCAGATGGTTTGTAGCCAGTGATGCTCCTCATGCCGCTCCACACGTCCTTTAAGTTGTTCTGCTGGAGTTTGTGCTCCAGCTTCCTCCTGTAGGTGTCTTTGCCCTGTTGGATCCTCTCCTTCAGCTCCCTCTGGACCTGCCTCATCTGCTCTCTGTCCCCCTCTCTGAAGGCCCTCTTCTTCGCATTCAGCAGGGCCTTGATGTCTCTGGTGACCCACGGCTTGTTATTTGGGAAACAGAGTACAGTCTCTGTAGGAACAACGCTGTCCACACAGAAATTGATGTACCCTGTTATGCAGTCCGTGAGATCATCAAGGTCCTCCCCATGTGAATTACAGAGCAAATCCCAGTCTGTTAGTTCAAAGCAACCCTGTAAAGCTTCGTCAGTCTCCTGTGACCATCTCCTCACAGTCCTGGTGGTCACAGGAAGCCGCTGGACTTGGGGCTTATACAGGGGCTGCAGATGGATGAGGTTGTGATCTGATCTTCCAAGAGGAGGAAGGGCAGTGGAGCTGTAAGCCTCCTTAACATTAGCATACAGCAGGTCCAGTGTCTTGTTTTCCCTGGTGGGACAGTCCACAAACTGCTTGAAAGTGGGCAGTGTTGCAGCCAGAGTGATGTGGTTGAAGTCCCCAGATATTGCAATGAATGCGTCTGGGTGCCGTGTCTGAAGTCCCGCGACAACGGTGTGGATGACGTCACTCGCGCGCGCCGCGTTTGCAGTCGGAGGAACGTAAACAACCAGAACGATCACGTGTGAAAACTCCCTCGGCAGATAATATGGCCGCAGACTCACGGCAAGCAGCTCAATGTCCGGGCTACACACACGCTCCTTTACAGTAACGTGTCCAGGATGACACCACTTGTTGTTAATAAGAATAGCAAGTCCCCCACCTTTCCTCTTGCCACTCTCACGGTGACTCCTGTCCGCCCGAACAGTCTGAAAGCCGTCCACAGTTACGTTCGAGTCCGGGATGTCCTCGTGGAGCCACGTCTCCGTGAAACACAGCACACTGCTCACACGATACATCCACTGAGTCTTCACCAGGCCCGCCAGCTCGTCCATCTTATTAGCCAGCGACCTCACGTTCCCCATGGTGATGGAAGGGAGAGATGGTTTATATCTCCTCTTCTTTTCCCGTTGTTTACGTCCAGCCTTACATCCCCTGTACTTTCTCCTCAGTTCTTTGGGGATTTCAGGCCTCTCCCGCATTAGCGCCGTCGGTGCTAGCGACAACAGCTGTTCACGGGTGTAAACAATGGAGCCGCCGCATTGTTGTGTCCAGACGGAGACGCGGTCGGCAAAAATAGTCCCAAGAATGAGACAAACGGACAAAAAACACGTAAGAAAGTTCACGAACATAGTTGGCTAAGGTTAGCACTACGACTTACAGGAAAAAGTACTAATAAAAAGACAGTAAAATAAGATAAAATAGCAAAAAAGTGCGGAAAGGAGAGGGAGCAACTGTTGCTGGCTGCCGCTTTACACAGCGCCGGAACCGGAAGGTACTTCTACTTTTTCTCCTATTTCATGTAACTTTATACATCTCAGAGGTAAATATTTTACTTTGTACTCTATTACATTTGTCTGCAGCTTTAGTTTCTTTACAGATGACAGGTTTTCATCTCCTTCATGTCCAGGGAAACCATGAATCCCAAAAATGTGTTAATGTTGAATGTTGTTAATGCCACACTATAAGCATATGGTGATCTTAGAGAATATGAGACATTGCTGCAGATTAAACTACCTAAACAGGATATAGAGCCGTTAAAATGAGCAAGAACTTAAAAATCTACAGCAGGAAAATGCAACGAACACATTAATGCAGCAGGAATATTCATCCAGAACCATCAGATATAACAGCTAAAGACTGATTGGGAACATTTTCCTCCAGTCAATGTTTTTACTTCTCATACTTTAACTAAACTCTACAAATGTGCCATAAGGCTAATTTCTAATTTGTTGTCCCTCTGCCAGTTCATACATTAAAGTAACAACAAAAGCAAATGACAATGGCAGCTATCGCCAACATGCGGATGTATTAAAAGCAAGTGAAGTGAAGCACAGGTAATGATTTAAGTTATTAATAGAAAGCAAACATCTTAAGACAACATTTAATCACCTTGCAGGACCTGCTCTCCCTCTTGGTGACGGGCCACTGAGAGGTGGAGCAACACTGAAACTTAAGGGCGTCAACGTGACTAACAGGAAAATTAAAGTTACTGTGAGCAACAGCAGAGCCGCCGTTGAGACAAGTCTCCGTGTTTCTCTCTAAAGAAACATTCAACTGAACCCAGCAGCTTTTTCTCAACAACAGCAGAATCTCTGCCAAACACTGGTGAGTTCACTGAACTACACAGATCAAATGCACTCACTAAATATTCAGTCAAAGTTCAGTTCAAACCAGAATCGGACTGTTTCATATCTGATTTAACATATAAATATCATAGAAATGTGTCATTTTAGATCGACACAACATGTACGTTCATCCAGAAATAAAAAACAGGTGAAAACCAAACCTCAGTGACTGAACTCTTGCTTGCTAAAGCACCTAGCATTAGCTAAAGCAGCTAGCATTAGCTCAAACTAACTTACAAGCCTGTGTTCTGCATGAACTCAAATCAACTCAGAGCAAATGTTTCACTGGAGGTCCATCGGTGGCCTTGGAGGTTGTGGAGAGATATTATATTTTATAACATTTCCTGCAGTCTAGAGCAGTATCTTTTACTTTTCTTCTGCACATAAAATGTCTCTGATTGACTACTCTTTGTGTTTTTATTTTAATTTACTTGAATAACAACCAGCAGCTAATAGCTAAATGCTGCAGCAGTAATATGTAACTGGCAGCATGCAGAGATCAGACAGAGGAAGCCTTCAGAAATTATGTAAAACCACAGAGGAAAAAAAAGGCAGTCACCTCCATTTATATACTATAATATTCTATTAATCATATATTGATTTTATTGTACAACTAAATAACTTTTTGTCCTCAGAGTGTAGATATGTCTGCTGCCAGCTTCCTGCTGACTGAAGATCAGTTTCTGTGCTCCATCTGTCTGGATGTGTTCACTGATCCTGTCACCACACCATGTGGACACAACTTCTGCAAAACCTGCATCACAGAACACTGGAACATTAAAGTCCCGTATCAGTGTCCCAACTGTAAAGCTGTGTTTGATCGAAGACCCAAACTGCAGGTCAACACTTTCATCTCTGAGATGGCTGCTCAGTTCAGACAGTCAGCTCAACTGGAAGCCAGCAGCAGCAGCTCAGAGAAACAAGTGTCCAAACCAGGAGACGTTCCCTGTGACGTCTGCACTGGAACCAAACTGAAGGCCCTGAAGTCCTGCCTGGTGTGTCTGGAGTCTTATTGTGAGACTCACCTGGAGCCTCATCTGATGAGGTCAGGCCTCAAAAAACATCAGCTGATCGACCCTGTGGAGAACCTGGAAGGCAGGATGTGTACGAAGCACGATAAACTGCTGGAGCTGTTCTGTAAGACCGACCAGATATGTGTCTGCATGCTCTGCACTGTTTTAGACCACAAGACACACGATGTTGTTCCTCTGAAAGAAGGATGTGAAGAAAAGAAGGCAGAGCTTGGAAAGACAGACGCTGAAACTCAGCAGATGATCCAGGAGAGACGACAGAAGATTCAGGAGATCAAACAGTCGGTGCAGCTCAGTAAGAAAGGTGCAGACAGAGAGATGGCGGATGGTGTTCAGGTCTTCACCGCTCTGAAGGAGTCTGTTGAGAGAAGCCAGGCAGAGCTCATGGACACGATCAAAGAGAAGCAGAGAAAGACAGAGAAACAGGCTGAAGGCTTCATTAAAGAGCTGGAACAGGAAATCTCTGAGCTGAAGAAGAGAAGCACTGAGGTGGAGCAGCTCTCACTGTCTGAAGACCACCTCTACCTCCTCCAAAGCTTTACGTCTCTGAACGCTGCTCCACCCACCAAGGACTGGACACGAGTCAGGGTCTGTCCACCTTCATATGAGGGGACTGTAGTGAGAGCTGTGAATCAGCTGGAGGAGACGCTCAGTGAACAGATGAAGAAGCTGTTTGAGGTCGAGCTGAAGAGGGTCCAGCATTCTGCAGTGGACGTGACACTTGATCCTGATACAGCACATCCCGACCTCATCCTGTCTGATGATGGGAAACAAGTTAAAGATAGTGATGTAACGAAGAATCTCCCAGACAATCCAGAGAGATTTGATACTTGTGTTATGGTTTTAGCAAAGCAGAGTTTCTCTTCAGGAAGATTTTATTACGAGATTAAGGTTAAAGGGAAGACTGAGTGGGATTTAGGAGTGGTCAGAGAGTCAATCAACAGGAAGGGAGATATCACAGCGAGCCCTCAGGAAGGTTTTTGGAGGATATGTTTGAGGAATGAAAATGACTACCAAGCTTGTGCTGACCCTGACGTCCTTCTGTCTCTGAAGTCTGGTCCTGAGAAGGTGGGGGTGTTTGTGGATTATGAGGAGGGTCTGGTCTCCTTTTATGACGTTGATGCTGCAGCTCTGATCTACTCCTTTACTGGCTGCTGCTTCACTGAGAAACTCATCCCATATTTAAGTCCCAGTCTTAACTATGGTGGTAAAAACTCATCCCCTCTGATCATCTCTCCTGTTGATCACACTGAGTAGAACAAACACTGGATTTCATTAAAGAAGAAAAGAAAAGATTCACTCTAATTTAATATAATAAATGTATATTATTGCAGAGTGACTAATTTAGGTAGTTAGTATCTAAAAAACTGCATTACCTGCCTTCAAGAAGCATTTTATATCGACACATTACTGGGGTTACGTCATGAACACTTTATGTTCATAAAAGGTTTTCAAAATAAGATATTTAAGGGTTTTAGTTTTAAGGATTTCAGGAAAAATCAATAGATGTCTATCTGGTATTTTTTCAAGGGAAGAATAAAGATAAAATCATGATAAATAATTGTATATAAGTGTTGAAAACTCAAGGGAATCGGATGCTTAAACATTCAGCTGCTGTGGTTTAAGACACCAGAGAAGTACTAAAGTGTTGTCTCAAGTACTTTTTGTGATATTTAATTTAATCTTTAATGTCCTCGTCTCTGCAGACAGTTTGTATCGCTCCAACAACTCAACAAATACTCAACAGAAATAAAAACAAAGAAAGTTTCCACTGGATTGTCTTTTTTTAAATGTTTACTCAATGACTACATAATAGTATTCATTCGAGGTACTTCTACTTTTTCTCCTATTTCATGTAACTTTAAACATCTCAGAGGTAAATGTTTTACTTTGTACTCCATTACATTTGTCTGCAGCTTTAGTTTCTTTACAGATGACAGGTTTTCATCTCCATGTCCAGGGAAACCATGAATCTCAAAAATGTGTTGATGTTGAATGTTGTTAATGCCACACTATAAGCATATGGTGATCTTATAGAATATGAGACATTGCTGCAGTTTAAACTACCTAAACAGGATATAAAGCCGTTAAAATAAGCAACAACTTAAACATCTACAGCAGGAAAATGCAACAAACACATTAATGCAGCAGGAATATTCAACAGGAACCATCAGATATAACAGCTAAAGACTGATTGGGAACATTTTCCTCCAGTCAATGTTTTTACTTCTCATACTTTAACTCAACTCTACAAATGTGCCATAAGGCTCATTTCTAATTTGTTGTCCCTCTGCCAGTTCATACATTAAAGTAACAACAAAAGCAAATGACAATGGCAGCTATCGCCAACATGCGGATGTATTAAAAGCAAGTGAAGTGAAGCACAGGAAATGATTTAAGTTATTAATAGAAAGCAAACATCTTAAGACAACATTTAATCACCTTGCAGGACCTGCTCTCCCTCTTGGTGACGGGCCACTGAGAGGTGGAGCAACACTGAAACTTAAGGGCGTCAACGTGACCGACAGGAAAATTAAAGTTACTGTGAGCAACAGCAGAGCCGCCGTCGAGACAAGTCTCCATGTTTCTCTCTAAAGAAACATTCAACTGAACCCAGCAGCTTTTTCTCAACAACAGCAGAATCTCTGCCAAACACTGGTGAGTTCACTGAACTACACAGATTAAATGCACTCACTAAATATTCAGTCAAAGTTCAGTTCAAACCAGAATCGGACTGTTTCATATCTGATTTAACATATAAATATCATAGAAATGTGTCATTTTAGATCGACACAACATGTACCTTCATCCAGAAATATAAAAACAGGTGAAAGCCAAACCTCAGTGACTGAACTCTTGCTTGCTTAAGCAGCTAGCATTAGCTAAAGCAGGTAGCATTAGCTCAAGCTAACTTACAAGCCTGTGTTCAGTATGAAATCAATTTCAACTCAGAGCAAATGTTTCACTGGAGGTCCATCGGTGGCCAACTTAAACATCTACAGCAGGAAAATGTAACATACACATTAATGCAGCAGGAATATTCATCCAGAACCATCAGATATAACAGCTAAAGACTGATTGGGAACATTTTCCTCCAGTCAATGTTTTTACTTCTCATACTTTAACTAAACTCTACAAATGTGCCATAAGGCTCATTTCTAATTTGTTGTCCCTCTGCCAGTTCATACATTAAAGTAACAATAAAAGCAAATGACAATGGCAGCTATCGCCAACATGCGGATGTATTAAAAGCAAGTGAAGTGAAGCACGGGAAATGATTTAAGTTATTAATAGAGAGCAAACATCTTAAGACAACATTTAATCACCTTGCAGGACCTGCTCTCCCTCTTGGTGACGGGCCACTGAGAGGTGGAGCAACACTGAAACCTGAGGGCGTCAACGTGACTAACAGGAAAGTTAAAGTTACTGTGAGCAACAGCAGAGCCGCCGTCGAGACAAGTCTCCGTGTTTCTCTCTAAAGAAACATTCAACTGAACCCAGCAGCTTTTTCTCAACAACAGCAGAATCTCTGCCAAACACTGGTGAGTTCACTGAACTACACAGATTAAATGCACTCACTAAATATTCCGTCAAAGTTCAGTTCAAACCAGAATCGGACTGTTTCATATCTGATTTAACATATAAATATCATAGAAATGTGTCATTTTAGATCGACACAACATGTACGTTCATCCAGAAATATAAAAACAGGTGAAAGCCAAACCTCAGTGACTGAACTCTTGCTTGCTTAAGCAGCTAGCATTAGCTAAAGCAGGTAGCATTAGCTCAAGCTAACTTACAAGCCTGTGTTCAGTATGAACTCAATTTCAACTCAGAGCAAATGTTTCACTGGAGGTCCATCGGTGGCCTTGGAGGTTGTGGAGAGATATTATATTTTATAACATTTCCTGCAGTCTAGAGCATTATCTTTTACTTTTCTTCTGCACATTAAAATTCCCTTATTGACTACTCTGTGTTTTTATTTTAATTTACTTGAATAACAACCAGCAGCTAATAACCAAATGCTGCAGCAGTAATATGTAACTGGCAGCTTGCAGAGATCAGACAGAGTAAGCCTTCAGAAATTATGTAAAACCACAGAGGAAAAAAAAGGCAGTCACCTCCATTTATATACTATAATATTCTATTAATCATATATTGATTTTATTGTACAACTAAATAACTTTTTGCCCTCAGAGTGTAGATATGTCTGCTGCCAGCTTTCTGCTGTCTGAAGATAAGTTTCTGTGCTCCATCTGTCTGGATGTGTTCACTGATCCAGTCAGCACACCATGTGGACACAACTTCTGCAAAACCTGCATCACCGAACACTGGAACATTCAAGTCCCGTATCAGTGTCCCAACTGTAAAGCGGTGTTTGATCGAAGACCCAAACTGCAGGTCAACACTTTCATCTCTGAGATGGCTGCTCAGTTCAGACAGTCAGCTCAACAGGAAGCCAGCAGCAGCAGCTCAGAGCAACAAGTGTCCAAACCAGGAGAAGTTCCCTGTGACGTCTGCACTGGAACCAAACTGAAGGCCCTGAAGTCCTGCCTGGTGTGTCTGGAGTCTTATTGTGAGACTCACCTGGAGCCTCATCTGACGAGGTCAGGCCTCAAAAAACATCAGCTGATTGACCCTGTGGAGAACCTGGAAGGCAAGATGTGTACGAAGCACGATAAACTGCTGGACCTGTTCTGTAAGACCGACCAGATGTGTGTCTGCATGCTCTGCACTGTTTTAGACCACAAGACACACGATGTTGTTCCTCTGAAAGAAGGATGTGAAGAAAAGAAGGCAGAGCTGGGGAAGACAGACGCTGAAACTCAGCAGATGATCCAGGAGAGACGACAGAAGATTCAGGAGATCAAACAGTCGGTGCAGCTCAGTAAGAAAGGTGCAGACAGAGAGATGGCAGATGGTGTTCAGGTCTTCACCGCTCTGAAGGAGTCTGTTGAGAGAAGCCAGGCCGAGCTCATGGACACGATCAAAGAGAAGCAGAGAAAGACAGAGAAACAGGCTGAAGGCTTCATTAAAGAGCTGGAACAGGAAATCTCTGAGCTGAAGAAGAGAAGCACTGAGGTGGAGAAGCTCTCACAGTCTGAAGACCACCTCCACCTCCTCCAAAGTTTCACGTCTCTGAACGCTGCTCCACCCACCAAAGACTGGACACGAGTCAGGGTCGGTCCACCTTCATATGAGGGGACTGTAGTGAGAGCTGTGAATCAGCTGGAGGAGACGCTCAGGAAACAGATGAAGAAGCTGTTTGAGGTCGAGCTGAAGAGGGTCCAGCAGTCTGCAGTGGACGTGACACTTGATCCTGATACAGCACATCCTTACCTCATCCTGTCTGATGATAGGAAACAAGTTAAATGTGGTGATGTAACGAAGAATCTCCCAGACAATCCAGAGAGATTTGATACTTGTGCTATTGTTTTAGCAGAGCAGAGTTTCTCTTCAGGAAGATTTTATTACGAGATTAAGGTTAAAGGGAAGACTGTGTGGGATTTAGGAGTGGTCAGAGAGTCGATCAACAGGAAGGGACATATCACAGCGAGACCTCAGAAAGGTTTTTGGACGATATGTTTGAGGAATGAAAATGAGTACAAAGCTTTTGCTGGCCCTGCCGTCCTTCTGTCTCTGAAGTCTGGTCCTGAGAAGGTGGGGGTGTTTGTGGATTATGAGGAGGGTCTGGTCTCCTTTTATGATGTTGATGCTGCAGCTCTGATCTACTCCTTTACTGGCTGCTGCTTCACTGAGAAACTCATCCCATTCTTAAGTCCCAGTCTTAACTTTGGTGGTAAAAACTCTGCCCCTCTGATCATCTCTCCTGTTTATCACACTGAGTAGAACAAACACTGGATTTCATTAAAGAAGAAAAGAAAAGATTCACTCTAATTTAATATAATAAATGTATATTATTGCAGAGTGACTAATTTAGGTAGTTAGTATCTGAAAAACTGCATTACCTGCCTTCAAGAAGCATTTTATACTGACACATTACTGGGGTTACGTCATGAACACTTTATGTTCATAAAAGGTTTTCAAAATAAGATATTTAAGGGTTTTAGTTTTAAGGATTTCAGGAAACATCAATAGATGTCTGTCTGGTATTTTTTCAAGGGAAGAATAAAGATAAAATCATGATAAATAATTGTATATAAGTGTTGAAAACTCAAGGGAAACTGATGCTAAAACATTCAGCTGCTGTGGTTTAAAACACCTGAGAAGTACTAAAGTTTTGTCTCAAGTACTTTTTGTGATATTTAATTTCTTTTTTAATGTCCTCGTCTCTGCAGACAGTTTGTATCGCTCCAACAACTCAACAAATACTCAACAGAAATAAAAACAAAGAAAGTTTCCACTGGATTGTCTTTTTTAAATGTTTACTCAATGACTACATGATAGTATTCAAGATTCAAGATTCAAGAAGCTTTATTTATCCCGAGGGAAATTATTGTGCAACAGTTTCATACAAAGGCGGAAAAGGATCAGAGTAACAATAAGCATAAAAACATAAATCAAATCAAAATAAAGCTAACGTCAGATAAATCAGATAAATCAAGCAATGAACCAAGTGTGACAGAGTGCAACAGATGTCGTGGTTAAGCGTAGGTATATACAATATACAACAATACGCAGCGTGCAGTTTAGCAGCAGATTGAAATAAAATAAGTACAAACTAGATAAGTGAGAAGGAGCGATAAGTTATAAGTGTTAAAAATGTTAAAAATGTAGCAGCATGTCCTACAGAACTAAAGTGACAGTATGGCACAGTGGAGTGTAGCAGCATTTCGTACTTCAGTCAGTTACAGTAAACCACAGTGAAATGTAGCAGCATGTCCTAAAGCACAGTAAGTGTATCAGCAGATAGTTACAGTAAACCATTAATAAATAAATAAAGTGATGTAGTGGTGATATAAGTGACAGTGTCGAATAGCAGCATTACTTACTGAAGTAAGTGACAGTACAACTGAATAAAGTACAACTGAATAAAGTGATGCAGTGATGGTAAATAGTGACAAAGTGACATTTTCAGGATACAGTGTCTCCACTGTTCCTCACCTGACTGGGGGGAGATGAATTATAAAGTTTGATGGCCGCCGGAAGAAAAGACTTCCTCCGGCGTTCAGTATTACACCGGGGGAGAATGAGTCTATGGCTGAATGTGCTTTTGCTGGAGGTCAGCAGCTGATGGAGAGGGTGAGAGTTATTGTCCAGGATGCTGTGCAGTTTAGACAGCATCCTCCTCTCAGACACCGCCACCAAAGAGTCCAGTGTGACCCCCAGGACGGAGCCAGCCTTCCTGATGATCTTACTGATCCTCTTTGCGTCTGCTGCCCTCAGTCTGCTGCCCCAGCACACAACAGCAAAGAAGATGGCACTGGCTACCACTGACTGGTAGAACATCCTCAGCATGGTGTTACAAACATTGAATGACCAGAGCCTCCTCAGGAAATAGAGGCGACTCTGGCCCTTCTTGTATACAGCCTCAGTGTTCTTGGAAAAGTCCAGTTTGTTGTCCAGGTGTACTCCAAGATATTTGTAATCCTGGACAACATCCACAGTCAGTCCGTTGATGGAGATGGGTGTGGGGGCAGATTTACTCCTGCGGAAATCCACCACTAGCTCCTTTGTCTTGGTGGCGTTTAGAATCAGGTGATTAGCTGCACACCAGTCGACAAAGGAGTCCACAACGCCCCTGTATTCCTCCTCCTTCCCCTCACTGACACAGCCAACAATTGCAGAATCGTCTGCAAACTTCTGCAGGTGGCAGGACTCAGAGAGGAACTGAAAGTCTGAGGTGTACAGGGTGAACAGAAATGGGGAAAGAACAGTACCCTGTGGAGCTCCAGTGCTGCAGACCACGGTGTCAGACACTCCGTCCTGCAGTCTGACATACTGTGGTCGACCCGTCAAGTAATCCGTAATCCAGGAAACCAGGGGAGGGTCCACCTGCATCGCCGTCAGCTTCCGTCCCAGCAGAGCAGGCCGGATGGTGTTGAACGCACTTGAGAAGTCCATGAACAAGATTCTCACTGTGGTCCCCGCTCTGTCCAGGTGGGCGCAGGCACGGTTGAGCAGGAAGATGATAGCATCCTCCACTCCTAGTCTCGGCTGGTAGGCAAACTGTAGAGGGTCCAGTGATGAGCTGACCAGGGGCCGAAGAAGTGAAAGAACCAGCCTCTCCAGGGACTTCATCAGGTGCGACGTCAGCGCCACCGGTCTGTAGTCTTCTGAGGTGCTGGGACGCACCTTCTTTGGTAATGGTACCAGGCAGGATGTATTCCACAGCACAGGGACCTTCTCGAGACTCAGGCTGAGGTTGTAGATGTGCTGCAGGACTCCACACAGCTGGATTGCACAAGTTTTGAGGACCCTCGGGCTGACACCGTCGGGACCCGCTGCCTTGCCTGGGCGGAGTCTGCACAGCTCCTTCCTCACCTGCTCTGCAGTGAAGGTCTGTCTGCTGTGTGTGTTGGTGGGGGTGGAGAGAGGTGATGGCGGGGGGGAGGGGACAGGTAGGGCAAAATCAGGAAGGAATTGAGGGGGAGGTGTCAGCAGGGTTGGAGGTTTGGAGGTGGGTGGTTGTAGAGGAGCCGTGGGGAGGTGGTCCAGAGCCCTTTCATCAAATCTGTTGAAGAACAGATTTAGCTCATTGGCACGTTCAGTACCACCTCCTACCATCTGGCTACCAGATGGTTTGTAGCCAGTGATGCTCCTCATGCCGCTCCACACGTCCTTTAAGTTGTTCTGCTGGAGTTTGTGCTCCAGCTTCCTCCTGTAGGTGTCTTTGCCCTGTTGGATCCTCTCCTTCAGCTCCCTCTGGACCTGCCTCATCTGCTCTCTGTCCCCCTCTCTGAAGGCCCTCTTCTTCGCATTCAGCAGGGCCTTGATGTCTCTGGTGACCCACGGCTTGTTATTTGGGAAACAGAGTACAGTCTCTGTAGGAACAACGCTGTCCACACAGAAATTGATGTACCCTGTTATGCAGTCCGTGAGATCATAAAGGTCCTCCCCATGTGAATTACAGAGCAAATCCCAGTCTGTTAGTTCAAAGCAACCCTGTAAAGCTTCGTCAGTCTCCTGTGACCATCTCCTCACAGTCCTGGTGGTCACAGGAAGCCGCTGGACTTGGGGCTTATACAGGGGCTGCAGATGGATGAGGTTGTGATCTGATCTTCCAAGAGGAGGAAGGGCAGTGGAGCTGTAAGCCTCCTTAACATTAGCATACAGCAGGTCCAGTGTCTTGTTTTCCCTGGTGGGACAGTCCACAAACTGCTTGAAAGTGGGCAGTGTTGCAGCCAGAGTGATGTGGTTGAAGTCCCCAGATATTGCAATGAATGCGTCTGGGTGCCGTGTCTGAAGTCCCGCGACAACGGTGTGGATGACGTCACTCGCGCGCGCCGCGTTTGCAGTCGGAGGAACGTAAACAACCAGAACGATCACGTGTGAAAACTCCCTCGGCAGATAATATGGCCGCAGACTCACGGCAAGCAGCTCAATGTCCGGGCTACACACACGCTCCTTTACAGTAACGTGTCCAGGATGACACCACTTGTTGTTAATAAGAATAGCAAGTCCCCCACCTTTCCTCTTGCCACTCTCACGGTGACTCCTGTCCGCCCGAACAGTCTGAAAGCCGTCCACAGTTACGTTCGAGTCCGGGATGTCCTCGTGGAGCCACGTCTCCGTGAAACACAGCACACTGCTCACACGATACATCCACTGAGTCTTCACCAGGCCCGCCAGCTCGTCCATCTTATTAGCCAGCGACCTCACGTTCCCCATGGTGATGGAAGGGAGAGATGGTTTATATCTCCTCTTCTTTTCCCGTTGTTTACGTCCAGCCTTACATCCCCTGTACTTTCTCCTCAGTTCTTTGGGGATTTCAGGCCTCTCCCGCATTAGCGCCGTCGGTGCTAGCGACAACAGCTGTTCACGGGTGTAAACAATGGAGCCGCCGCATTGTTGTGTCCAGACGGAGACGCGGTCGGCAAAAATAGTCCCAAGAATGAGACAAACGGACAAAAAACACGTAAGAAAGTTCACGAACATAGTTGGCTAAGGTTAGCACTACGACTTACAGGAAAAAGTACTAATAAAAAGACAGTAAAATAAGATAAAATAGCAAAAAAGTGCGGAAAGGAGAGGGAGCAACTGTTGCTGGCTGCCGCTTTACACAGCGCCGGAACCGGAAGGTACTTCTACTTTTTCTCCTATTTCATGTAACTTTATACATCTCAGAGGTAAATGTTTTACTTTGTACTCTATTACATTTGTCTGCAGCTTTAGTTTCTTTACAGATGACAGGTTTTCATCTCCTTCATGTCCAGGGAAACCATGAATCCCAAAAATGTGTTAATGTTGAATGTTGTTAATGCCACACTATAAGCATATGGTGATCTTAGAGAATATGAGACATTGCTGCAGATTAAACTACCTAAACAGGATATAGAGCCGTTAAAATGAGCAAGAACTTAAAAATCTACAGCAGGAAAATGCAACGAACACATTAATGCAGCAGGAATATTCATCCAGAACCATCAGATATAACAGCTAAAGACTGATTGGGAACATTTTCCTCCAGTCAATGTTTTTACTTCTCATACTTTAAACTCTACAAATGTGCCATAAGGCTAATTTCTAATTTGTTGTCCCTCTGCCAGTTCATACATTAAAGTAACAACAAAAGCAAATGACAATGGCAGCTATCGCCAACATGCGGATGTATTAAAAGCAAGTGAAGTGAAGCACAGGTAATGATTTAAGTTATTAATAGAAAGCAAACATCTTAAGACAACATTTAATCACCTTGCAGGACCTGCTCTCCCTCTTGGTGACGGGCCACTGAGAGGTGGAGCAACACTGAAACCTAAGGGCGTCAACGTGACTAACAGGAAAGTGAAAGTTACTGTGAGCAACAGCAGAGCCGCCGTTGAGACAAGTCTCCGTGTTTCTCTCTAAAGAAACATTCAACTGAACCCAGCAGCTTTTTCTCAACAACAGCAGAATCTCTGCCAAACACTGGTGAGTTCACTGAACTACACAGATCAAATGCACTCACTAAATATTCAGTCAAAGTTCAGTTCAAACCAGAATCGGACTGTTTCATATCTGATTTAACATATAAATATCATAGAAATGTGTCATTTTAGATCGACACAACATGTACGTTCATCCAGAAATAAAAAACAGGTGAAAGCCAAACCTCAGTGACTGAACTCTTGCTTGCTAAAGCACCTAGCATTAGCTAAAGCAGCTAGCATTAGCTCAAACTAACTTACAAGCCTGTGTTCTGCATGAACTCAAATCAACTCAGAGCAAATGTTTCACTGGAGGTCCATCGGTGGCCTTGGAGGTTGTGGAGAGATATTATATTTTATAACATTTCCTGCAGTCTAGAGCAGTATCTTTTACTTTTCTTCTGCACATAAAATGTCTCTGATTGACTACTCTTTGTGTTTTTATTTTAATTTACTTGAATAACAACCAGCAGCTAATAACCAAATGCTGCAGCAGTAATATGTAACTGGCAGCATGCAGAGATCAGACAGAGGAAGCCTTCAGAAATTATGTAAAACCACAGAGGAAAAAAAAGGCAGTCACCTCCATTTATATACTATAATATTCTATTAATCATATATTGATTTTATTGTACAACTAAATAACTTTTTGTCCTCAGAGTGTAGATATGTCTGCTGCCAGCTTCCTGCTGACTGAAGATCAGTTTCTGTGCTCCATCTGTCTGGATGTGTTCACTGATCCTGTCACCACACCATGTGGACACAACTTCTGCAAAACCTGCATCACAGAACACTGGAACATTAAAGTCCCGTATCAGTGTCCCAACTGTAAAGCTGTGTTTGATCGAAGACCCAAACTGCAGGTCAACACTTTCATCTCTGAGATGGCTGCTCAGTTCAGACAGTCAGCTCAACTGGAAGCCAGCAGCAGCAGCTCAGAGAAACAAGTGTCCAAACCAGGAGACGTTCCCTGTGACGTCTGCACTGGAACCAAACTGAAGGCCCTGAAGTCCTGCCTGGTGTGTCTGGAGTCTTATTGTGAGACTCACCTGGAGCCTCATCTGATGAGGTCAGGCCTCAAAAAACATCAGCTGATCGACCCTGTGGAGAACCTGGAAGGCAGGATGTGTACGAAGCACGATAAACTGCTGGAGCTGTTCTGTAAGACTGACCAGATATGTGTCTGCATGCTCTGCACTGTTTTAGACCACAAGACACACGATGTTGTTCCTCTGAAAGAAGGATGTGAAGAAAAGAAGGCAGAGCTTGGAAAGACAGACGCTGAAACTCAGCAGATGATCCAGGAGAGACGACAGAAGATTCAGGAGATCAAACAGTCGGTGCAGCTCAGTAAGAAAGGTGCAGACAGAGAGATGGCGGATGGTGTTCAGGTCTTCACCGCTCTGAAGGAGTCTGTTGAGAGAAGCCAGGCCGAGCTCATGGACACGATCAAAGAGAAGCAGAGAAAGACAGAGAAACAGGCTGAAGGCTTCATTAAAGAGCTGGAACAGGAAATCTCTGAGCTGAAGAAGAGAAGCACTGAGGTGGAGCAGCTCTCACTGTCTGAAGACCACCTCTACCTCCTCCAAAGCTTTAGGTCTCTGAACGCTGCTCCACCCACCAAGGACTGGACACAAGTCAGGGTCTGTCCACCTTCATATGAGGGGACTGTAGTGAGAGCTGTGAATCAGCTGGAGGAGACGCTCAGTGAACAGATGAAGAAGCTGTTTGAGGTCGAGCTGAAGAGGGTCCAGCATTCTGCAGTGGACGTGACACTTGATCCTGATACAGCACATCCCGACCTCATCCTGTCTGATGATGGGAAACAAGTTAAAGATAGTGATGTAACGAAGAATCTCCCAGACAATCCAGAGAGATTTGATACTTGTGTTATGGTTTTAGCAAAGCAGAGTTTCTCTTCAGGAAGATTTTATTACGAGATTAAGGTTAAAGGGAAGACTGAGTGGGATTTAGGAGTGGTCAGAGAGTCAATCAACAGGAAGGGAGATATCACAGCGAGCCCTCAGGAAGGTTTTTGGAGGATATGTTTGAGGAATGAAAATGACTACCAAGCTTGTGCTGACCCTGACGTCCTTCTGTCTCTGAAGTCTGGTCCTGAGAAGGTGGGGGTGTTTGTGGATTATGAGGAGGGTCTGGTCTCCTTTTATGACGTTGATGCTGCAGCTCTGATCTACTCCTTTACTGGCTGCTGCTTCACTGAGAAACTCATCCCATATTTAAGTCCTAGTCTTAACTATGGTGGTAAAAACTCTGCCCCTCTGATCATCTCTCCTGTTGATCACACTGAGTAGAACAAACACTGGATTTCATTAAAGAAGAAAAGAAAAGATTCACTCTAATTTAATATAATAAATGTATATTATTGCAGAGTGACTCATTTAGGTAGTTAGTATCTAAAAAACTGCATTACTGGCCTTCAAGAAGCATTTTATACCGACACATTACTGGGGTTAAGTCATGCACACTTTATGTTCATAAAAGGTTTTCACAATAAGATGTTTAAGGGTTTTAGTTTTAAGGATTTCAGGAAACATCAATAGATGTCTGTCTGGTATATTTTCAGGGGAAGAATAAAGATAAAATCATGATAAATAATTGTATATAAGTGTTGAAAACTCAAGGGAATTGGATGCTAAAACATTCAGCTGCTGTGGTTTAAAACACCAGAGAAGTACTAAAGTTTTGTCTCAAGTACTTTTTGTGATATTTAATTTCATCTTTAATGTCCTCGTCTCTGCAGACAGTTTGTATCGCTCCAACAACTCAACAAATACTCAACAGAAATAAAAACAAAGAAAGTTTCCACTGGATTGTCTTTTTTAAAATGTTTACTCAATGACTAAATGATAGTATTCATTCGAGGTACTTCTACTTTTTCTCCCATTTCATGTAACTTTATACATCTCAGAGGTAAATGTTTTACTTTGTACTCTATTACATTTGTCTGCAGCTTTAGTTTCTTTACAGATGACAGGTTTTCATCTCCATGTGCAGGGAAACCATGAATCCCAAAAATGTGTTGATGTTGAATGTTGTTAATGCCACACTATAAGCATATGGTGATCTTATAGAATATGAGACATTGCTGCAGATTAAACTACCCAAACAGGATATAGAGCCGTTAAAATGAGCAACAACTTAAACATCTACAGCAGGAAAATGCAACTAACACATTAATGCACATTTTACAATATTTCATGTGTATTTTTCTGATGATATTTCAGGATTTTTACATAGAGTGGAAAATTTTCAGAGTGGTATTAGTGCTTTGACTTCAGTAAAGGATGTTAACACTTCCTCCTTCTCTCCCTCTTGGCGACGGGCCACTGAGAGGTGGAGCATCAGTGAAACATACGGGCGTCAACGTGACTGACAGGAAAGTGAAAGTTACTGTGAGCAACAGCAGAGCCGCCGTCGAGACGAGTCTCCGTGTTTCTCTCTAAAGAAACATTCAACTGAACCCAGCAGCTTTTTCTCAACAACAGCAGAATCTCTGCCAAACACTGGTGAGTTCACTGAACTACACAGATCAAATGCACTCACTAAATATTCAGTAAAAGTTCAGTTCAAACCAGAATCGGACTGTTTCATATCTGATTTAACATATAAATATCATAGAAATGTGTCATTTTAGATCGACACAACATGTACGTTCATCCAGAAGTAAAAAACAGGGGAAAACCAAACCACTGTTACTCACTTTGACAAGTAGCCTTGAACTTTTGAACCCTTCTTTATCAGCCTCACTGATACTGCTGTCTGCTTTTATTGCAGCTAATGTTTAACTGTGTTTGAAAAACCTCCTCAAGACATGAGCACTGCTTGGACAGGAAGCTCCACTCGGGGCAAATGTGACATTGAGGTCCATCAGTGGATAAAAGTTTGTTAAATATATTTCCTCTCAACTGCAGCAATGATGACTGCATATCTTCTTCTGCACATTAAATGCATCTGATTCTGACATTTGCACAGTGAGTGGGGGAGATGTAAACTCTATCAGTCTAAAAGGGGCTTTGCAGGTTCAGGCTGGACAATAAAGGAGTAGTGCTGCATCCCAACCAAGTTTTCACCCTGATGATTGAGCTTTATCCCATCTTTCCCACACTAGTGGATGGAGAACAGACAGAGAGACCATCCTTTGCCTTGTTAGAAAGCTAGAGTAGTTCATCATGGCAACACGGGCCCACAGGGTAACGGACCGCCTCTTTGCGCATGATAAACAGCAGTGTCTGGGAAGACCAGTGTCAATGACAAGACTGTCTTACCGAGTCCCCATACACATGGAACCACAACTGAACTACACATCTGATTTCTTCTTCACTTGAAGCAAATGAATTAACAGAATACAAGATGACTCTCTGTATATTCCACTGAGCATAGTTTGATTTTATTAAAGAGCTGATCCAAATATATGCAATTAATGTTTTGTTTGTTCACTTTTTGCCCTCAGAGTGTAGATATGTCTGCTGCCAGCTGTCTGCTGACTGAAGATCAGTTTCTGTGCTCCATCTGTCTGGATGTGTTCACTGATCCAGTCAGCACACCATGTGGACACAACTTCTGCAAAACCTGCATCACCGAACACTGGAACATTCAAGTCCTGTATCATTGTCCCAACTGTAGAGCGGTGTTTGATCGAAGACCCAAACTGCAGGTCAACACATTCATCTCTGAGATGGCTGCTCAGTTCAGACAGTCAGCTCAACAGGAAGCCAGCAGCAGCAGCTCAGAGAAACAAGTGTCCAAACCAGGAGATGTTCCCTGTGATGTCTGCACTGGAACCAAACTGAAGGCCCTGAAGTCCTGCCTGGTGTGTCTGGAGTCTTATTGTGAGACTCACCTGGAGCCTCATCTGATGAGGTCAGGCCTAAAAAAACATCAGCTGATCGACCCTGTGGAGAACCTGGAAGGCAGGATGTGTACGAAGCACGATAAACTGCTGGAGCTGTTCTGTAAGACCGACAAGATATGTGTCTGCATGCTCTGCACTGTTTTAGACCACAAGACACATGATGTTGTTCCTCTGAAAGAAGGATGTGAAGAAAAGAAGGCAGAGCTGGGGAAGACAGACGCTGAAACTCAGCAGATGATCCAGGAGAGACGACAGAAGATTCAGGAGATCAAACAGTCGGTGCAGCTCAGTAAGAAAGGTGCAGACAGAGAGATGGCAGATGGTGTTCAGGTCTTCACCGCTCTGAAGGAGTCTGTTGAGAGAAGCCAGGCCGAGCTCATGGACACGATCAAGGAGAAGCAGAGAAAGACAGAGAAACAGGCTGAAGGCTTCATTAAAGAGCTGGAACAGGAAATCTCTGAGCTGAAGAAGAGAAGCACTGAGGTGGAGCAGCTCTCACAGTCTGAAGACCACCTCCACCTCCTCCAAAGCTTCACATCTCTGAACCCTGCTCCACCCACCAAGGACTGGACACGAGTCAGGGTCGGTCCACCTTCATATGAGGGGACTGTAGTGAGAGCTGTGAATCAGCTGGAGGAGATGCTCAGTGAACAGATGAAGAAGCTGCTCGTTGAGGTCGAGCTGAAGAGGGTCCAGCAGTCTGCAGTGGACGTGACACTTGATCCTGATACAGCACATCCTCACCTCATCCTGTCTGATGATGGGAAACAAGTTAAATGTGGTGATGTAAGGAAAAATCTCCCAGACAATCCAGAGAGATTTGATTATTGTGTTATGGTTTTAGCAAAGCAGAGTTTCTCTTCAGGAAGATTTTATTATGAGATTAAGGTTAAAGGGAAGACTGAGTGGGGTTTAGGAGTGGTCAGAGAGTCGATCAACAGGAAGGGAAGAATCACACTGAGCCTTCAGAAAGGTTATTGGAGGATATGTTTGATGAATGAAAATGAGTACAAAGCTTTTGCTGACCCTGCCGTCCTTCTGTCTCTGAAGTCTGGTCCTGAGAAGGTGGGGGTGTTTGTGGATTATGAAGAGGGTCTGGTCTCCTTTTATGACGTTGATGCTGCAGCTCTGATCTACTCCTTTACTGGCTGCTGCTTCACTGATAAACTCTACCCATTCTTAAGTCCCAGTCTTAACTATGGTGGTAAAAACTCTGCCTCTCTGATCATCCCTCCTGTTGATCACACTGAGTAGACCAAACACTGGATTTCATTAAAGAAGAAAAGAAAAGATTCACTCTAATTTAATAAAATGAATGTATATTATTGCAGAGTGACTAATTTAGGTAGTTAGTATCTAAAAAACTGCATTACTGGCCTTCAAGAAGCATTTTATACCGACACATTACTGGGGTTAAGTCATGCACACTTTATATTCATAAAAGGGTTTTCAAAATAAGGTGTTTAAGGGTTTTAGTTTTAAGGATTTCAGGAAACATCATTAGATGTCTGTCTGGTATGTTTTCAGGGGAAGAATAAAGATGAAATCATGATAAATAATTGTATACAAGTGTTGAAAACTCAAGGGAATCGGATGCTAAAACATTCAGCTGCTGTGGTTTAAAACATCAGAGAAGTACTAAAGTTTTGTCTCAAGTACTTTTTGTGATATTTAATTTCATCTTTATTGTCCACGTCTCTGCAGACAGTTTGTATCGCTCCAACAACTCAACAAATACTCAACAGAAATAAAAACAAAGAAAGTTTCCACTGGATTGTCTTTTTTAAATGTTTACTCAATGACTACATAATAGTATCCATTCAAGGTACTTCTACTTTTTCTCCTATTTCATGTAACTTTATACATCTCAGAGGTAAATGTTTTACTTTGTACTCCATTACATTTGTCTGCAGCGTTAGTTTCTTTACAGATGACAGGTTTTCATCTCCTTCATGTCCAGGGAAACCATGAATCCCAAAAATGTGTTGATGTTGAATGTTGTTAACGCCACACTATAAGCATATGGTGATCTTATAGAATATGAGACATTGCTGCAGTTTAAACTACCTAAACAGGATATAAAGCCGTTAAAATGAGCAACAACTTAAACATCTACAGCAGGAAAATGCAAGTAACACATTAATGCACATTTTACAATATTTCATGTGTATTTTTCTGATGATATTTCAGGATTTTTACTTAGATTGGAATATTTCCAGAGTGGTATTAGTACTTTGACTTCAGTAAAGGATGTGAACACTTCCTCCTTCTCTCCCTCTTGGCGACGGGCCACTGAGAGGTGGAGTAACACTGAAACCTGAGGGCGTCAACGTGACCGACAGGAAAGTGAAAGTTACTGTGAGCAACAGCAGAGCCGCCGTCGAGACGAGTCTCCGTGTTTCTCTCTAAAGAAACATTCAACTGAACCCAGCAGCTTTTTCTCAACAACAGCAGAATCTCTGCCAAACACTGGTGAGTTCACTGAACTACACAGATCAAATGCACTCACTAAATATTCAGTCAAAGTTCAGTTCAAACCAGAATCGGACTGTTTCATATCTGATTTAACATATAAATATCATAGAAATGTGTCATTTTAGATCGACACAACATGTACGTTCATCCAGAAATAAAAAACAGGTGAAAACCAAACCACTGTTACACACTTTGACAAGTAGCCTTGAACTTTTGAACCCTTCTTTCTCAGCCTCACTGATACTGCTGTCTGTCTTTAGTGCAGCTAATGTTTTACTGTGTTTGAAAAACCTACTCAAGACATGAGCACTGCTTGGACAGGAAGCTCCACTCGGGGCAAATGGTTCATTGAGGTCCATCAGTGGCTGTTGAGGTTGTGTAGAGAAAAGTTTAAGTATATTTCCTCTCAACTGCAGCAATGATGACTGCATGTCTTCTTCTGCACATTGACTGCATCTGATTCGGACATTTGCACGGAGAGCGGGGGAGATGTAAACTCGATCAGTCTAAAAGGGGCTTTGCAGGTTCAGGCTGGACAATAAAGGAGTAGTGCCGCAGCCCAACCAAGTTTTCACCCTGATTGAGCTTTATCCCATCTTTCCCCCACTAGTGGATGGAGAACAGAGAGAGAGACCATCCTTTGCCTTGTTAGAAAGCTGGAGTTGTTCATCATGGCAACACGGGCCCACAGGGTAACGGACCGCCTCTTTGCGCATGCTAAACAGCAGTGTCAGGGAAGACCAGTGTCTTTGGCAAGACTGTCTTACCGAATCCCCATACATATGGAGCCACAACTGAACTACACATCTGATTTCTTCTTCACTTGAAGCAAATGAAATAACATGACTCTCTGTATATTCCACTGAGGATAGTTTGATTTTATTAAAGAACTGATCCAAATATATGCAATTAATGTTTTGTTTGTTCACTTTTTGTCCTCAGAGTGTAGATATGTCTGCTGCCAGCTGTCTGCTGACTGAAGATCAGTTTCTGTGCTCCATCTGTCTGGATGTGTTCACTGATCCAGTCACCACACCATGTGGTCACAACTTCTGCGAAACCTGCATCACCGAACACTGGAACATTCAAGTCCCGTATCAGTGTCCCAACTGTAAAAAGGTTTTCATCACCAGACCTGAGCTGTGGGTCAACACATTCATCTCTGAGATGGCTGCTCAGTTCAGACAGTCAGCTCAACAGGAAGCCAGCAGCAGCAGCAGCTCAGAGCAACAAGTGTCCAAACCAGGAGACGTTCCCTGTGACGTCTGCACTGGAACCAAACTGAAGGCCCTGAAGTCCTGCCTGGTGTGTCTGGAGTCTTATTGTGAGACTCACCTGGAACCTCATCTGACGAGATCAGGCCTCAAAAAACATCAGCTGATCGACCCTGTGGAGAACCTGGAAGGCAGGATGTGTACGACGCACGATAAACTGCTGGAGCTGTTCTGTAAGACCGACCAGGTGTGTGTCTGCATGCTCTGCACTGTTTTAGACCACAAGACACACGATGTTGTTCCTCTGAAAGAAGGATGTGAAGAAAAGAAGGCAGAGCTGGGGAAGACAGACGCTGAAACTCAGCAGATGATCCAGGAGAGACAACTGAAGATTCAGGAGATCAAACAGTCGGTGCAGCTCAGTAAGAAAGGTGCAGACAGAGAGATGGCAGATGGTGTTCAAATCTTCACCGCTCTGAAGGAGTCTGTTGAGAGAAGCCAGGCGGAGCTCATGGACACGATCAAAGAGAAGCAGAGAAAGACAGAGAAACAGGCTGAAGGCTTCATTAAAGAGCTGGAACATGAAATTTCTGAGCTGAAGAAGAGAAGCACTGAGGTGGAGAAGCTCTCACAGTCTGAAGACCACCTCCACCTCCTCCAAAGTTTCACGTCTCTGAACGCTGCTCCACCCACCAAGGACTGGACACAAGTCAGGGTCGGTCCACCTTCATATGAGGGGAATGTAGTGAGAGCTGTGAATCAGCTGGAGGAGACGCTCAGTGAACAGATGAAGAAGCTGTTTGAGGTCGAGCCGAAGAGGGTCCAGCAGTCTGCAGTGGACGTGACACTTGATCCTGATACAGCACATCCCGACCTCATCCTGTCTGATGATGGGAAACAAGTTAAAGATAGTGATGTAACGAAGAATCTCCCAGACAATCCAGAGAGATTTGATACTCGTCCTGATGTTTTAGCAAAGCAGAGTTTCTCTTCAGGAAGATTTTATTATGAGATTAAGGTTAAAGGGAAGACTGAGTGGGCTTTAGGAGTGGTCAGAGAGTCGATCAACAGGAAGGGACCAATCAGAGCGAGCCCTCAGGACGGTTTTTGGATGATATGTTTGAGGAATGAAAATGAGTACAAAGCTTTTGCTGGCCCTGCCGTCCTTCTGTCTCTGAAGTCTGGTCCTGAGAAGGTGGGGGTGTTTGTGGATTATGAGGAGGGTCTGGTCTCCTTTTATGACGTTGATGCTGCAGCTCTGATCTACTCCTTTACTGGCTGCTGCTTCACTGAGAAACTCATCCCATATTTAAGTCCCAGTCTTAACTATCGTGGTAAAAACTCTGCCCCTCTGATCATCTCTCCTGTTGATCACAGTGAGTAGAACAAACACTGGATTTCATTAAAGAAGAAAAGAAAAGATTCACTCTAATTTAATAAAATGAATGTATATTATTGCAGAGTGACTCATTTAGGTAGTTAGTATCTAAAAAACTGCATTACCTGGCTTCAAGAAGCATTTTATACCGACACATTACTGGGGTTACGTCATGCACACTTTATGTTCATAAAAGGGTTTTCAAAATAAGATGTTTAAGGGTTTTAGTTTTAAGGATTTCAGGAAACATCAATAGATGTCTGTCTGGTATGTTTTCAGGGGAAGAATAAAGATGAAATCATGATAAATAATTGTATATAAGTGTTGAAAACTCAAGGGAAACTGAAGCTAAAACATTCAGCTGCTGTGTTTTTAAACACCAGAGAAGTACTAAAGTTTTGTCTCAAGTACTTTTTGTGATATTTAATTTCATCTTTAATGTCCACGTCTCTGCAGACAGTTTGTATCGCTCCAACAACTCAACAAATACTCAACAGAAATAAAAACAAAGAAACTTTCTACTGGATTGTCTTTTTTAAATGTTTACTCAATGACTACATAATAGTATTCATTCGAGGTACTTCTACTTTTCTCCTATTTCATGTAACTTTAAACATCTCAGAGGTAAATGTTTTACTTTGTACTCTATTACATTTGTCTGCGGCTTTAGTTTCTTTACAGATGACAGTTTTTCATCTCCTTCATGTGCAGGGAAACCAGGAATCTCAAAAATGTGTTGATGTTGAATGTTGTTAACGCCACACTATAAGCATATGGTGATCTTATAGAATATGAGACATTGCTGCAGATTAAACTACCCAAACAGGATATAGAGCCGTTAAAATTAGCAAAAACTTAAAAATTTACAGCAGGAAAATGCAACAAACACATTAATGCAGCAGGAATATTCATCCAGAACCATCAGATATAACAGCTAAAGACTGATTGGGAACATTTTCCTCCAGTCAATGTTTTTACTTCTCATACTTTAACTAAACTCTACAAATGTGCCATAAGGCTCATTTCTAATTTGTTGTCCCTCTGCCAGTTCATACATTAAAGTAACAACAAAAGCAAATGACAATAGCAGCTATCGCCAACATGCGGATGTATTAAAAGCAAGTGAAGTGAAGCATGGGAAATTATTTAAGTTATTAATAGAAAGCAAACATCTTAAGACAACATTTAATCACCTTGCAGGACCTGCTCTCCCTCTTGGCGACGGGCCACTGAGAGGTGGAGCAACACTGAAACCTGAGGGCGTCAACGTGACCGACAGGAAAGTGAAAGTTACTGTGAGCAACAGCAGAGCCGTTGTCGAGACAAGTCTCTGTGTTTCTCTCTAAAGAAACATTCAACTGAACCCAGCAGCTTTTTCTCAACAACAGCAGAATCTCTGCCAAACACTGGTGAGTTCACTGAACTACACAGATCAAATGCACTCACTAAATATTCAGTCAAAGTTTAGTTCAAACCAGAATCGGACTGTTTCATATCTGATTTAACATATAAATGTCATAGAAATGTGTCTTTTTAGATCGACACAACATGTACGTTCATCCAGAAGTAAAAAACAGTTGAAAACCAAACCTCAGTGACTGAACTCTTGCTTAAGCAGCTAGCATTAGCTAAAGCAGGTAGCATTAGCTCAAGCTAACTTACAAGCCTGTGTTCAGTATGAACTCAATTTCAACTCAGAGCAAATGTTTCAGTGGAGGTCCATCGGTGGCCTTGGAGGTTGTGGAGAGATATTATATTTTATAACATTTCCTGCAGTCTAGAGCAGTATCTTTTACTTTTCTTCTGCACATTCAATTTCCCTGATTGACTACTCTTTGTGTTTTTATTTTAATTTACTTGAATAACAACCAGCAGCTAATAACCAAATGCTGCAGCAGTAATATGTAACTGGCAGCATGCAGAGATCAGACAGAGGAAGCCTTCAGAAATTATGTAAAAACACAGAGGAAAAAAAAGGCAGTCACCTCCATTTATATACTATAATATTCTATTAATCACATATTGATTTTATTGTACAACTAAATAACTTTTTGTCCTCAGAGTGTAGATATGTCTGCTGCCAGCTGTCTGCTGACTGAAGATCAGTTTCTGTGCTCCATCTGTCTGGATGTGTTCACTGATCCAGTCACCACACCATGTGGACACAACTTCTGCAAAACCTGCATCACCGAACACTGGAACATTAAAGTCCCGTATCAGTGTCCCAACTGTAAAGCGGTGTTTGATCGAAGACCCAAACTGCAGGTCAACACTTTCATCTCTGAGATGGCTGCTCAGTTCAGACAGTCAGCTCAACAGGGAGCCAGCAGCAGCAGCTCAGAGCAACAAGTGTCCAAACCAGGAGACGTTCCCTGTGATGTCTGCACTGGAACCAAACTGAAGGCCCTGAAGTCCTGTCTGGTGTGTCTGGAGTCTTATTGTGAGACTCACCTAGAGCCTCATCTGACGAGGTCAGGCCTCAAAAAACATCAGCTGATCGACCCTGTGGAGAACCTGGAAGGCAGGATGTGTACGAAGCACGATAAACTGCTGGAGCTGTTCTGTAAGACCGACCATATGTGTGTCTGCATGCTCTGCACTGTTTTAGACCACAAGACACACGATGTTGTTCCTCTGAAAGAAGGATGTGAAGAAAAGAAGGCAGAGCTGGGGAAGACAGACGCTGAAACTCAGCAGATGATCCAGGAGAGACAACTGAAGACTCAGGAGATCAAACAGTCGGTGCAGCACAGTAAGAAAGATGCAGACAGAGAGATGGCAGATGGTGTTCAGGTCTTCACCGCTCTGAAGGAGTCTGTTGAGAGAAGCCAGGCCGAGCTCATGGACACGATCAAGGAGAAGCATAGAAAGAAAGAGAAACAGGCTGAAGGCTTCATTAAAGAGCTGGAACAGGAAATCTCTGAGCTGAAGAAGAGAAGCACTGAGGTGGAGCAGCTCTCACTGTCTGAAGACCACCTCCACCTCCTCCAAGGCTTCACGTCTCTGAACCCTGCTCCACCCACCAAGGACTGGACACAAGTCAGGGTCTGTCCACCTTCATATGAGGGGACTGTTGTGAGAGCTGTGAATCAGCTGGAGGAGATGCTCAGTGAACAGATGAAGAAGCTGCTCGTTGAGGTCGAGCTGAAGAGGGTCCAGCAGTCTGCAGTGGACGTGACACTTGATCCTGATACAGCACATCCTCACCTCATCCTGTCTGATGATGGGAAACAAGTTAAATGTGGTGATGTAAGGAAGAATCTCCCAGACAATCCAGAGAGATTTGATACTTATGTTATGGTTTTAGCAAAGCAGAGTTTCTCTTCAGGAAGATTTTATTTTGAGATTAAGGTTAAAGGGAAGACTGAGTGGGATTTAGGAGTGGTCAGAGAGTCGATCAACAGGAAGGGAGATATCACACTGAGCCCTCAGAAAGGTTTTTGGAGGATATGTTTCAGGAATAAAAATGAGTACAAAGCTTGTGCTGACCCTGCCGTCCTTCTGTCTCTGAAGTCTGGTCCCGAGAAGGTGGGGGTGTTTGTGGATTATGAGGAGGGTCTGGTCTCCTTTTATGACGTTGATGCTGCAGCTCTGATCTACTCCTTTACTGGCTGCTGCTTCACTGAGAAACTCTACCCATACTTTTGTCCCAGTCTTAACAATGGTGGTAAAAACTCTGCCCCTCTGATTATCTCTCCTGTTGATCACACTGAGTAGAACAAACACTGGATTTCATTAAAGAAGAAAAGAAAAGATTCACTCTAATTTAATATAATAAATGTATATTATTGCAGAGTGACAAATTTAGGTAGTTAGTATCTGAAAAACTGCATTACCGGCCTTCAAGAAGCATTTTATACCGACACATTACTGGGGTTACGTCATGCACACTTTATGTTCATAAAAGGGTTTTCAAAATAAGATATTTAAGGGTTTTAGTTTTAAGGATTTCAGGATACATCAATAGATGTCCGTCTGGTATGTTTTCAAGGAAAGAATAAAGAAAAAATCATGATAAATAATTGTATATAAGTGTTGAAAACTCAAGGGAATCGGATGCTAAAACATTCAGCTGCTGTTGTTTAAAACACCAGAGAAGTACTAAAGTTTTGTCTCAAGTACTTTTTGTGATATTTAATTTCATCTTTATTGTCCTCGTCTCTGCAGACAGTTTGTATCGCTCCAACAACTCAAAAAATACTCAACAGAAATAAAAACAAAGAAAGTTTCCACTGGATTGTCTTTTTTAAATGTTTACTCAATGACTACATGATAGTATTCATTCGAGGTACTTCTACTTTTTCTCCTATTTCATGTAACTTTATACATCTCAAAGGTAAATGTTTTACTTTGTACTCCATTACATTTGTCTGCGGCTTTTGTTTCTTTACAGATGACAGGTTTTCATCTCCTTCATGTGCAGGGAAACCATGAATCCCAAAAATGTGTTGATGTTGAATGTTGTTAACGCCACACTATAAGCATATGGTGATCTTATAGTATGAGACATTGCTGCAGATTAAACTACCCAAACAGGATATAAAGCCGTTAAAATGAGCAACAACTTAAACATCTACAGCAGGAAAACGCAACTAACACATTAATGCACATTTTACAATATTTCATGTGTATTTTTCTGATGATATTTCAGGATTTTTACTTGGAGTGGAATATTTTCAGAGTGGTATTAGTACTTTCACTTCAGTAAAGGATGTGAACACTTCCTCCTGCTCTCCCTCTTGGTGACGGGCCACTGAGAGGTGGAGTAACACTGAAACCTGAGGGCGTCAACGTGACCGACAGGAAAGTGAAAGTTACTGTGAGCAACAGCAGAGCCGCCGTCAAGACGAGTCTCCGTGTTTCTCTCTAAAGAAACATTCAACTGAACCCAGCAGCTTTTTCTCAACAACAGCAGAATCTCTGCCAAACACTGGTGAGTTCACTGAACTACACAGATTAAATGCACTCACTAAATATTCAGTAAAAGTTCAGTTCAAACCAGAATCGGACTGTTTCGTATCTGATTTAACAGATAAATATCGTAGAAATGTGTCATTTTAGATCGACACATGTACGTTCATCCAGAAATAAAAAACAGGGGAAAACCAAACCATTGTTGCACACTTTGACAAGTAGCGTTTAACTTTTGAACCCTTCTTTCTCAACCTTAATGATACTGCTGTCTGTCTTTGGAGCAGCTAATGTTTAACTGTGTTTGAAAAACCTACTCAATACATGAGCACTGCTTGGACAGGAAGCTCCACTCGGGGCAAATGTTTCATTGAGGTCCATCAGTGGATAAAAGTTTGTTAAATATATTTCCTCTCAACTGCAGCAATGATGACTGCATGTCTTCTTCTGCACATTGACTGCATCTGATTCTGACATTTGCACAGAGAGCGGAGGAGATGTAAACTCTATCAGTCTAAAAGGGGCTTTGCAGGTTCAGGCTGGACAATAAAGGAGTAGTGCCGCATCCCAACCAAGTTTTAACCCTGATTGAGCTTCATCCCATCTTTCCCCCACTAGTGGATCGAGAACAGAGAGAGAGACCATCCTTTGCCTTGTTAGAAAGCTAGAGTTGTTCATCATGGCAACACGGGCCCACAGGGTAACGGACCGCCTCTTTGCCCACGCTAAACAGCAGTGTCTGGGAAGACCAGTGTCAATGGCAAGACTGTCTTACCGAGTCCCCATACATATGGAACCACAACTGAACTACACATCTGATTTCTTCTTCACTTGAAGCAAATGAAATAACATGATACAAGATGACTCTCTGTATATTCCACTGAGCAGAGTTTGATTAGATTAAAGAACTGATCCAAATATATGCAATTAATGTTTTGTTTATTCACTTTTTGTCCTCAGAGTGTAGATATGTCTGCTGCCAGCTGTCTGCTGACTGAAGATCAGTTTCTGTGCTCCATCTGTCTGGATGTGTTCACTGATCCAGTCACCACACCATGTGGACACAACTTCTGCAAAACCTGCATCACCGAACACTGGAACATTCAAGTCCTGTATCATTGTCCCAACTGTAAAGCGGTGTTTGATCGAAGACCCAAACTGCAGGTCAACACTTTTATCTCTGAGATGGCTGCTCAGTTCAGACAGTCAGCTCAACAGGAAGCCAGCAGCAGCAGCATCTCCGAGCAACAAGTGTCCAAACCAGGAGACGTTCCCTGTGACGTCTGCACTGGAACCAAACTGAAGGCCCTGAAGTCCTGCCTGGTGTGTCTGGAGACTTATTGTGAGACTCACCTGGAGCCTCATCTGACGAGGTCAGGCCTCAAAAAACATCAGCTGATCGACCCTGTGGAGAACCTGGAAGGCAGGATGTGTACGAAGCACGATAAACTGCTGGAGCTGTTCTGTAAGACCGACCAGATATGTGTCTGCATGCTCTGCACTGTTTTAGACCACAAGACACATGATTTTGTTCCTCTGAAAGAAGGATGTGAAGAAAAGAAGGCAGAGCTGGGGAAGACAGACGCTGAAACTCAGCAGATGATCCAGGAGAGACGACAGAAGATTCAGGAGATCAAACAGTCGGTGCAGCTCAGTAAGAAAGGTGCAGACAGAGAGATGGCAGATGGTGTTCAGGTCTTCACCGCTCTGAAGGAGTCTGTTGAGAGAAGCCAGGCCGAGCTCATGGACACGATCAAAGAGAAGCAGAGAAAGACAGAGAAACAGGCTGAAGGTTTCATTAAAGAGCTGGAACAGGAAATCTCTGAGCTGAAGAAGAGAAGCACTGAGGTGGAGCAGCTGTCACAGTCTGAAGACCACCTCCACCTCCTCCAAAGCTTCACATCTCCGAACGCTGCTCCACCCACCAAGGACTGGATACGAGTCAGGGTCGGTCCACATTCATATGAGGGGACTGTAGTGAGAGCTGTGAATCAGCTGGAGGAGACGCTCAGGAAACAGATGAAGAAGCTGTTTGAGGTCGAGCTGAAGAGGGTCCAGCAGTCTGCAGTCGACGTGACACTTGATCCTGATACAGCACATCCTAACCTCTTCCTGTCTGATGATGGGAAACAAGTTAAACATGGTGATGTAACGAAGAATCTCCCAGACAATCCAGAGAGATTTGATACTTGTGTTATTGTTTTAGCAAAGCAGAGTTTCTCTTCAGGAAGATTTTATTATGAGATTAAGGTTAAAGGGAAGACTGCGTGGGATTTAGGAGTGGTCAGAGAGTCGATCAACAGGAAGGGACATATCACACTGAGCCTTCAGAAAGGTTATTGGACGATATGTTTGAGGAATGAAAATGAGTACAAAGCTTGTGCTGACCATGCCGTCCTTCTGTCTCTGAAGTCTGGTCCTGAGAAGGTGGGGGTGTTTGTGGATTATGAGGAGGGTCTGGTCTCCTTTTATGATGTTGATGCTGCAGCTCTGATCTACTCCTTTACTGGCTGCTGCTTCACTGAGAAACTCATCCCATATTTAAGTCCCAGTCTTAACTATCGTGGTAAAAACTCTGCCCCTCTGATCATCTCTCCTGTTGATCACACTGAGTAGAACAAACACTGGATTTCATTAAAGAAGAAAAGAAAAGTTTCACTCTAATTTAATATAATAAATGTATATTATTGCAGAGTGACTCATTTAGGTAGTTAGTATCTAAAAAACTGCATTACCTGCCTTTAAGAAGCATTTTATACCGACACATTACTGGGGTTACGTCATGCACACTTTATGTTCATAAAAGGGTTTTCAAAATAAGATGTTTAAGGGTTTTAGTTTTAAGGATTTCAGGAAACATCAATAGATGTCTGTCTGGTATGTTTTCAGAGCAAGAATAAAGATTAAAATCATGATAAATAATTGTATATAAGTGTTGAAAACTCAAGGGAATCTGATGCTAAAACATTCAGCTGCTGTTGTTTAAAACACCAGAGAAGTACTAAAGTTTTGTCTCAAGTACTTTTTGTGATATTTAATTTCTTCTTTAATGTCCTCGTCTCTGCAGACAGTTTGTATCGCTCCAACAACTCAACAAATACTCAACAGAAATAAAAACAAAGAAAGTTTCCACTGGATTGTCTTTTTTTAAATGTTTACTCAATGACTACATGATAGTATTCATTCGAGGTACTTCTACTTTTTCTCCTATTTCATGTAACTTTATACATTTTAGAGGTAAATGTTTTACTTTGTACTCTATTACATTTGTCTGCGGCTTTTGTTTCTTTACAGATAACAGGTTTTCATCTCCTTCATGTCCAGGGAAACCATGAATCTCAAAAATGTGTTGATGTTGAATGTTGTTAATGCCACACTATGAGCATATGGTGATGTTATAGAATGAGACATTGCTGCAGATTAAAATACCCAAACAGGATATAAAGCAGTTAAAATGAGCAACAACTTAAACATCTACAGCAGGAAAATGCAACAAACACATTAATGCACATTTTACAATATTTCACGTGTATTTTTCTGATGATATTTCAGGATTTTTACTTAGATTGGAATATTTCCAGAGTGGTATTAGTACTTTGACTTCAGTAAAGGATCTGAACACTTCCTCCTTCTCTCCCTCTTGGCGACGGGCCACTGAGAGGTGGAGCTACACTGAAACATGAGGGCGTCAACGTGACCGACATGAAAGTGAAAGTTACTGTGAGCAACAGCAGAGCCGCCGTCGAGACGAGTCTCCGTGTTTCTCTCTAAAGAAACATTCAACTGAACCCAGCAGCTTTTTCTCAACAACAGCAGAATCTCTGCCAAACACTGGTGAGTTCACTGAACTACACAGATTAAATGCACTCACTAAATATTCAGTCAAAGTTCAGTTCAAACCAGAATCGGACTGTTTCATATCTGATTTAACATATAAATATCATAGAAATGTGTCATTTTAGATCGACACAACATGTACGTTCATCCAGAAATAAAAAACAGGGGAAAACCAAACCACTGTTACTCACTTTGACAAGTAGCCTTGAACTTTTGAACCCTTCTTTCTCAGCCTCACTGATACTGCTGTCTGCTTTTATTGCAGCTAATGTTTAACTGTGTTTGAAAAACCTCCTCAAGACATGAGCACTGCTTGGACAGGAAGCTCCACTCGGGGCGAATGTTTCATTGAGGTCCATCAGTGGAGAAAAGTTTGTTAAATATATTTCCTCTGAACATGAAGCAATGATGACTGCGTGTCTTCTTGTGCACATTGAATGCATCTGATTCTGACATTTGCACAGAGAGCGGAGGAGATGTAAACTCTATCAGTCTAAAAGGGGCTTTGCAGGTTCAGGCTGGACAATAAAGGAGTAGTGCCGCATCCCAACCAAGTTTTCACCCTGATGATTGAGCTTTATCCCATCTTTCCCCCACTAGTGGATGGAGAACACAGAGACCATCCTTTGCCTTGTTAGAAAGCTGGAATTGTTCATCATGGCAACACGGGCCCACAGGGTAACGGACCGCCTCTTTGCGCATGCTAAACAGCAGTGTCTGGGAAGACCAGTGTCAATGACAAGACTGTCTTACCGAGTCCCCATACACATGGAACCACAACTGAACTACACATCTGATTTCTTCTTCACTTGAAGCAAATGAATTAACAGAATACAAGATGACTCTCTGTATATTCCACTGAGCATAGTTTGATTTTATTAAAGAGCTGATCCAAATATATGCAATTAATGTTTGTTTATTCACTTTTTGTCCTCAGAGTGTAGATATGTCTGCTGCCAGCTGTCTGCTGACTGAAGATCAGTTTCTGTGCTCCATCTGTCTGGATGTGTTCACTGATCCAGTCACCACACCATGTGGACACAACTTCTGCAAAACCTGCATCACCGAACACTGGAACATTCAAGTCCCGTATCAGTGTCCCAACTGTAAAGCGGTGTTTGATGGAAGACCCAAACTGCAGGTCAACACTTTCATCTCTGAGATGGCTGCTCAGTTCAGACAGTCAGCTCAACAGGAAGCCAGCAGCAGCAGCTCAGAGCAACAAGTGTCCAAACCAGGAGACGTTCCCTGTGACGTCTGCACTGGAACCAAACTGAAGGCCCTGAAGTCCTGCCTGGTGTGTCTGGAGTCTTATTGTGAGACTCACCTGGAGCCTCATCTGATGAGGTCAGGCCTAAAAAAACATCAGCTGATCGACCCTGTGGAGAACCTGGAAGGCAGGATGTGTACGAAGCACGATAAACTGCTGGAGCTGTTCTGTAAGACCGACAAGATATGTGTCTGCATGCTCTGCACTGTTTTAGACCACAAGACACATGATTTTGTTCCTCTGAAAGAAGGATGTGAAGAAAAGAAGGCAGAGCTGGGGAAGACAGACGCTGAAACTCAGCAGATGATCCAGGAGAGACGACAGAAGATTCAGGAGATCAAACAGTCGGTGCATCTCAGTAAGAAAGGTGCAGACAGAGAGATGGCGGATGGTGTTCAGGTCTTCACCGCTCTGAAGGTGGCTGTTGAGAGAAGCCAGGCCGAGCTCATGGACACGATCAAGGAGAAGCAGAGAAAGACAGAGAAACAGGCTGAAGGCTTCATTAAAGAGCTGGAACAGGAAATCTCTGAGCTGAAGAAGAGAAGCACTGAGGTGGAGCAGCTCTCTCAGTCTGAAGACCACCTCCACCTCCTCCAAAGCTTCACATCTCTGAACGCTGCTCCACCCACCAAGGACTGGACACAAGTCAGGGTCGGTCCACCTTCATATGAGGGGACTGTAGTGAGAGCTGTGAATCAGCTGGAGGAGACGCTCAGTGAACAGATGAAGAAGCTGTTTGAGGTCGAGCTGAAGAGGGTCCAGCAGTCTGCAGTCGACGTGACACTTGATCCTGATACAGCACATCCCAACCTCATCCTGTCTGATGATGGGAAACAAGTTAAAGATAGTGATGTAAAGAAGAATCTCCCAGACAATCCAGAGAGATTTGATTATTGTGTTAATGTTTTAGCAAAGCAGAGTTTCTCTTCAGGAAGATTTTATTACGAGATTAAGGTGAAAGGGAAGACTGAGTGGGGTTTAGGAGTGGTCAGAGAGTCGATCAACAGGAAGGGACAAATCACAGCGAGCCCTCAGAAAGGCTTTTGGACGATATGTTTGATGAATGAAAATGAGTACAACGCTTGTGCTGACCCTGCCGTCCTTCTGTCTCTGAAGTCTGGTCCTAAGAAGGTGGGGGTGTTTGTGGATTATGAGGAGGGTCTGGTCTCCTTTTATGACGTTGATGCTGCAGCTCTGATCTACTCCTTTACTGGCTGCTGCTTCACTGAGAAACTCATCCCATATTTAAGTCCCGGTCTTAACAATGGTGGTAAAAACTCTGCCCCTCTGATCATCTCTCCTGTTGATCACACTGAGTAGAACAAACACTGGATTTCATTAAAGAAGAAAAGAAAAGATTCACTCTAATTTAATATAATAAATGTATATTATTGCAGAGTAACTAATTAAGGTAGTAAGTAACTTTAAAAAATCACCAAATTTCATGCACCAGACTGTATTACCTGTCTTCAAGAAGCATTTTATACCGACACATTACTGGGGTTACATCATGCACACTTTATGTTCATAAAAGGGTTTTCAAAATAAGATGTTTAAGGGTTTTAGTTTTAAGGATTTCAGGAAACATCAATAGATGTCTGTCTGGTATGTTTTCAGAGCAAGAATAAAGATTAAAATCATGATAAATAATTGTATATAAGTGTTGAAAACTCAAGGGAATCGGATGCTTAAACATTCAGCTGCTGTGGTTTAAGACACCAGAGAAGTACTAAAGTTTTGTCTCAAGTACTTTTTGTGATATTTAATTTCTTCTTTAATGTCCTCGTCTCTGCAGACAGTTTGTATCGCTCCAACAACTCAACAAATACTCAACAGAAATAAAAACAAAGAAAGTTTCCACTGGATTGTCTTTTTTAAATGTTTACTCAATGACTACATGATAGTATTCATTCGAGGTACTTCTACTTTTTCTCCTATTTCATGTAACTTTATACATCTCAGAGGTAAATGTTTTACTTTGTACTCCATTACATTTGTCTGCAGCTTTAGTTTCTTTACAGATGACAGGTTTTCATCTCCTTCATGTGCAGGGAAACCATGAATCCCAAAAATGTGTTGATGTTGAATGTTGTTAATGCCACACTATAAGCATATGGTGATCTTAGAGAATATGAGACATTGCTGCAGTTTAAACTACCCAAACAGGATATAGAGCCGTTAAAATGAGCAACAACTTAAACATCTACAGCAGGAAAATGCAACAAACACATTAATGCACATTTTACAATATTTCATGTATATTTTTCAGATGATATTTCAAGATTTTTACTTAGTATGAGTATTTTCAGAGTGGTATTAGTGCTTTGACTTCAGTAAAGGATGTGAACACTTCCTCCTTCTCTCCCTCTTGGCGACGGGCCACTGAGGTGGAGCTACACTGAAACATGAGAGCGTCAACGTGACTAACAGGAAAGTGAAAGTTACTGTGAGCAACAGCAGAGCCGCCGTCGAGACAAGTCTCTGTGTTTTTCTCTAAAGAAACATTCAACTGAACCCAGCAGCTTTTTCTCAACAACAGCAGAATCTCTGCCAAACACTGGTGAGTTCACTGAACTACACAGATTAAATGCACTCACTAAATATTCAGTAAAAGTTCAGTTCAAACCAGAATCGGACTGTTTCGTATCTGATTTAACATATAAATATCATAGAAATGTGTCATTTTAGATCGACACAACATGTACGTTCATCCAGAAATAAAAAACAGGTGAAAACCAAACCTCAGTGACTGAACTCTTGCTTGCTAAAGCACCTAGCATTAGCTAAAGCAGCTAGCATTAGCTCAAGCTAACTTACAAGCCTGTGTTCTGCATGAACTCAAATCAACTCAGAGCAAATGTTTCACTGGAGGTCCATCGGTGGCCTTGGAGGTTGTGGAGAGATAGTATATTTTATAACATTTCCTGAAGTCTAGAGCAGTATCTTTTACTTTTCTTCTGCACATAAAATGTCTCTGATTGACTACTCTTTGTGTTTTTATTTTAATTTACTTGAATAACAACCAGCAGCTAATAACTAAATGCTGCAGCAGTAATATGTAACTGGCAGCATGCAGAGATCAGACAGAGGAAGCCTTCAGAAATTATGTAAAACCACAGAGGAAAAAAAAGGCAGTCACCTCCATTTATATACTATAATATCTATTAATCATATATTGATTTTATTGTACAACTAAATAACTTTTTGTCCTCAGAGTGTAGATATGTCTGCTGCCAGCTTTCTGCTGACTGAAGATCAGTTTCTGTGCTCCATCTGTCTGGATGTGTTCACTGATCCAGTCACCACACCATGTGGACACAACTTCTGCAAAACCTGCATCACCGAACACTGGAACATTAAAGTCCAGTGTCAGTGTCCCAACTGTAAAAAGGTTTTCATCACCAGACCTGAGCTGTGGGTCAACACTTTCATCTCTGAGATGGCTGCTCAGTTCAGACAGTCAGCTCAACAGGAAGCCAGCAGCAGCAGCTCCGAGCAACAAGTGTCCAAACCAGGAGACGTTCCCTGTGACGACTGCACTGGAACCAAACTGAAGGCCCTGAAGTCCTGCCTGGTGTGTCTGGAGTCTTATTGTGAGACTCACCTGGAACCTCATCTGACGAGGTCAGGCCTCAAAAAACATCAGCTGATCGACCCTGTGGAGAACCTGGAAGGCAGGATGTGTACGACGCACGATAAACTGCTGGAGCTGTTCTGTAAGACCGACCAGATGTGTGTCTGCATGCTCTGCACTGTTTTAGACCACAAGACACACGATGTTGTTCCTCTGAAAGAAGGATGTGAAGAAAAGAAGGCAGAGCTGGGGAAGACAGACGCTGAAACTCAGCAGATGATCCAGGAGAGACAACTGAAGATTCAGGAGATCAAACAGTCGGTGCAGCTCAGTAAGAAAGATGCAGACAGAGAGATGGCAGATGGTGTTCAGGTCTTCACCGCTCTGAAGGAGTCTGTTGAGAGAAGCCAGGCAGAGCTCATGGACACGATCAAGGAGAAGCAGAGAAAGACAGAGAAACAGGCTGAAGGCTTCATTAAAGAGCTGGAACAGGAAATCTCTGAGCTGAAGAAGAGAAGCACTGAGGTGGAGCAGCTCTCTCAGTCTGAAGACCCCCTCCACCTCCTCCAAAGCTTCACATCTCTGAACGCTGCTCCACCCACCAAGGACTGGACACAAGTCAGGGTCTGTCCAACTTCATATGAAGGGACTGTAGTGAGAGCTGTGAATCAGCTGGAGGAGACACTCAGTGAACAGATGAAGAAGCTGTTTGAGGTCGAGCTGAAGAGGGTCCAGCAGTCTGCAGTGGACGTGACACTTGATCCTGATACGGCACATCCTCACCTCATCCTGTCTGATGATGGGAAACAAGTTAAACATGGTGATGTAAAGAAGAATCTTCCAGACAATCCAGAGAGATTTGATACTTGTGTTAATGTTTTAGCAAAGCAGAGTTTCTCTTCAGGAAGATTTTATTACGAGATTAAGGTTAAAGGGAAGACTGAGTGGGGTTTAGGAGTGGTCAGAGAGTCGATCAACAGGAAGGGACTAATCACACTGAGCCCTCAGAAAGGCTATTGGACGATATGTTTGAGGAATGAATATGAGTACAAAGCCTGTGCTGACCCTGCCGTCCTTCTGTCTCTGAAGTCTGGTCCTGAGAAGGTGGGGGTGTTTGTGGATTATGAGGAGGGTCTGGTCTCCTTTTATGACGTTGATGCTGCAGCTCTGATCTACTCCTTTACTGGCTGCTGCTTCACTGAGAAACTCATCCAATACTTTAGTCCCGGTCTTAACTATGGTGGTAAAAACTCTGCCCCTCTGATCATCTCTCCTGTTGATCACACTGAGTAGAATGAACACTGGATTTCATTAAAGAAGAAAAGAAAAGATTCACTCTAATTTAATATAATAAATGTATATTATTGCAGAGTGACTAATTTAGGTAGTTAGTATCTAAAAAATCACCAGAGTTTATGCACCAGACTGCATTACCTGCCTTCAAGAAGCATTTTATACCGACACATTACTGGGGTTACGTCATGCACACTTTATGTTCATAAAAGGGTTTTCAAAATAAGATGTTTAAGGGTTTTAGTTTTAAGGATTTCAGGAAACATCAATAGATGTCTGTCTGGTATGTTTTCAGGGGAAGAATAAAGATAAAATCATGATAAATAATTGTATATAAGTGTTGAAAAATCAAGGGAATCAGATGCTTAAACATTCAGCTGCTGTGTTTTTAAACACCAGAGAAGTACTAAAGTTTTGTCTCAAGTACTTTTTGTGATATTTAATTTCTTCTTTAATGTCCTCGTCTCTGCAGACAGTTTGTATCGCTCCAACAAATCAACAAATACTCAACAGAAATAAAAACAAAGAAAGTTTCCACTGGATTGTCTTTTTTAAATGTTTACTCAATGACTACATGATAGTATTCATTCAAGGTACTTCTACTTTTTCTCCTATTTCATGTAACTTTATACATCTCAGAGGTAAATGTTTTACTTTGTACTCTATTACATTTGTCTGCAGCTTTAGTTTCTTTACAGATGACAGGTTTTCATCTCCTTCATGTCCAGGGAAACCATGAATCCCAAAAATGTGTTGATGTTGAATGTTGTTAATGCCACACTATAAGCATATGGTGACCTTATAGAATATGAGACATTGCTGCAGATTAAACTACCTAAACAGGATATAAAGCAGTTAAAATGAGCAACAACTTAAACATCTACAGCAGGAAAATGCAACAAACACATTAATGCACATTTTACAATATTTCATGTGTATTTTTCTGATGATATTTCAGGATTTTTACATAGAGTGGAAAATTTTCAGAGTGGTATTAGTGCTTTGACTTCAGTAAAGGATCTGAACACTTCCTCCTGCTCTCCCTCTTGGCGACGGGCCACTGAGAGGTGGGGCAACACTGAAACATGAGAGCGTCAACGTGACTAACAGGAAAATTAAAGTTACTGTGAGCAACAGCAGAGCCGCCGTCGAGACAAGTCTCCGTGTTTCTCTCTAAAGAAACATTCAACTGAACCCAGCAGCTTTTTCTCAACAACAGCAGAATCTCTGCCAAACACTGGTGAGTTCACTGAACTACACAGATTAAATGCACTCACTAAATATTCAGTCAAAGTTCAGTTCAAACCAGAATCGGACTGTTTCATATCTGATTTAACATATAAATATCATAGAAATGTGTCGTTTTAGATCGACACAACATGTACGTTCATCCAGAAATATAAAAACAAGTGAAAGCCAAACCTCAGTGACTGAACTCTTGCTTGCTTAAGCAGCTAGCATTAGCTAAAGCAGGTAGCATTAGCTCAAGCTAACTTACAAGCCTGTGCTCAGTATGAAATCAATTTCAACTCAGAGCAAATGTTTCACTGGAGGTCCATCGGTGGCCAACTTAAACATCTACAGCAGGAAAATGCAACATACACATTAATGCAGCAGGAATATTCATCCAGAACCATCAGATATAACAGCTAAAGACTGATTGGGAACATTTTCCTCCAGTCAATGTTTTTACTTCTCATACTTTAACTAAACTCTACAAATGTGCCATAAGGCTCATTTCTAATTTGTTGTCCCTCTGCCAGTTCATACATTAAAGTAACAACAAAAGCAAATGACAATGGCAGCTATCGCCAACATGCAGATGTATTAAAAGCAAGTGAAGTGAAGCATGGGAAATGATTTAAGTTATTAATAGAAAGCAAACATCTTAAGACAACATTTAATCACCTTGCAGGACCTGCTCTCCCTCTTGGCGACGGGCCACTGAGAGGTGGAGCAACACTGAAACTTAAGGGCGTCAACGTGACTAACAGGAAAGTTAAAGTTACTGTGAGCAACAGCAGAGCCGCCGTCGAGACAAGTCTCTGTGTTTCTCTCTAAAGAAACATTCAACTGAACCCAGCAGCTTTTTCTCAACAACAGCAGAATCTCTGCCAAACACTGGTGAGTTCACTGAACTACACAGATTAAATGCACTCACTAAATATTCAGTCAAAGTTCAGTTCAAACCAGAATCAGACTGTTTCATATCTGATTTAACATATAAATATCATAGAAATGTGTCATTTTAGATCGACAACATGTACGTTCATCCAGAAGTAAAAAACAGTTGAAAACCAAACCTCAGTGACTGAACTCTTGCTTGCTTAAGCAGCTAGCATTAGCTACAGCAGCTAGCATTAGCTCAAGCTAACTTACAAGCCTGTGTTCTGTATGAACTCAATTTCCACTCAGAGCAAATGTTTCACTGGAGGTCCATCGGTGGCCTTGGAGTTTGTGGAGAGATATTATATTTTATAACATTTCCTGCAGTCTAGAGCAGTATCTTTTACTTTTCTTCTGCACATTCAATTTCCCTGATTGACTACTCTTTGTGTTTTTATTTTAATTTACTTGAATAACAACCAGCAGCTAATAACCAAATGCTGCAGCAGTAATATGTAACTGGCAGCTTGCAGAGATCAGACAGAGTAAGCCTTCAGAAATGATGTAAAACCACAGAGGAAAAAAAAGGCAGTCACCTCCATTTATATACTATAATATTCTATTAATCATATATTGATTTTATTGTACAACTAAATAACTTTTTGTCCTCAGAGTGTAGATATGTCTGCTGCCGGCTTTCTGCTGTCTGAAGATCAGTTTCTGTGCTCCATCTGTCTGGATGTGTTCACTGATCCAGTCAGCACACCATGTGGACACAACTTCTGCAAAACCTGCATCACCGAACACTGGAACATTCAAGTCCCGTATCAGTGTCCCAGCTGTAAAGCGGTGTTTGATCGAAGACCCAAACTGCAGGTCAACACTTTCATCTCTGAGATGGCTGCTCAGTTCAGACAGTCAGCTCAACAGGAAGCCAGCAGCAGCAGCTCCGAGCAACAAGTGTCCAAACCAGGAGAAGTTCCCTGTGACGTCTGCACTGGAACCAAACTGAAGGCCCTGAAGTCCTGCCTGGTGTGTCTGGAATCTTATTGTGAGACTCACCTGGAGCCTCATCTGACGAGGTCAGGCCTCAAAAAACATCAGCTGATCGACCCTGTGGAGAACCTGGAAGGCAGGATGTGTACGAAGCATGATAAACTGCTGGAGCTGTTCTGTAAGACCGACCAGATGTGTGTCTGCATGCTCTGCACTGTTTTAGACCACAAGACACACGATGTTGTTCCTCTGAAAGAAGGATGTGAAGAAAAGAAGGCAGAGCTGGGGAAGACAGACGCTGAAACTCAGCAGATGATCCAGGAGAGACAACTGAAGACTCAGGAGATCAAACAGTCGGTGCAGCACAGTAAGAAAGATGCAGACAGAGAGATGGCAGATGGTGTTCAGGTCTTCACCGCTCTGAAGGAGTCTGTTGAGAGAAGCCAGGCCGAGCTCATGGACACGATCAAGGAGAAGCATAGAAAGAAAGAGAAACAGGCTGAAGGCTTCATTAAAGAGCTGGAACAGGAAATCTCTGAGCTGAAGAAGAGAAGCACTGAGGTGGAGCAGCTCTCACTGTCTGAAGACCACCTCCACCTCCTCCAAGGCTTCACGTCTCTGAACCCTGCTCCACCCACCAAGGACTGGACACAAGTCAGGGTCTGTCCACCTTCATATGAGGGGACTGTTGTGAGAGCTGTGAATCAGCTGGAGGAGACGCTCAGTGAACAGATGAAGAAGCTGCTCGTTGAGGTCGAGCTGAAGAGGGTCCAGCAGTCTGCAGTGGACGTGACACTTGATCCTGATACAGCACATCCTCACCTCATCCTGTCTGATGATGGGAAACAAGTTAAATGTGGTGATGTAAAGAAGAATCTTCCGGACAATCCAGAGAGATTTGATACTTGTGCTATTGTTTTAGCAAAGCAGAGTTTCTCTTCAGGAAGATTTTATTATGAGATTAAGGTTAAAGGGAAGACTGAGTGGGATTTAGGAGTGGTCAGAGAGTCGATCAACAGGAAGGGAGATATCACACTGAGCCCTCAGAAAGGTTTTTGGAGGATATGTTTCAGGAATAAAAATGAGTACAAAGCTTGTGCTGACCCTGCCGTCCTTCTGTCTCTGAAGTCTGGTCCCGAGAAGGTGGGGGTGTTTGTGGATTATGAGGAGGGTCTGGTCTCCTTTTATGACGTTGATGCTGCAGCTCTGATCTACTCCTTTACTGGCTGCTGCTTCACTGAGAAACTCATCCCATATTTAAGTCCCAGTCTTAACTATCGTGGTAAAAACTCTGCCCCTCTGATCATCTCTCCTGTTGATCACACTGAGTAGAACAAATACTGGATTTAATTAAAGAAGAAAAGAAAAGATTCACTCTAATTTAATATAATAAATGTATATTGTTGCAGAGTGACTCATTTAGGTAGTTAGTATCTAAAAAACTGCATTACCTGCCTTTAAGAAGCATTTTATACCGACACATTACTGGGGTTAAGTCATGCACACTTTATGTTCATAAAAGGGTTTTCAAAATAAGATGTTTAAGGGTTTTAGTTTTAAGGATTTTAGGAAACATCAATAGATGTCTGTCTGGTATGTTTTCAGGGGAAGAATAAAGATAAAATCATGATAAATAATTGTATATAAGTGTTGAAAACTCAAGGGAATCGGATGCTTAAACATTCAGCTGCTGTGGTTTAAAACACCAGAGAAGTACTAAGGTTTTGTCTCAAGTACTTTTTGTGATATTTAATTTCTTTTTTAATGTCCTCGTCTCTGCAGACAGTTTGTATCGCTCCAACAACTCAACAAATACTCAACAGAAATAAAAACAAAGAAAGTTTCCACTGGATTGTCTTTTTTAAATGTTTACTCAATGACTACATGATAGTATTCATTCGAGGTACTTCTACTTTTTCTCCTATTTCATGTAACTTTAAACATCTCAGAGGTAAATGTTTTACTTTGTACTCTATTACATTTGTCTGCAGCTTTAGTTTCTTTACAGATGACAGGTTTTCATCTCCTTCATGTCCAGGGAAACCATGAATCCCAAAAATGTGTTGATGTTTAATGTTGTTAATGCCACACTATAAGCATATGGTGATCTTATAGAATGAGACATTGCTGCAGTTTAAACTACCAGCAACAAAACATGACCTACAACCAATCACAGCAATGTTACGTGACTTACAACCAATCACAGCAACAAAACGTGACTTTACAACCAATCACAGCAACGCAACAATGGTGCTTGTTCATTGGAAAACAATGGTGACAGGTCAAAAAACAGTACACATATGGTATTCTTTTTTATATGAAAATTTGAAAAATCGGCAGTCTCCATACAAACAGATATAAACAGCTAGAAGCTGCTTAGCGCTCTTCCCCAGCCTCGCCCTCGACGCCAAATAAAAGTCATCCGGTGGATTATTGCCGGCGGCTGAGATGGGAGCTCTGATACAGAGTTAATTGAAAATCGCAAGTTTCCCTTGAGTTACTATGGAAGAAAATATGATTGAGAAAGTGAATAACAGGCCGAGGTCACCGTGTACTGGGAACATAGGCCTGATGAGCACATTGTGTATTTTGGCGTGATGACGTCTGGACACCAAGTAGACGCCACTGATTGTAAATGTACTGAGTGTGTATTGGAAAGACCTGATGGGGTGTGTTGTCATCGTGCAGACCTTGGTATAAGACAGGAAGGTCTGTTAAGAGACACAATGTATTGTAATTTTGGTGTTGTGAATCTGGGAACTCTGATGAGCATATCAAACCTTGATTCAATAAATTCTCCTTGATTGCTGTGAGACCTCTCTGCTGACTCCTTCTTGTAGACCTTTCTATTTTTATAATACATTGTTCTACCATAAATTGGTGACCCCGACGTGAACGGCAGGTAGCTAACGTTAGAACAAGGTGCAACTGAATACTAAACAAGACATTTTCAGGCGAGCAGAATGCGCCAATGAGCGAAAACACACTGTGAAAGGGTCCTGACGCTATAATACAACACAATACTGAAAAACAATTATAATATTTGAATGTAGACAATGGCGTTTATGCTGTATGTATCGCTAAACCTCTATCCTGCTTCATCGTCTATCTTTCTCTAAATGGCACCATCATTTACTAAATGAACATCATGTTTGACTGAAGAAGACTTGAAACTAGAGACTGAGACATAAACTCATTAGGAAAGTGTTTACTGAATCAAGTGAGCTCATTTTCTCATTGACTTCTATACAAAACGGACCCCTTGCTGGACATTAGAGAAGAAAACAGGTTTAAGGCACTTTCACTTCCTACAAAACCACAGAATGGGACATGTTTGCAGTGTATATGTGGTAGTAACACAGAGTTTAAAGAACTGTCAATCAATGTGTCAAAACAACAGCATCCAATCAGGATTCAGTCCCTTTGTCCCCGTACTGTAGGTCGGTCGGTTTGTGTTGAAGCCAAAGTCATCCGTTAAGAGTTGTCAATCTCACACACACACACACACACACACACACACACACTCAACATGGAGTCAAATGACTTATTGATCATCTGATTCATAAACACAGCAAGAAAATATTCAGCTGTTTCACATTTGCATGAAGGAATGAACATTGAATATCCGTCAGCCTCCGCACAGACTCATTAGCATATTTCACACCTTCAATTAGCTCTGACACAATTGGCTACTGAGCTTGCAAAAAATCTTTGTGCAAGGTTACCGTGCTGTGTGTGTGTGTGTGTGTGTGTTTAAAAACTGCAGTGTAAGCAGGTAACATGCAAAGCGGCTAATTCGACAAGAGAATGACGAGATGTCTTCGAAGCACAGGTCAGATTTCACAATACAATCTACTATGCACATAGATATGAACCTATATAAAGCTAAAACACTGTTCATGAGCAGGTTTGAAGCATTTATTTGTTTTTATCTGGGAGCTTGGAACCTGAAGATTAATTTGAGATTCCTGCAAAGCTGTAATCAACATTGTGTTTTGGTTCGGCACCTTTTTAAATGTTTATAGTTTAGAGAGTATGAAGGTATTAGTGTCAAGACCCGGTTCTGTCAGTACCCTATTCTCTTCCCTTTTGTTTGAGTTTGTCTCCCTCTGTCCATCTATCCCTGCTTGTGTATGTGTGTTCCTGTTTGTCTAGGTCCGGTAGGCGTTCCCCCCAAGCTGCAGCCTGTTACGCGGATCACCTGTACCACTACAAATACCTTGAGCTGACAGGCATGCAGTGCCGGACCATTGTAGACCCTGAACTTGTAAAACTATTCCCCTTGGATCGGCATCTCTCGTTGTGGTTATCACGCTCCCCGTCGTTAAGTTTACTAATCGTGTTTGTTTCTTTTCTCCGTAGTTTCCCGTGTTCCCGTCCGTCTCCCTGAATCTTCCGTCGTCTCCTCGTTCCTGTTTTTCCCGTGATCGTCTTGTTAGTTATAGTATCTGTTTTTCTCTGTAGTGTTTTGCGTTTGTTTGTTAGTATTATAAAACGTTTTGTTTGTACTTTTACTTTGTGTCCGTGTCTGCATTGGCTCCACCATTTTTGTGTGTTATCTCTGAACCGTTCACGACAATTAGAACATTATGATTGGAGTTTATGAGTCTCATTGGCATGCTCCATTATGTCTTATAAGTTGTTGCAGCAGTTTTTGGGTTGATACCAATTCTTCGACAGATTTGGTGTAAAATTTAACCGTATTTTATTGTCAAAATCCCTTCAAAATCCCACATTAAGCCACCCAGACCTTGAGGAACATCACAGAATATCCATGCTGTGATTTAGGATGAAAAACTTTCGATATTTGGAGATTTCCGCAAGAATTGCATTTTTCGGGGATTAGATAAAGAGCATTTGCGTTGTTTAAACAGCCAAGAAACCCCCTTTAATGTGAATATCCTTAGGAAAGCCCTCCATCCTCTGAACGCCCTAGGTCTCTAGTTTGTGGTTGTAAAATTTCATAAGGCTGTGATTATCCTACAGGTCACAACAGCTCATTTTACACAGTGAGGTCTGTGAAGAGGGGAAATACTGCTTCCATCCAAGTGTTTACCACAACAACAACAACAGCACCAACACCTGGCTGCATCCACTACCTGCGTGACAGACGGCTGTGATGTGATTTAAGAGCCGGAGCTGAGAAACTCATCCCAGCAGCCACAAATGGAGCTGTCGACAGCCTGATAACTCCTCCACCCACGGTCTGATAATATGGCTTGACACCTATGGGTGACATATGACTGCGAGGCTATAAGCCTGATAGCATCTGAGCCCCGAGCACCGAGGCGAGAGAGGAAGGTGTTTTGCTGCGGAGGCTGTTTACTGTTGACAGGTGACATAATCAGAGTGAGGAGGTGGTGATGGACTGTATGGCAGGCAGGAAGTAAATAAACACCAGCAGGTTCAAATTTAGAATCACCATAAGCAACATATCAGCATCAGATTCAATAATTTACTGCTACTTTAAAAGCACATGCTGACATAAGAAGGAGGGACCATGTGCGGACATTTAAAACAATGGTGGTGAAAGGTTCACGTTGGTGTGATGCGGAGGTGGAGTGTTTACTGCAGATTTGGTCGATGAAAAGATTCAAAAACAGTCGACAAGACACACAAAAACTCCGAGGTCTACGGAAAGATCTGGAAACAAAGCCACGCATCGCCATGACGTCATCAATGCGTGTGACGTGTCACGGCGTGATGGCGTATAGGCAGCAAGAAGCATTCTCCGAGGCCCAGGTAGTGTGAGTACAAACGGGCCTGGAGGGGGGGACAAGGACCCTAAAGCACGGGGCACGGGACGGACGCACAGTGGGAGTGCACCCTTAGTTCTACTGAGCTGGACATTTGATGAGGACACACAAAGAAGAAGAAGAAGAAGAAGAAGAAGTGTGTATGTGTGTGTCATATTTTCTTTGCTTTTGATTTCTGCTTCTCCATGTATTAAACACAAGATGCAGCGTAATTTGAGGAGTTAAAAGACAAAAGTCCTCCTGACCTTGAGGTCGGACCACAATCTTCCAGCGAGGACGCCGCCCATCACCGAACCGAGCAGCGTCCGCCGTCATCTTTTCGATATTCAATCGCTGACCTGCTCACTTTATCTGCTTTCGTTCTCCCCCTCCTCCCCCTCCTCCTCCTCCTCCGTAATGAAATGAAGAGCAAACTGGCCGCCTGTCCTCCATGCATCAACGAGGTCGCTGACGAGAGGATAATCAAATTGTTCATTTTCAATTTTTCACTTCTTTCATTATTTAAAAAGCCGCTGTCAGCCGCTCGGCCTCAGGCTGACCTTCGCTGATTATTATTTGTGCAACACTTTCTCTGTCGATTCTCCATCTCTCTTCACCTCCTCCTCCTCCTCCTCCTCCTCCCTCCATCATCTCCTTTCAGCCGCCTGTCAAACCTTCATCTCCTTAAACCGAAGAGTAAATAACCGCCACCTCATGAATCTATTCATTACTTAACACATCATATTGTGATATAAGTTGGCATCGCAGGTCTCAGTATGATTCATGTTGTGTTCGCAGCGACTCCGGCTGAAAACAACTTTGATTAAGAGAATTGTTTAGAGACTAAAAGTGCGACGAAACGACGACAAGTCGAGGCAATTTAATCATTTTGCACATTTTAAAAACAACACGTCAGATAAATCACGCTGGGAAATATCGGATTGATTCAAAATTTGAGAATATAATTCAGATTTATTCGTATTTAAGTGGAAGTAGGGCATCCGAGGGGCCGTCGACCCAACAAATTACATTTTGGAACATAAAAAAACAAAAGTAGAAATAAGTCCAGCACCGGGCATTGTGGGAAACGAGGGCTGTCAACTCCATATTTTGCACCAAAGTTAAAAAAAACAAGTCTTAATAGGCTCCAGTTTGCCTTTTGTGTTGTTTTTTAATCGTTAGCTGGAGCTGAGAGCAGACAGGTGTTGGAGCGGAGATTAAATTAGCAGTGTAGAGTTGTTCAGTGTTATTATAATTAAGTGTCACACACTTTTTTTGCCCCCCACTTATGAAATGACTCGGGGAGTCGGGGTACTGGAGGGAGCAGTGATGTATAACCTACATGAAGACGGATCTCCCCCTGAGACAATAACTCTAAAGTTGAACTTCTACAGCGTGCAAGGAAAGTTTATTTCCTGTCGAGCCAAAACCGAGCCCCGCCCCGGCAGCCGACCGGCCGACCAACGTTCTCCTTTTACAGCTAAACAGAAGCTAAAACTATATTTCTGAAACCCTCAAAGCAATTTCAGTCAAAAGCAACTGGACTTGGTTATTTGTCTAGGAAGACGTTTCACCTCTCATCCAAGAGGCTTCATCAGTTCATGTACGCATCTGACCAGGACCAGGACCAGGACCAGGACCAGGACCAGGCTGGGACTGGACCAGGACCAGGACCAGGCTGAGACTGGACCAGGACCAGGACCAGGCTGGAACTGGACTAGAACCAGGACCAGGACCAGGCTGGGACTAGACCAGGACCAGGACCAGGACAAGGACCAGGCTGGGACTGGACCAGGACCAGGGCCAGGACCAGGCTGGGACTGGACCAGGACCAGGCTGGGACTGGACCAGGACCAGGACCAGGACCAGGCTGAGACTGGACCAGGACCAGGACAAGGACCAGGCTGGGACTGGACCAGGACAAGGACCAGGCTGGGACTGGACTAGGACCAGGACCAGGCTGGAACTGGACTAGAACCAGGACCAGGACCAGGCTGGAACTGGACTAGAACCAGGACCAGGACCAGGCTGGGACTGGACCAGGACCAGGACCGGGACCAGGCTGGTCCTGGTCCCGGTCCTGGTCCAGCCTGGTCCTGGTCCAGTCCCAGCCTGGTCCTGGTCCTGGTCCAGTCCCAGCCTGGTCAGATGCGTACATGAACTGATGAAGCCTCTTGGATGAGAGGTGAAACGTCTTCCTAGACAAATAACCAAGTCCAGTTGCTTTTGACTGAAGTTGCTTTGAGGAGAACGACGACCTGGACACATGAGAACATTCACAGGCTTATATTTCTGAAAACACTTTGTGAGAAATATGCAACTCTTTGTTCATATTTCACAGTTTGACGGGAGTTTAGAGTAGTAACAGGATGTTGTGACAGTTTCAGCAAAATAAAAAGGTTCAGCTTTAACATTTTAGCAGTTTATGGACTTTCTTTGAATCTATAATAAAGCCAGCTGTCAAGAGTCGGCTCTGTCGGTCCCTCCTCTCTCCCTTTTGCGTGAGTCTCCAATCAGTTTTTGTGACCAACATACTCTTAGAAAAGCAACAATATTTTGTCTCCTGGTCACATGATTGCAACTGAATTACCTCTGTTGCGTTCGGGTCGTATTTATGTCTCACTTGTCTGTGAGACGAACCGCTTTTTAAAAATCTTTTATCCCCTTCTGCTATTTGTCTCTTCGTCGCTTCTTTATGATGTGATTCCTTTTACCATCTCATCTCATCTCCATCCACTTATCCGGGGTCGGGTCGCGGGGGCAGCAGCTTTAGCAGGGGACCCCAAACTTCCCTTTCCCGGGCCACATTAACCAGCTCTAACTGGGGGATCCTGAGGCGTTCCCAGGCCAGTGTGGAGGTCTAATCTCTCCACCTGGTCCTGGGTCTTCCCCGAGGCCTCCTCCCTGCTGGACGTGCCTGGAACACCTCCCTAGGGAGGCGCCCAGGGTTCATCCTTACCAGATGATCCTGAACCACCTCAACTGGCTCCCATGCGCAGCACGGGGAGCAATTCAGGGTTCAGGGTCTTGCCCAAGGACACTAAGCCATGTGGACCGGGGGAGCTGGGGATCGGACCGCCAATTTCTCAAATGGAGGACGCCCCACTCTTCTAGATGCCCGAACCACCTCAACTGGCTCCTTTCAACGCAAAGGTGCAATATATGTATTTATTTACTTTATTCAACTGATCCTTGATGGCGCTGTATTTCCTTTGCCAACTTGTAGATGTCCTGGGGACGAACCAACGATGTAGTGAAGAAAGAAACACAGAAATCTCACACGAATGCTGGATTATCCGCTGACGACTGCAGAATCAGTGTCGACGTGAACACACTGCAGCTGAACAGTTCACAATACCTAACAAAGGGACTCGGGTCACTTCAGTGAACACAGTGTTCATTCCTTGGCATTTGATTCTATTTCTTTACTTTAACTTGTTTCCTATGTTATGATTGTGTGTTCTGTGTTTTTGTAATGTGCCAGTATGCAAGCTGCTGAAATCAATTGCCCCTGGTGGGATTAATAAAGTTTTGATATGGCACAGCTCTACTCATACTTACATATGTGGTGTCATACAGATGCAGTATGTATCTTGAGATTGTAGTGAGCCCCAGTTCTGTCATCATCCTGAAACCATTCTTCTGAATCAATGCAAAATGGCCTTTTTTTGGTGACAAGTGTTGGAAAGTAGACAGTCAGGGGGTTGTACAGTTGACGTTGCTCAACCCATTTGTACTACAGTTCTGTTCATACCTGTCTCAACAGTCTACTGCATGTTTACATCATATACACCCGTTCACATGTCTGCTTACATCTGATACACGCATGTCTTTCTACATCTCAAGCCGACGATGTTCTCCGTATCTAACCTGTACTAACACACTAACATCCTGACACTTATTCTACCTGTACTAACACACTAACATCCTGACACTTTACACTTTATTCTTGTTAGGTTAAAATGTTTTTGTATAGTTGCATTGTCGTTTTTTGCTGCTCTGTGTGCCCTGAATTGCCCCCCGGGGACAAATAAAGTTTTTTGAATTGAATTTGAATTGAATTGAATTTAAAAAGTGGCTCCGCTGCGTCACCTCGGAGCAGAGCTAGCCATCTTCCATACTGTTGTGGTTGTAAAGTAAAGCAGCTGCTTTTTATAAAGTCGTGTGCATCACTGCTGAAGTCCTTTGAATACTAAAGACAGAGTGTGAGCAGTCAAAGTGACAAATTTAAAGATATAAGAGGATCTGAGCGGAGGGGGAAGATCTAAAGCTTGATAGCCACTTTCATCCTAATGGTTTTTTTTGCAAGATTGACTTACAGCCGTGGTTTGTATTAGTAATCTGTTCCAGTGATGAAGTGGGTGTCATTCCCCTTTAATATGCACTCATCCTGCCTGAAGTTTGACGTTCTGTCAGGGATGTTTCTGGAGGAATCTTTCACATCTTATTTCAGATGTGAAAGCAGCAGCACAGTCGGCGTCTGCAGCCCCGAACACCGGCTGACGGATAAATGCTTTTATAACCTCCACCCGTCACCACCTCCATCCTCCGTCCAGGGCTGGGGGTGATTGAGTGGGGCGGGTGCAGGGGTCAGAGGTCAGGCGATGGAGGGATACAGTCCATCAGCTCCAGCAGTCTGAGCTGAGAGGATGAAACTCTCAAACTCCCAACAGAGACAAATCTATTAGAGGGAGTGAAGAGGAGGAGGAGACAGTTGTACCCTCCATCACTGAGGAAGTAAAGAGCAAAGGAAGTTTACTCCTATAACTAAATAACTTCAGTTATATTAAACCACTAATATTGAAGATTCACTAGATTATTTCATGTTGTGCGATTAAAAAAAAGACAAACTCGTTTACAAGTGTCCAATATTCAAAAAATGAAATCAAGTCGTTCATATATAAAAATAGAAATTAATACATATTTATGAATGAAACTAATGAATCTGTTCTACACAACAGAACACGTAAAACACGCCGACAACCAAACACGCCCCAACAACCAAACACACCCCAACAACCAAACAAGCCCCAACAACCAAACACGCCCCAACAACCAAACAACCAAACATGCCCCAACATCAAACACACCCCAACAACCAAACGCACCGAACCAACCAAGCATGGCCCAACCTAAAACATGCCCTGACCACCAAACACGCCCCAATAACCAAACACACCAACAACCAAACACGCCCCAACAACCAAAAACGCCCCAACAACCAAACACGCCCCAACAACCAAAAACGCCCCAACAACCAAACACGCCCCAACAACCAAACACACCTCAAACAACCAAACGCACCGAACCAACCAAGCATGGCCCAACCTAAAACATGCCCCAACAACCAAACACACCCCAACATCAAACACATCAAGACAACCAAACACACCCCAAAAACCAAACACAGCCACAAAACCAAATGCTCCCCAGGAGCCAAACGCACCCAACGTGGCCAAATGAGCCTTAATGAGCACCTACAACCAAATGCCCCCCAACAACCAAACACACCCCAACAACCAAACACGCCCCAAACAACCAAACACGCCCCAACAACCAAACAAGCCCCAACATCAAACCCACCCCAACAACCAAACACGCCCCAAAAACCAAACACGCCCCAACAACCAAACACACCGACAACAACCAAACCCGCCCGAACAACCACACGCAACACACAACCAAACACACCCCAAATGGCCTTACACCCAGCAAACAAACACACCCTAACAACCAATCACAGCCACACAACCAAATGCTCCCCAGGAGCCAAACGCACCAAACACCAACAGGCCAAATGAGCCTTAATGAGCACCTAGAACCAAATGCACCCCAACAACCAAACATCAACACAACTAAACGACCCAAACAACCAAATGCACCCAAACGACGACACTTGCTGACTCGTCATAAAGACCTCCCTCTCTCACCTGAACACCTGAGTCACCTGAGCCAGTTCCTGATCTGCTTTATGACACCAGATATCAGTGAATCCACACAAACTAAGCTGAAGTCTCTGGTCTACTCGGGTCCCCCTTATTTTAAATTCTCCTCCATGTTTCCTCCTCTGCCGCCTGCAGTTATAAATATATGAATCCAAATCTCATGAATTAATATCCAGCAGGCCTGTCTGAAACAGTTTGTGGCGTCATTCATCTTCTGAGCTCATGAGCTGGTAATGTAAGTAAACACGGGACCCGTCTATAACCAGCGACCTTGTTAGTCGCCCCTCCCCCGAGGTCATCGCTAATTGGTGCTGGGAGCGAGCGAGAAAGCGAGCGGCGTCCGACTGCAGGCGTCAATAAAATGATTTGCCGCTCCCACGCAGCGCAGCATTTAATGAACAGAGGAAACCAATCACCGAGTCGAAAGGTTAAGAAAAGATGAATAGATGAATCATTTTCTTTTGTTTCGTTCTTTAGCCATTTTTATTTCAGTCATTTTGTGTTTTACTTTCATCATAAGTTAATGTAAACTGTGAACGAGTGAATGAGTGACGGGGAGAGAGCCGGAAAAACCTGGGAATAAAAGTTTGGCAATTGCAATCGTACGTTATTAGCATTAAATACGATAACATTAGCCTTCATTAAGGGGAAATTCAGGTTCTATAACAATCATCCGAGTAAAGATTTTTAGATTTTTAAAAGGATGACGCTTTAAAAATGGATTCAACATAAAAATAATATTCCTGACAATCATCACTGTCATATAAGAGTCTTAAAATAACAGTAATAATAGTACAAGGCTCCAGGTAGGGAATGAGTCCTGACCCCAAGTGAAGGAGTTCAAGTACCTCGGGATCTTGTTCACGAGTGAGGGGACGATGGAGCGTGAGTTTGGCCGGAGAATCGGAGCAGCGGGGGCGGAGCTGCAGTCGCTCTACCGCACCGTTGTGATGAAAAGAGAGCTGAGGAAGGCAAAGCTCTGGATCTACCGCTCAGTCCTGGTTCCTACCCTCACCTGTGGTCATGAAAGCTGGGTCAGGACCCAAAGAACCAGGTCGCGGGTACAAGCGGCTGAACTGGGTTTCCTCAGGAGGGGGGCTGGAGTCTCCCTTAGAGAGAGGGGGAGAAGTTCAGCATCCGTGAGGAACTCGGAGTAGAGCCGCTGCTCCTTTGCATTGAAAAGAGGCCAATTGAGGTGGTTCAGGATCATCTGGTAAGGATGAACCCTGGACGCCTCCCTAGGGAGGTGTTCCAGGCACGTCCAGCTGGGAGGAGGCCTCGGGGAAGACCCAGGACCAGGTGGAGAGATTAGATCTCCACACTGGCCTGGGAACGCCTCAGGATCCCCCAGTTAGAGCTGGTTAATGTGGCCCGGGAAAGGGAAGTTTGGGGTCCCCTGCTAAAGCTGCTGCTCCCGAGACCCGACCCCGGATAAGAGGTTAAAGATGAGATGAGATGGTACGAGGCAATGCATCACTGTGTAAACTGTAAATCAAAGCATTACTAATCACTATAACGATCACATTTGTTGACTCTGGCAGAATCGTTATACCCGTTTAAACCCTTAATATAAAAAAATAAAGTTTGACCGACGTATTGAGCTGAATAAAAAAAATATATATGTAAAAATATTTGCATGATTGGCTTTTATTTTGAAAGGCAGCAAAGCTTGATTCATTCAGCCTGGTGACAGTTTATTTTCCTGCAGGTGTGACACACACACACACACACACACACACACACACACACACACACACACACACACACACACACACACACACACACACACACACACACACACACACACACACACACACACACACACACACACACACACACACACACACACACACACACACACACACACACACACACACACACACACACACACACACACACACACACACACACACACACACACACACACACACACACACACACACACACACACACACACACACACACACACACACACACACACACACACACACACAAGGGGGAGTTAATGATTTATTCAATCACTCTCACAGACCGTCTGCCATGTTATGACAACCTATTTAACACTAAATTAAACGCGTTGTTTGCACCCCCAGAGCATTGTGGACATTTAGTCCCCCCCCCCCCGAATGCTCGCCGTTTCCATTCTGAGAAGCTGTTTGTTCACCTTCTCGTCCTGTCATCAGAGCGCCAAAGGTACTTTACGCCGCCATCGTTACTTAGAAGAAAAAAAAACAGTAATAAATGAGGCGTCAGCACAGATGTAAAAACAACCCAGAATGCAGCGGTCGCGGGCTCTTGAAGGGTCCGGTTGGCTGTGACAGATGAAATGTCACTGGGCTGTAACCGAGCATTCGCTGGCGATGACATCACGCTCCGGCTGTCAGCGCCAGTCGCTTTCATGCAACTTACATGACAGACAGAGAGAGAGTACTGAATATTAATATAGATATGAACACCTACTATTACTATTAGTTTAAATATGTATTTATGTACCATGTGTAATTATATATTTTATTTAACTACCTGTTCACATCACAGACGGTATAAAAAACAGACGTAGCGTCTCCGTTGAGGTCCGTTCTCTCAACTTGATCCAATCGTCCTCGCCTACGAGAGTCTCCATCTTGTCAGACTTTGACTCCGCCTCATTTCCTCTTACCAAAAAAGGGCATGTATGTGACGTTGGGGGGAGGGAGATACGTCCATCTGGCTGACGTTTACCTCCGAGGAGAAGTGAGGGCCAGAGGCTAGCTGTCACTCAAGAGGCCACGCCCCTAATTATTCATACACTTTAACCTCCAATCAAATAAAAACTAGCCCCTCCCCCTCAGTGTTGTCATGGAGATATGAGCTAAACACACAGACTAGAATGTTCTTTTGTCCTTAAACTGCCCCTAGTGGACACTCACAGAACTGACGTTTTTGGCACTTCCTGTTTGGATCAACTAGGAAGTCGCTGCGGTGGGGGCTTGGTTACGCCGCTGTCTATCAACCACAGTATATTTTATTATACTAACGTTTACTACATCAGGTTGTTCTCATTCATTGTTTGTACACATCCTGGACATGAGGATTATTTTAGGGGGCTGTAGCTGCCCTGAAATGCTCCTTAGCCCTCCTCCAAAATAATATATTAATTAAATAAAAATTAGATTACAGTGCAGACATTTACTCAACAAATAGAAGCAAGAATATTGATATAATTTGTATTTATTCACTTGCATCCAGAGGTGATGACCTTGAGGGAGGCTGCATTTCATGGCGTTACCAGAACGAACTGGGTGCTAGTGCCGGGTTCAGAGCTTTCCACCGCTAGTTACAAAACCCAGGGCCCTCACTTCTCCTCGGAGGTAAACGTCAGCCAGATAAACCTACGCCCCTCCCCCAACGTCACATACATGCCCTTTTTTGGTAAGAGGAAATGAGGCGGAGTCAAAGTCTGACAAGATGGAGACTCCCGTAGGCGAGGACGATTGGATCAAGTTGAGAGAACAGACCTCTACGGAGACGCTACGTGCTTTTTTTATACAGTCTGTGATGTGAACAGGTTGTAAAATAAAATATATAACTACACATGGTACATATATACATATTTAAACTAATAGTAGTGCAGTTTATGTGCAGTAGCAGCAGAAGTATGAAATATAAAGTGAGAACAAAACAAACAGCAGCTTCATAATCACAAGTTAAAGTCGGTTAAATGTTGATATTTATTATTTTAAAGCACATTTGGGCTTTTGCCTTAATCCCAATAAACATGTTGTGATATAATTGGTATTACGCAACTGTATGTCCTCGTTTTCCTCAAGGATAGCGGACATGTCCTCCTTTCTTTCCCATCAACACGTCCACCTGAGTCGCTTTCAGGTGTAACCGGAAGGTTTGGACAATTTTGGGAAATGGGAACATTTTCACAAATTAGAGACATTTGCGGGGGAAGTTTGAAAGCTTGAGGACTTTGTTTTTTCGTGCGCAAACATTTTTGTGCAGGGAGTGGACGTCAGTGAGTTCAGTGTGCAGTCCTGCGTGTCTCAGTTTAGTATCCGTCCTCAGCAGGCGTCCCTTTGCTCTCCCTTATTAATCACAGATTACTGACCTTTCACTGTGGGTGGGGACATTGTTTCTGGGTTGTCCCGGGCGGAGGAGGAGGAGGAGGAGGGGGGGGGGTGGTTGACTTCCTGTCAGTGTACCTGGACAGAGTACCAACCAATGTCCACCATGACCCCGTCCCCCTTCCCGCCCCCGGTCTGCTGCAAGCCGTGACACCAACATCCATCACCTCTGGATGCAGGTCGGCATCCATCAGCAGTGGAGCTACGCTGCTGCGGCAACAGTTCGGCCCCGCCCCCCTGGGTGTCGGGAGTGTGTGTGTGTGTGTGTGTGTGTGTGTGTGTGTGTGTGAGACATATTGACCTGTCATCTGAATATCTAATGAGGACCCTGAGAGTTTGTTTGTGTCACAGATTCTGTTGCACTTTTTTAAAACTACATTTTCTGTCCAGTTTAAATGTCAAAGTAACAACATTCCGGCAAAGCGGGGGAACTCCGGCAAAGCGGCGACACGCCGGCAAAGCGGGGACACGCCGGCAAAGCGGGGACACTCCGGCAAAGTGGGCGACACTCCGGCAAAGTGGGCGACACTCCGGCAAAGTGGGCGACACTCCGGCAAAGTGGGCGACACTCCGGCAAAGTGGGCGACACTCCGGCAAAGTGGGCGACACTCCGGCAAAGTGGGCGACACTCCGGCAAAGCGGGGACACGCCGGCAAAGCGGCGACACGCCGGCAAAGCGGCGACACGCCGGCAAAGCGGGGACACGCCGGCAAAGCGGCGACACTCTGGCAAAGCGGCGACACTCTGGCAAAGCGGCGACACTCTGGCAAAGCGGCGACACTCCGGCAAAGCGGCGACACTCTGGCAAAGCGGCGACACTCACACTGGTCAAAGGAACTAGACTTTAGCCGTGAAACGTGTTCGGGCACGGTACGGATGGACAGTGTGAGCGCGTCCTTACACTCCAGCCGCTTCAAACCTCTAACGTCCTGATCAAACCAGCTTCCCCTGTGCCGCCTCACCTCAGTGAAGAGACTGGAGGTGCTGAGCTACCGTGCGGTTATTGTGTTGGGAAAGTAGAGATCACAGAGGAACCCATCAGAACCACAGACAGCGCTCCGGCCATTTAAAGTGCTGAACGATGAAAACAAGCACCGTTGCCTGAGAGCAGAGGAGCTGTCCGCCTCGCTGCGGTGCTGAAATGACCTCTGACTTTTACAAAAGGACATTTTTTGGTGCAATGACCTCACAAGTGCACTCCTATTCGATACAAAAAGGAGAGAGATGGAAGTAAAATGAAGCCTACAGCACCGGATGAGACAGAGCAGAGCTGCAATATTATCTATGTTTATAACAAACGTGTCCTGAAACCTCATCAGTGAGGATTTAACCGCACAACAAACGGTTGGATTGCTTACTCCAGGTAGGGAATGAGTCCTGACCCGAAGTGAAGGAGTTCAAGAACCTCTGGATCATGTTCACGAGTGAGGGGACAATGGAGCGTGAGTTTGGCCGGAGAATCGGAGCAGCGGGGGCGGAGCTGCAGTCGCTCTACCGCACCGTTGTGATGAAAAGAGAGCTGAGGAAGGCAAAGCTCTGGATCTACCGCTCAGTCCTGGTTCCTACCCTCACCTGTGGTCATGAAAGCTGGGTCAGGACCCAAAGAACCCGGTCGCGGGTACAAGCGGCCGAAATGTGTTTCCTCAGGAGGGGGTCTGGAGTCTCCCTTAGAGAGAGGGGGAGAAGTTCAGCCTCCGTGAGGAACTCGGAGTAGAGCCGCTGCTCCTTTGTGTTGAAAGGAGCCAGTTGAGGTGGTTCAGGATCATCTGGTAAGGATGAACCCTGGGCGCCTCCCTAGGGAGGTGTTCCAGGCACGTCCAGCTGGGAGGAGGCCTCGGGGAAGACCCAGGACCAGGTGGAGAGATTAGATCTCCACACTGGCCTGGGAACGCCTCAGGATCCCCCAGTTAGAGCTGGTTAATGTGGCCCGGGAAAGGGAAGTTTGGGGTCCCCTGCTAAAGCTGCTGCCCCCGCGACCCGACCCCGGATAAGAGACTGAAGATGAGATCGATAAAGATACTTTAAATAATCCTTTACAGGAAGTTACAGCGTCACAACAGCTTAAATACAGACATCACACCACACATTTCCTCTGATAGCTTCCATAATTAAGGAGTTAAAACACAATAAAGGGGCGGCACCCCCCCCCCCCCGCGACCCCCATAGGGACATGAGATGAGAAGTATTTCCTCGTCATAACTCAGAACTTTAAAATAAAAGTGTCATAACTTGTTTTAATCATAAAAAATAAAAAAGGGCATTGAACAGGAGTCCTTGGGTGACATTGTTGCACTGGACCTTCATATTTTAGAAAGCTTAGACAGCCCCCCCCCCTCCTCCTCCTCTGCTCCAGAACAAGTTTCCAGCGTTAAATCAAAGTGGGAAATTAATGACAGGGAACAAGCGTACCTGAGCTCCCTGTCCGCTACCTGCTGGATGTTTAAAATAAAAAAAACTATATTTAGGTCAGAGCGTCCCCTCCGGTTACACAGGATCTTCTGGCTGCTGTGTCTCTAACAGATTGTGTGGGGATTTCAACGGGATGCCTCCATGGCAATAGAGATTAGGCAATTAACCTCCGTGTCACTGTAATTATTAAGACACTTTAGCAAAAAATGAATTAATTTCCCAAAAGGTGTCAGAAAAAAAAAGGGATGCGCCGCTGCCGCTGCCTCGGCCACAGAGAGACAAAGAGACACCACGCTGACGGGTGATTAGAGGAAATAAAAGAGTGAAGGATGAAAACGAGAGGATTCATCTTTTCAACACGGAGAGCCGCGTCCTCTGAGGCTGAACGGAGCTGGGCTGCGTTCACAACCAGCACCCATGCCGTGAAATGCACCCCCTCTCATTAAAGGGGATATAATGGATCAGGAGGCTGCTGCTTCCACCTATAGGAGGAGTTTATATATGGGTGAGATCTGAGACTGCTTCATTTTCTTTTATCCCATATGACAATGAATAACTCTAAACTTTTGTTTTTGTACCTTTGGTTTTGGAAAGGCTGAAAAAGAAAAACTCTTTTACTCATGGATGGATTACCGGGCACAGGCGCAGACGCTCAGCGGCCCTGACTCAGAAAAAGATGCTGAAAAAAACCACAAAAGAGATGCTAAATAAGTATACACAAAACAACCACAAAGAGAAAAAATATTACTACAAAGACACGCAAAATTATTAAAAATAGATGTCAAATTATCCCATTGGTTCAAAATGACTAAAAATAGAAGCAAAAACCACCACAAAAAGATGCAAAATGACTAAAAATAGATGCAAAACCACCACAAAAAGATGCAAAATGACTAAAAGTAAATGCAAAACCATCACAAAAAGATGCAAAATGACTAAAAATAGATGCAAAACCACCACAAAAAGATGCAAAATTATTAAAAATTGATGCAAAATGACTAAAAATAGATGCAAAACCACCACAAAAAGATGCAAAATGACTAAAAATAGATGCAAAATGATTAAAAACTGATGCAAAGCACCACACAAAGATGCAAAATGTCTAAAAATAGATGCAAAACCAGCACAAAAAGATGCAAAATGACTGAAAATAGATGCAAATCAATTACATTAGACTTACAAAAGAACTAAAAATGCGGCTTTCTCTTTGACCACAAAGAGAAACTGAACGACTAAACGACTCTTTGTCTTGCTCCTACGATGCTTGAGTGGGGGGCCCCTTACATGTCTGTGCCCAGGGCCCCAGTGGCTCAGAATAAATCCATGGTTTTACTTCAGCTCCGTGCACCGTGACGCCAAAGCTGTGAGCTCCACATTCAACCTTTTCTCTGCATGTTTTAATGTCAGTGTTGCTCTCAGATTGGAATCAAATGAAACCCTTTTCTTTCTTAACTCACTTAAATAAACTCACTTTCAGCTCTTCGGTGATGATAACTGGAACTCACGAATGATTAAAGCTCGCACCATAAAGCGCTGACAGTTCATCCCAGAGTCTGCGGCGGCTTTAATATTAACGTCCTGCGCCGCCGCTCTCTCCGTTTGACAGACACGTGTGAAGATGTGGGAGGACGGGGGAGCAGCCGCCCACATCTCCAACACTTTTCCCAGCGATTGATATTCACCTCCTGCAGCTCCTCCGGCTCCTTAATTACATCAGAGCGCACCGAGGATTAATGAAATCAGTGTCACGGCGGCAGCACGGAGGGGTCAGAGGTCAAGGAAGGAGCAGAGGGAGCCGTGTTAGTGAGTGGGAGTCGTGAGGATGTGGATGCCGTGGGATATGAGGGTTTTAAATGAGTATGCTAATGTGCTACAGTGTGAATGTGTGCAGCTCACACTGGTTCCATTAAAGCTGATGACGAGGCGTGAAGTGAAGTGGTGACATGAAGGTTTGAACACTGCAAACGCTCTTTACTGCGTTTTTCACATTTGAGGAATAATAAGGAACTTTTTTGGCATTTAGGAAATTATGATTCTTATGTTTAGAAGAAGAAGAATTACTTTATTTATCCCGCAACAGGGAGATTGAATTTTTTCCCACTTATTATTATTTTTTCATGACACACACACACACACGAAATATACACACACATGCACAAACAGGACCTATTTACATGCAACTAATGGAGAGATGTTAGAGCGAGGGGGCTGCCAGTGACCGGCGCCCCGAGCAGTTGGGGGCTCAACAGCAAGGTTGACAGTGCCCAGGAGATGAACTGGCACCTCTCCAGCCACCAGTCCACGCTCCATACATGGACTTGAACCAGCGACCCTATGGTTCCCAGCGACCCTACGGTTCCCATCCAAGTCACCTATGGACTGCGCTACTGCCACCCCTATTGACTCACATGTTGCAGCTTTGCACGGTTTAAACCGTTTGGTAAAAGCACAATAACAAATCTGCAGGAGAGGAAAAGGACAAGACGCTTATAGAAAGTCTAATTTAACTAAAAAAAAAAAAGGGAAGATAAAATCTTAAATGGAATAAAATCTGTGCGAAAACACGTAAAGGAAAGTTAGGGGGCGGCAGTATCTCAGTGACTCGGCTGGGAACCGGAGGGTCGCCTGATCAAGTCCCTGTGTGGACCGTGAATGGAGCGTGGACTGGTGGTTGGAGAGGTGCCAGCTCATCTCACTGCAGGTGTGCTGTTGAGCAAGGCACCGAACCCCCAACTGCTCGGGGCGCCGATCCATTGACAGCCCCCTCGCTCTGACAGCGCTCCATTAGTTGCATGTACATGGGTCCTGTTTGTGCGCGTGTGTGTGTGTAACATGATTAATAAGAGTGAAAAAATTGATTTCTTCTTCTTCTCTTCTTAAAGTTGTAATCTGTTCCAGGCACGTCCAGCATGGAGGAGGCCTCGGGGAAGACCCAGGACCAGGTGGAGAGATTATATCTCCACACTGGCCTGGGAACGCCTCAGGATCCCCCAGTTAGAGCTGGTTAATGTGGCCCAGGAAAGGGAAGTTTGGGGTCCCCTGCTAAAGCTGCTGCCCCTGAGACCTGACCCCGGATAAGAGGCTGAAGATGAGATGAGGGAACGATTCCTCCGTCCTCTCTCCTTATTGAATCGTTGTAAACGGCGAGTAGATCTCTGTGATGGCGCCGCTCATTAATCGCCTCTATGCTAATAAGTACGCGCCTGCGTTCGTCTTTACAAACACTAATTACAGCAACTCGTTACGCGCTCTGCCGTCGTGATGTTAAGATTCACAAAAGACCTTTTGAAGCTCAGAGACGGGACCAGAGGAGGAGCCGGGACGCTGTCGTCTCCACCCAGAGACAGGAAGTCTTAATCAGAGCAGACTCACTTCTGAAACACTGCACATCAACGTCTGCAGCGCTCGTGCTGCCTCGTTGGGTCTTAAGAGACTTTAATCTTACATGTAGTCACAATCGAAATGTCCTCAAAACGCCTTCACAGACATGGTCCACCAACGTTAACGTGTCCTCATCTGTTTTTAGTCGTTTCATCATCTTTTTGGGGAGTTTTGCGTCTGTTTATAGTCATTTTTGTCATGTTTTTGTGGTGTTTTCATCTGTTTATAGTTGTTTTGTCATGTTTTTGTGGTGTTTTCATCTGTTTATAGTTGTTTTGTCATGTTTTTGTGGTGTTTTCATCTGTTTTTAGACGTTTTGTCATGTTTTGCGTCCGTTTTTATCACTTTTGTGGTGTTTTTCATCTGTTTTTTGTAATTTTGTCATCTTTTGGTGGTGTTTTGCGTCTGTTTTTAGTTGTTTTTTCACCTTTTTGTGGTGTTTTCATCTGTGTTGGTCGTTTTTGTCGTCTTTTTGTGGTGTTTTGCGTCAGTTTTTAGTTGTTTTGTCATCTTTTTGTGGTGTTTTGTGTCTGTTTATAGTAGTGTTTTGACCTTTTTGTGGTGTTTTCATCTGTTTTGGTCGTTTTTTTCATGTTTTTGTGGTGTTTTTTATCTGTTTTTGGTCGTTTTCATCTTTTTGTGGTGTTTTCATCCGGTTTTAGTTGTTTCATCACTTTTTGTGGTGTTTCATCTGTTTTTAGTTATTTCATCATCTTTTTGTGGTGTTTTGTGTCTGTATATAGTTTTTTTTTCACCTTTTTGTGGTGTTTTCATCTGTTTTGGTCGTTTTTTTCATGTTTTTGTGGTATTTTTAACTGTTTTTAGTCGTTTCACTTTTTTGTGGTGTTTTCCCCTTTACTAAAAAAAAAAAAAGACTGCAGATGTGCATGTGTTCCCTTCTCTCCAGATGTGTAACGTTGAACCTTTCCAGTGCAGCTCCTTGTTCTTGTCGTGGTGTTTCTTCTGTTTGATTCTTTGGTCACAGCCACGGTGACAAACAGCTCTTTACCTTCACACACTGATCATCTGCTGAAAGATCCTGTCCTCCATCTTTCTTTGGGTCGTTTTTGGGGAGGGGTGGATTCAGTTTGTCTGCAGAGACTGGCAGCATGGATGCTCATGTTCAGAAAAGTAGACGTGGATGTGCTTTATACTCGCGGGCCAGCTCTCATAGAACCTGGATATGATCTTGGGGGCCAAATATAATCACACCGCGGGCCAGATTTGGCCCCTGATCTAATACGTTCTCACATGTCCTTGATAGCAGTTTGTCCCCACAACCAAAATTTCTTTATGAACTACACCGAAATAACACTTGTTAACCGATCCTTAACCATCCCTGTTCACAGCCCGGGACGCTCCAACGCGCGTTTCACGTCTGTGGGCAACCGCACGGTGTTCCAGTCCAACGTTCAGGCCCTACAACACATTCATTCATTCATCTTCAACCGCTTATCCCGGGGTCGGGGTCGCGGGGGTGCTGGAGCCGATCCCAGCTGACATCGGGCGTGAGGCGGGGTCCACCCTGGACAGGACGCCAGTCTATCACAGGACACAGAGACGAACAGAGACAGACAACCATTCACACCTACGGGTGATTTTAGAGTCATCAATTAACCTAATACGTGCATGTCTTTAGATTATGGGAGGTGCTAGCCACTACACCACCGCGAGCACAACCAAAATGTCCACACCACCAACACGTTACAACTAAACCGTCCAGGTTACAAAGACGTCCTCATAAGGAAAATGTTCTCACACAGACAGACGTGTAGTTGTGATCTGCAGTGATGAAAAGCATCCGACCCACTGAGGCTGAAGGGTCCATCGTGGGTTAGACTTAAAAGACAAGATATTTAACGAGTCTTTGAAATAAAGAACGTAGACACAATAATAGTTGACATGTTGGTGCTTGCATGGATAGATAAATGCACCTGCGCGTGCTCTCTAGCGATGAAATGTTCTCTCTGGCTCCCTTCTGGATAGAAACTGCCTCCTCTGCACTTCCTCGCACACAAAGAACAGAATAAACCTGGGACGTTTCAACAGTGTGAGCCTGATCGTGGTCTTCGATTACTTAAGTGGTCTGGATTCTGGCAGCTGTGAGGAGGAAAAAAAAACCCTGACGGAGTAAAAACAGGCTCCATTAGTCTCATCATTAGCTCATAAGTAAAGCTGAGAATCCATTTAATGTGCACAGCGGGGAGCGGGTCAGTGCTGGAACAACGAGTGTTTACTCAAATATAAAAATACTGAAATCAAACTCTTACTGAGCAGGTTGTCTTTTACTTGTGTTTATTTGGATGACTTTGTGTCATGTCTTGAGTTTGAAACACATCAGTGATGGATGGATTACTGTACGGCCCAACCAGGCACAGGGGCCTGTACTGTCAGGGACCCTAACTCATAAAATGTTGCTAAAAAAAGAACCAAAACCCACGACATATAAACGTTAAATGCAAAACCACCACAAACATTTGCAAAATGACTAAAAATAGATGCAAAATCACCACAAAAAGATGCAAAACATCTTAAAACAGATGCAAAACCACAACGAAAAGATGCAAAACGTCTCAAATTAGATGCAAAACCACCACAAACAGATGCAAAATGTCTAAAAATAGATGCAAAACCACCACAAAAGATGCAAAATGACTAAAAATAGATGCAAAACCACCACAAAAAGATGCAAAATGATTAAAAATAGATGCAAAACCACCACAAAAAGATGCAAAACGTCTAAATAGATGCAAAACCACCACAAAAAGATGCAAAATGTCTGAAAATAGATGCAAAACCACGACAAAAAGATGCAAAATGACTAAGTTCCTCACGGATGCTGAACTTCTCCCCCTCCCTCTAATCGAGACTCCAGCCCCCCTCCTGAGGAAACACATTTCAGACGCTTGTACCCGCGACCTGGTTCTTTGGGTCCTGACCTGGACCTGGTTCTTTGGGTCCTGACCCAGCTTTCATGACCACAGGTGAGGGTAGGAACCAAGATTGACCGGTAGATCCAGAGCTTTTCCTTCCAGCTCTCTTTTGGTCACAACGGTGCGGTAGAGCGACTGCAGCTCCGCCCCCGCTGCTCCGATTCTCCGGCCAAACTCACGCTCCATCGTCCCCTCACTCGTGAACAAGATCCCGAGGTACTTGAACTCCTTCACTTGGGGTAAGGACTCATTCCCTACCTGGAGTAACAATCCACCTTCATAACATATTAAAGTAAGACAGGACTTCTGCGGCCGAGGCCTCAAAATGGCGGCATAGAAACCATTAACCCTCTTCTTATTCATCAAGTTGTTTTCTTTGCCGTGGTTATTTTTCCCGGCTGTGAACAGATTCATATTTCCCCGTCAGGACAAATGTTTACTTCATCATTTGTTGCTGTTAGCAGACTCACAGCCACTCATTTACACTCTCATTTGTCTTTTTTCCCCTTCTGTGAATTATGATCCAACATGGCTGCATCTATTATAAAACTGGGAGTTATGTTTCCTGGAAGCCGTTTCTAGGGGAGTGGTCGGTTCCCCCGCTGATGAATGTTGGCTAATCGCAGGTGTCAGACGCGGCGTTCTCTATCATTCATCACATCTTTAAAAGCACGTCCCTCTGGGAATATTAACCAGCCCGCTGCCACCGCTCCACTCTTTAAGAAAGTCTTTAGTGATATTACAGCAGCTCCGCGCTGACATCACTGCAGGTGATGGAGGGAGGGGGACAGCGGGTTAGAGGACAGACGGACGGACGATGTGGTGTACGTGAGACAGACTAACTTTTGCATTGTTCGTCAAAAGCTGCGACGCTTCTGTTCAAGTCGTAGTTCGACGTGTCGTCTACATCTGAAGTCAAAAAAGCAAAAATATATGTTTCTCTCGTGACTCTGCACACTCACGGGTGCAGGGAGTCTCTCTTCTGCTTCCTTGTAATGGGGGTGAGCAACATTTTCATTCATTCATCTTCAACCTCTTGTCCCTGTCGGGGTCACGGGGACCTGGACCTTGCAGACCTGGTTTTGTTAGCGGAGATTCAAAATTCCAGGATCAACGGCATTTCAATCACAGAGGAGGCGACTGACTGGAGTCGTGAGGCTTTTTTTGATGGGATAAAAACCGAATACAAGGGCGACACGGTGGAGTGGTGGTTAGCACTGTTGCCTCACAGCGAGAGGGTTCCTGGTTTGAATCCCAGCTGGGGCCCTTCTGAGTGGAGTTTGCATGTTCTCCCCGTGTCTGTGTGGGTTTTCTCGGCGTTCTCCGTTTTCCTCCAACAGTCCAAAGACGTGCACCCCGTTTCCTGTCTATCTTCAGCTAATAACGGCAAAAGAGCCAAAAAATTTATCTTTATTAAAAAAACAAAAGAAAATATAACCTTTGTATTCGGTTTTTCATTCATTCATCTTCAGCCTCTTGTCCCTGTCGGGGTCGCGGGGGGACTGGAGCCGATCCCAGCTGACATCGGGCATGAGGCGGGGTCCACCCTGGACAGGACGCCAGTCTATCACAGGACACATAGAGACGAACAGAGACAGACAACCATTCACACCTACGGGTGATTTAGAGTCATCAATGAACCGAACACCTGCACGTCTTTGGACTGTGGGAGGAAACCGGAGAACCCGGAGAAAACCCACGCAGACACAGGGACAACATGCAAACTCCACACAGAAGGGCCCCAGCCGGGACGCGAACCTGGAACCTTCTCGCTGTGAGGCGACAGTGCTGACCACTACGAACCAACTTTGGCCGTAATGCTCTGTCACAACAGTAAGGGCGCACTCACACTGTCCTTCTGGCCAGGGCCAAAACCGTTTTTTCAGCTAAAGCCTAGTACCTTTAAGCAGTGTGAGTGCACCCGTTCCGCGCATAACTGCGGCCAGGTTGAAAGAGGTGGGCTTTAGTGGAGCCACACACACACGATCAATGCATGTGACGTGTTACGGAGTGATGACGTATGGACAGCAAGAAGCATTGGCCGGCCCTGGCAGTGTGAGTACAAACGGGGCTGGGGTGCGGGGGTAGAGGAAGGGGGTCAAGTACCCTAAAGCCCGGGTCGCGGTGCAGAGGGACAGTGTGAGTGCGCCCTAAGAGATAGTTGGGAAAGAAGTCACTGGATGAAGAGAAGGGAAAGTGTGCTGGTGTGCTCTGGAATAATTCAGATGTACTGAACTCTGCAGCAGCAGCAGCTTCATCAATCTCTAATCTCTGAGGAGAATCCTTTCAGGTTTTTTGGGTTCTCCGCGTTCTCCAGCTGTCCTGGAGACTCTCCATCCCCTGGAAACTCACAACCTGGTTACATAACTCCAACATCCGCACAGCAAACTCATGCTGCTTTGAAACCTCTCGCCGTTCAAAGTTTGTTATGTTGCCTTTCATTTGTGTTGCACGGCGAGGACAGAATCTCCCAGTTTGCTTGTCAGAAAGTTCTGACACGTCACCACAGCTGAGATTAATAAAGGATTTGGGTAATTAAGTGACGCTTTCTTAATTAAACAAACCGCAATTAGCAATGTGCTGAAGGCAGACTTCTTTTTCCACGCACGGATCAGACGGAGCCGCAGAATCTCTCGACTTTAAAAACCTGTGTGCTCCTCGAGTCCTGTCCCGTCCTGTCCCGTCTCGGCCCGGCACGTCCTGGCCCGGCATGGCCTCGGCTCTCCTTGTCAGCTCATGATTTGTGGGTCTCACAGGAGAAGAACGGGGAGGAACTCCTCTAGGTTAAAATCTGCAAACAATGAGTCTTCTGTGGGCGTGATGGATGGTGCACATCCCGGCCCATTTGTCTGTGCTTTGCGCTCGCTGGTATCAATTGTTAAAGAAACTTTGCTTAACATGCAGTCCTGGATGTTGGCCGGTCACAGCAGAGCGGAGAGACAGAAGGAGATAAAGGAGAGAAAGATAAGATACGAGGTTCACTCGGGTCGGGGAGATAATAAGAAGCCTGGTTCCTCCAAACTCCCAAAAGTATTCGACTTACACGGACAAAGAGATCGTAGATCCGCGGATCGTCTTTTTCTGATCGACAGAAACCCAAAGACATGACGCAGGTATCAGAATTTTACCCGTATGCTCCAACAACACGTTAGTGAGTCAAGACGAGCCGCAAGATCACATCCTTAACTCTCCTGTTACCCTAAAATTTTAATAACACCATTTATTATTGCGTTCAATTTGACCCCAGCTATTTAACCCTCCTGTTCTCCTAAGGGTCAATTTGACCCCATTTAATGTTTAACATCTTAAATAATGTCATTTTTTTGCTTTATATTTATGACTTTTCCTCATTTTATGGGGACGACTCATAAAAAAACTAAAATTGTCACGATTATATATATTTTTATTGTTCTTATCGTACATGTACTTGTGGCATCGGTGTTCCTTTGGGTCAGTTTGATCATCTGGATGATTTAATCATTATTATTATTGTTTATTTTACAATTCAAATCTTATATGAGGTCAAATTCATGCTGCTGTCGTTGATAACGGACGTTACTTTCATTCCAGATGTTACAAATAACACAAAATAGCACTTAAAATAACAGACTTACTTTAAAACACACACACAGAAATCCCTCCATGCAGTTTAACATCAGTGATATTTTTCATTCTGTTAAATAAAAACATAAAGTACCCGACTTTACTTGAGTCACACATTGATTAGGATCATTTTCCAGATGTTTAAATTGCTGCGGTCAAATTAACCCCAAGAATAAATGGTGTTAGTAAAATCTGAGGGCAACAGGAGGGTTCAAACTTGAGTAACAGCTGTGATTATGATCATTTTCTGGATCTTTAACTCCAAATTCAAGTTAGCCAGAGCGCTAAACAGGAAGTAGCCGTCCTGACCGGGAGAAGTCCCTACTGCACGTTCTCTACGGACCCTCCAACGTGGAAGAAGTGCCGATCGTTCAGGTATTTTTTAGACATTGAAATTGAACTTTTTTTGGCTTCATGCACCAGTGAGTTCTCTTCATGCACCCATGTGTAGTGGGTCCAATGCTGCATTGTGTTATTTAGTAGATAAAGACAAACTCCTGGATGAGCCTGTGAATGTTCTCATGTGTCCAGGTCGTCGTTACCCTCAAAACAATTCAGTCAAAAGCAACTGGACTTGGTTATTTGTGTAGGAAGACGTTTCACCTCTCATCCAAGAGGCTTCATCAGTTCATGTACGCATCTGACCAGGCTGGGACTAGTCCAGGACCAGGACCAGGCTGGGACTTGACCAACTAACTGGTGTGAGATCCAGGTATTTAACCTCTCACAACGCCGATGATGTCACTGGAACCCTTTGTGCTCCAAGTGCCAACGACCGTCGTTAGAGTGACAGTCGTTGGTGGGAAGTTGGTTTGGACTTCGTTAGTGCTCTATTGAGTCTTAACGACAGTCGTTGGGGTCACAGGAGGCCATTTTTTAACTCTGGATGGTCTCAACACTGTTTATACAAAGGCATATGATGTTCAAAGGTTTTCTTGTACATGCTCTTTTTAAAATAAATCAGAGAAAAGAGGAAGTTGCAACCCGACAACGCCGTAAGTGCAGATTTAGAAAATAAAACATAATCTGAAAGTTTCCCTGGCAAATGTGCCAAAAACATTAATATGAAAATTTACAATCACACGATTTCCTCACATAACAAAACTCAAAAGGAATTAAAAAACAACAACATGACAGCAAAAAACGCTACCCTTCCCTTCCCCGCCTTGCTCAGAATATGGCGCAACAGCATTACACTACATGTCATTTCTGTTTTGTGGTAACTGCAAAACTCTCCATCACGTCGAGGAGTAACAGGCTGCGTGTTTCACTGCCCTCTCTGGTGGAAAGTTTCAAGGCTATTTCACCCGCCAACGGTGGCGTCACAGTGCACCGAGGTCACTTCTACATCAGTGCAGCAAAGTGAGGAGTTAAAGCACTGGAGAGCAGCTAAAACGAGATTTTCAGCTGCTCTTAAATTACTCTTCATCATCACGGAGGTACGGAAGACGACGTGGAGAGAATGGTTTGAGCTTTACATAAACATTGAACGTGCAAATTGTACTTTTTGCCTTTTATTTAAAAAATCCCAGAGAAAAGAGGAAGTTGCAACCCGACAACGCCGTGACTGCAGATTTAGAAAGTAAAACAGTTGCTATACTTCCCGTAATAATCTGAAAGTTTCCCCTGGCAAATGTGCCAAAAACATTAATATGAATATTTACAATTACACAATTTCCTCACATAACAACAAAACTCAAAAGGAATTTAAACAAACAAACAAACAAACAAACAAGACAGCAAAAAACGCTACCCTTCAAAATAAAAGTCTGCGCTTCCCCGCCTTGCTCAGAATATGGCACAACAGCATTACACTACATGTCATTTCTGTTTTGTGGTAACGGCAAAACTCTCCATCACGTCGAGGAGTAACAGGCTGCGTGTTTCACTGCCCTCTCTGGTGGAAAGTTTCAAGTCTATTTCACCCGCCAACGGTGGCGTCACAGTGTACCGAGGTCACTTCTACATCATTGCAGCAAAGTGAGGAGTTAAAGCACTGGAGAGCAGCTAAAACATGATTTTCAGCTGCTCTTAAATTACTCTTCTTCATCACGGAGGTACGGAAGACGACGTGGAGAGGATCGTTTGAGCGTTACATAAACAATGAACGTGCAAATTGTACTTTTTGCCTTTTATTTAAAAAATCCCAGAGAAAAGAGGAAGTTGCAACCCGACAACGCCGTAACTGCAGATTCAGAAAACAGTTGCTATACTTCCCTTAGTAATCTGAAAGTTTCGCTGGCAAAAGTGCCAAAAACATTAATATGAATATTTACAATTACACGATTTCCTCACGATAACAAAAGGAATTAAAAAACAACATGACAGCAAAAACGCTACCCCACCGGCTTGCTCATAATATGGCGTAACAGCGTCACACCACTGCACATGGTCCGTCCAAGTTTCTTGCGGAAAGTGTCGTTTCTGTTTTGTGGTAACGGCAAAAACTCTCCATCACGTCGAGGAGTAACAGGCTGCGTGTTTCACTGCCCTCTCTGGTGGAAAGTTTCAAGGCTATTTCACCCGCCAACGGTGGCGGAGTTAAAGCACTGGAGAGCAGCTAAAATATGATTTTCAGCTGCTCTTAAATTACTCTTCTTCATCACGGAGGTACTGAAGACGACGTGGAGAGAATCGTTTGAGCTTTACATAAACCAGGGATGTCAAAGTCAAATACATCAGAGGGCCAAAAAAACTAATTTGCTGCAAGCCGAGGGCCGGACTGGTTCAATGTTTATTAAAACATATTAAAATGATTGCATATAACCTATTGAACCCAGACCTAACACAGTGTACCATATTTATTTAATGATTAAATGAATATTACAATATTTTTGTACGCCTCCGTCAGTAATTGGGCTGTAAGTTGACATCTGCCCTGAATGCTGATGAATAATGAACGTGCAGCGCTGCAGTGAGTTTGGCTACCGTTGCATTGTGGGTAATGTAGTTTTGGTGCGTGAAAAGCACCAGCGGGCGGCTGTGGCGTGCGGGCCGGTTCTAATACTAATCAAATATCATCCCAGGGGCCGAGATCATTCATTCGCGGGCCTTGAGTTTGACACCCATGACAAACAATGGACGTGCAAACTGTACTTTTTGACTTTTATTTAAAATATTTCAGTGATAATTGTTTTTTTCTCTTCACCATATTGTGTTGAACCCTGAATATTTACACATGACACTAGATTTTGTATCTTACTCACTTGAAATTATAGTTTAAAATAAGACGTTTTCATATTTGCCTCGCTTGAAACTTCCCGTTAGCTTACGTGCACGATATGAGGTTCGCTCTTTTTTTGCATAACCGTATCAAACTGCTTTTAAAAATGATCTGCCATGTGTTCGTTGTTCAACCGCCTGTGTGAAAGCACAGAACTGCATTCAGGCGAAACAACAACAGTCGCTGTGATGTTTTTTAGCATGTCGCTCCATTTTTTGGTCCCTAAAAAGAACCGTTGCATCCGTTTGCCACCAGCGTAACAATTAAAAGTTTTCCAAGAGGAATCTAAAACTTACTCTTGATTTAACCATTCAATTGGCTCAAAATTTGCAAGAGGAATATAAAGCAGTGTATATTTAGCATCTTTTGTACCCAGTACAGACGGCCAACCCATCGGCTCCTTCCTGGACCGACGATTCGCTTCATGTCCAGCCACTGTCGGGCTAATTGGACCTCTAGAGGAATAATTATTTGACTCGATGAAAGCGACAGGGGCCGTTTGGCTTCCCCAACAAACGTCACTTTATTCCCTTTTGTGCTGCAGATCATGGCGCTTTTCCCGTCGCCGTAGGAGTAACCACCTGCACAGGGAACGGCTGTCGAATGTCCTCTCTTTGGTGACACCAAAATGCTCAAATCCCTCTTGCTTTAAACTTTTTTGATACAAAGTTAAAGCCGAACACGCTGTAAATGGAGTTTGAGGAGAACGTTTCTCACTAAAGCAGTTTGCTTCTCTGAGCTTTGGATCATAAAACTAAATAAAAAAGTTATGACATGCACATCAAACTTCCCATTCACCAAACTCACGATAGGCTTCTCCAAAAGTACAGAGTGTTCTTTGCAGCCAGCGCAGAGCTCTGAGCTTAGCACAAACACAGGAAGTAGTCCAGAAGGAAAAGCAAAAACACTTTTAAACTTCACTATTTCAAAATAAAACAGTTCTGTTTAGCTGCTAAAAATGGTTTGGCAGTCAATTCAGGTTAGCTGACGGTTCAGTGTAACACAACACGTTTTAAATCACCTAAAACCAGTAGGTGTAGTGGTTAAGTTTGGTTCTGGTTAGCTAGCGTGGTAACTCAAAGTGCGTCCTGCAGGTCCATCGCAGGCCTCAGAAACATTTTGTGCCCCTGAATGCGACATGAAATGCATGTACTGTATTATAATAAGCTGCAGTCCATTTTAATAACTACGCAGGCGACAACCTCCAGGGCTGAAAATTGAAGTGACGTTCTAAAAACTGCAGTTCCACAAATGGCCACTTGAGGCCGGCTCCAAAAGCGAGTCGATCCTGACAGGTCTCCATGTTAAGATGTTAAAATGCTTTGGAAACTGTTGAAAAATGATGGAAACTGAAGGAAACTGTAGACTTGGACACTGTTATGATGTGGATGCACCAATTCAGTTGACAGGTATGACGTCGTTCTGTTCATTTTCGATGGAGCTCAAGAGTTGACTGATTATTCGCCGTATCGGACTTTGCGTGAACACGACTGGACCTCAGCTTAACGCAAACGAGGTCAGTCCAACACAACGCCAAACTGAAAGAGCCTTTTTCGTCTGCCATGTTGAAAACAGTCGCGCTAAGACTGAGCACCGCCACGATCAAATCTGAACCGAGAGCCTGTTACTGTATTACCAATTTATTTAATATAATGCTTCCAGAAACTCTGTGAACCGGCATCCACGTTGAAAACAGTCGAGCCAAAACCAAGCCCCGCCCACAGCTGACTGGACAATCTGGGGTTCTCACACGACTTTCCGTTCATTCGACGGAGCTGACAGATCGCCACCATAAGATCTTTTTTGGACAACATGCATTCTCAATCATCTGAATTTCCTACCCTTCAGCTTAAAGCAGATTTAAAATGCTGTCTTCCACAGTCAAAGGTCTTGGTTCAAACGTAAAACCCTGACACCGACTGTGAGCACGAGTTAATGCCATTTGTTTGTTTGCTCTTTGCTTTTTAAGCTGCACATCAATGACAATTCATTCAGAAAACCAGGTCAGTGCAAGACCTCCTTACAGAGCCTGAAAGCCCAAAGTCCAACACAAACATTAACAATAAACCAAATCAAATACACACAAATAAACCCGACTCACCTGCTGTAGAGCTGAGAAGACGTCGTGCAGCTGAGGAGTGGATCTTCAGTCGTCTGCTCCTGAACATCTTCTCACAAATACTTTTTTTTAACCATTAAAAACAGCTCAGTGACTTCTACCTCCAGACTTGTGTTTCCTTCCTTCCTCCCAAACAATCCTCTTCCCCTTTGTTCTGCAGGCCACGCCCCCCCTCACACCTGTGATCCTGATTACCTGGGGCCCGTTCAGATCTCACAACAGTGCACACTGTTGTGTTGTTGTCTTGCACACTTCCAATAAACCTTTTGTTGCGTTTTGAACGCACCTCAGATCGGTATCAGCATCAGGACAGGCAGTGGTGGACTGTAACTAACATTTACTCAAGTACAAATTGAAGCTAAGCCACTTTCTACCTCATAAATCTTTTATTTATGTATTAAAATCTACCTCCAGACACATTTTAAATATATGTAAATGCTGTGTTTTTTACTTTTAATGTTAGAAAACCATGTTAAATATATTATTAATCAAAACAAAGTCAGAAAAGAGGCGGGAAGCACATCTGCTCTTTCTCCGTCATTGGGAAATTGTGGATTTTGATCCTCGCTGACGTCATTTTAGCTTCTCCCCGAGGTTCACCGGGGAAAAAGCGGCGTGCGTCGAGATCCAAACACATCAGAGACATTCGATCTATGACCTTTATGGAAAAATAATAAATAAAACAAATTAAAAATAATTATCTCATCTCATCTTCAGCCTCTTATCAGCAGCAGCAGCTCCAGCAGGGGACCCCAAACTTCCCTTTCCCGGGCCACATTATCCAGCTCTAACTGGGGGATCCTGAGGCGTTCCCAGGCCAGTGTGGAGATCTAATCTCTCCACCTAGTCCTGGGTCTTCCGTGAGGAACTCGTAGTAGAGCCGCTGCTCCTTTGCATTGAAAGGAGCCAGTTGAGGTGGTTCAGGATCATCTGGTAAGGATGAACCCTGGGCGCCTCCCTAGGGAGGTGTTCCAGGCACGTCCAGCTGGGAGGAGGCCTCGGGGAAGACCCAGGACCAGGTGGAGAGATTAGATCTCCACACTGGCCTGGGAACGCCTCAGGATCCCCCAGTTAGAGCTGGTTAATGTGGCCCGGGAAAGGGAAGTTTGGGGTCCCCTGCTAAAGCTGCTGCCCCCGAGACCCGACCCCGGATAAGAGGCTGAAGATGAGATGAGATGAGATCCTAGTCACTTGTGTAACTGATTTTTAAAATCTTTACCTTTTTTTTCAGACTTCAGCACTTTACAGACGCAACCTTTCCAGTTTCATCCCTCTCTATACTCTTCAGGTTTTCACAGAGTTCATTAATTATTCAACACCTGATTCATGCAACATATTATTCATAAACATGAAAGAAAATAGATTCATTCTTCTGATTTATGTGATTAAAAGAGACACATCTGTAACTCTAACATGTGAAACCAGAACTCTGAACCTGGCTTTAACCAAAGTTCGCATTTCTGTGTCTGAAAAATGAGTTCATATTTGATAAGACAAAGCCTCATGCATATTTAAACGTGCAGGCTCAGAAAACATTTCACGGTGATATCTTTTAGTTAAAAGTCGAGTATCGCGCCTTCATGTCAGACACCTGGACTGTTTGAACCCGTCTCTGCAGTGTGCAAACTGTCCTTTAAAGCAGATTCATATTGGGCTGCAAAGACGACTGCCTGTGCTGTTAATACAGTATATATAAAGATATGTGTGTGTGTGTGTGTGTGTGTGTGTGTGTGCGCGTGTGTGTGCGTGTGTGTGTGTCCTGCTGATGATCTACTAATGACAAATGGATGGAACGAGCCGCGGGAGCCCTCGATGGGGAGCCGGCCGTGTGAAGTCAAGTGCAAAATTGATATTTGAGGACAGCTGATGCATTGTGGGAGCCAGGTCTGCTCAGTGTCATTGGTTCAGTGTCACCGCGATGCTACACTGACTCTGTTTCTGTCACGGCTTCATCCAGAGAGGTTACTCCGCACCCCCCTCCTCCGTTGTCGTCCTCCTCCTCCTCCTCGCCGTGGGAGAGGAAGGTGTCTTTAGAAAACACTCCCTCAGCCACAGGGAGGATGTTCGCAGCACGGCGGAGAGTTCGGACTCGTGTAAAATGAGTCACTGAAGCGGCTAAAATTAATGTTATCATACGGATGACCCCCGGGGACAGAGAGAAATGTTAAAACTGAGGAAATAACGGCAGAATGTGGTTAAAAATAGACACTTTTTCTGCCCTACAGGAACATATTTCTGACTCTTCTTGTCTTAAGAGTCAGACAAAGATCATTTTCGGGTTAATATTTCTCAGCGTTACACACATTTACCCCGACATTCAGCCTGATTAGAGCTTGAAATAGAGTAAAGTAGGTTAAAAGCAACATTGCAGCTGAATTTAGGCTCCTAAATTCATCAACTATGAGCTATGAAGTCATACTTAATGTCACCGTCAGCGTCAGAAAGTTAGAATGGCGTCCTTCAATTCAGTTAAACTCTATTGTCGTTACACTTGTGCACGGTGAAGTGTTGTCTCGTCCAAGATGCAACTCCACTGTGCATCCGTCCCGTGCCCCGTGCTTTAGGGTCCTTGTCCCCCCCTCCAGGCCCGTTTGTACTCACACTACCTGGGCCTCGGAGAATGCTTCTTGCTGCCTATACGTCATCACGCCGTAACACGTCACACGCATTGATGACGTCATGGCGATGCGTGGCTTTGTTTCCAGATCTTTCCGTAGACCTCGGAGTTTTTGTGCGTCTTGTCGACCGATTTTGAATCTTTTCATCGACCAAATCTGCAGTAAACACTCCACCTCCGCATCACACCAACGTCAACCTTTCACCGCCATTGTTTGAAAGGTCCGCGCATGGTCCCTCCTTCTTTTTTCTACGTCCCAACAGGCGCACAGGAAATGACCTCAGAACCGCCGCAGGCCTCGTGCTCGTACACGTGCAAACGTGCTTTACTAAAGCCCACCTCTCCCAAACGGGCCGTGGACGGCAAGCGTTACCGCAGCTAGGCGCGGTACGGTTGCACTCACACTGGTCAAACGAACTGGACTTTACCCGTAAAACCTGTTTGGGCACGGTACGGATGGACAGTGTGAGTGCGCCCTAACAATCTTTTATGTTTTAAATGACCTTTTATGTGTTTTTTCCCAATGCTTTTAGTGTTTTATGTAAATCTCTGTGTTGTTGAATTGTGCTTTTACAAATGAACTTAAATAAATAAACCGGCTCTCTTGTAAATCGGTGTTTTCCTGTAGTTTGAATGTGCTCCTGTGTCTTTGCATGCACAAGTAAAAACAAGTGTTTCTCCTCTGAAATGATTGATGGCACTAAATTAAACCTGCTTTTGCTGTTTTTTTCCAGCTGACAGAATAAGAACGCGTCGAGCGTCCGGATCCTCGGCGTCCTGCGACACTGAACGATGGAAACACAAAACGTTTTATTTATCGCGCGTCCTTCCTTCCGCTCTGTGTGGATTTAAAAAACAGGAACCTGCAGCGCCCGGAGTGTTCCTCTCGGGACCGAAACAACAACCCGCCGCCTTCCCCTCGGGGTCGCCGTGATGGATGGTGTAGGACAGGAACGGGACACGTTTCCCAGGAGGCCGAGCGGCTCACTGCAGGTTAAACAGCACTCACTACAGAGCTGCTTCACAGACATCATTTCTGACGGCTGAGAGGAAAGCGTGCGACCGTTTGTGCAATAACACAGCAACAAATGTTATAAATAATCAAGAATTAAGGAAGAATAAAGTATTGTGATGATTTCTAGCACTAAGTAATAATGATGAAGGATGAAGGAAGGGTGTGACGAATGCAAAAACACTTCAACGTGCTACAGACGGGTGAAAATGTAGATCATTAAAGGAAAAGGCTTCACAAAGGACTCAAACATCAGTGTCTCCCGAACTAAGAGGGGTTGAATCTCACTTAATTGTCCGTCCCGGCTCCGTTAAAGTGTCATTCCGGCGCAAACTCATCCCATGGTCTTTTTACACTCATCAAATAATCCATCGAGACAGTTTTTATGTGTATAAACTATTAACGGAGAGAAATCCAGGAGAGTCGCTAACAGCCACACGTGCCTAACAGTGATTAGCTCGGGGCAGCACGATGAAGGCATTCAAAGGTCTTTTTTAACCACTAATGCTGCTGAAAATAACAGCAAACCTCTGCAGCAGCATGAGGAGAGTCCCTACACACACAACAAAGCAGCAACAGCGTAGTTAGTGAAGCCAGAGTTTATTAAAAGAGTGTTTTAAAGACTTACCTACTGGCCCCTGTACCAGCTCCTCTCATAGTAAAGTCCATTACAGTGGATTACCAAAGTCAATCCCAAAGGAAGGAGCCCATTGTTGCTTTGTTTTGTGTGTAGGGACTCTTCTCATGCTGCTGCAGAGGTTTGCTGTTATTTTCAGCAGCATTAGTGGTTAAAAAAGACCTTTGAATGCCTTCACCGTGCTGCCCCGAAAGACGTGCAGGTGTTCGGTTCATTGATGACTCTAAATCACCCGTAGGTGTGAATGGTTGTCTGTCTCTGTTCGTCTCTATGTGTCCTGTGATAGACTGGCGTCCTGTCCAGGGTGGACCCCGCCTCACGCCCGGTGTCAGCTGGGATCGGCTCCAGCCCCCCGCGACCCCGACAGGGACAAGAGGTTGAAGATGAAAAGTGCTGAAAAAGACCATGGGAGGATTTTGCACCAGAATTAGACTTTAAGGTCAAAGTAGACCGCTGCCAGACTTGGATATGCGGCCCCATGACTCTTCACGCCACTGTCCTATTTCGCAGGTCCTTTTATGATACTGCTGCGTTCACAAACTGTTGCACTTAAATAAAACCAAAACAAACGACTTTGGCACTCAGACATCTCGCAATGTAACAGCGCATACGTGAAAAAAAACATAATCAATGAGAAAAATATTAATGACATTCCCCTAAATGTGAACAGAGCAGAGACAAGAGCAGTGACTTCATTGATAATTATAATAAAACATTTGAAAGAATAAAAACCCTTAATAAATAAATGAATATGGTGCCGTACCCGACAGAGCAGGGCCGTAAATAACAACCAAAATAAAAATAAACCCTCCAGCAGCAGCCGTTTGGTTCCTGGATGGTGATTGGACGAGCAGCAGCCGTTTGGTTCCTGGATGGTGATTGGACGAGCAGCAGCCGTTTGGTTCCTGGATGGTGATTGGACGAGCAGCAGCCGTTTGGTTCCTGGACGGTGATTGGACGAGCAGCAGCTGTTTGGTTCCTGGATCGTGATTGGTCGAGCAGGAGCCGTTTGGTTCCTGGATGGTGATTGGACGAGCAGCAGCCGTTTGGTTCCTGGATGGTGATTGGACGAGCAGCAGCCGTTTGGTTCCTGGATCGTGATTGGACGAGCAGCAGCCGTTTGGTTCCTGGATGGTGATTGGACGAGCAGCAGCCGTTTGGTTCCTGGATCGTGATTGGTCGAGCAGGAGCCGTTTGGTTCCTGGATGGTGATTGGACGAGCAGCAGCCGTTTGGTTCCTGGATGGTGATTGGACGAGCAGCAGCCGTTTGGTTCCTGGATGGTGATTGGTCGAGCAGCAGCCGTTTGGTTCCTGGATGGTGATTGGTCGAGCAGCAGCCGTTTGGTTCCTGGATGGTGATTGGTCGAGCAGCAGCCGTTTGGTTCCTGGATGGTGATTGGTCGAGCAGCAGCCGTTTGGTTCCTGGATGGTGATTGGTCGAGCAGCAGCCGTTTGGTTCCTGGATCGTGATTGGACGAGCAGCAGCCGTTTGGTTCCTGGATCGTGATTGGACGAGCAGCAGCCGTTTGGTTCCTGGATGGTGATTGGACGAGCAGCAGCCGTTTGGTTCCTGGATCGTGATTGGACGAGCAGCAGCCGTTTGGTTCCTGGATCGTGATGGACGAGCAGCAGCCATTTGGTTCCTGGATGGTGATTGGACGAGCAGCAGCCGTTTGGTTCCTGGATGGTGATTGGACGAGCAGCAGCCGTTTGGTTCCTGGATGGTGATTGGACGAGCAGCAGCCGTTTGGTTCCTGGATGGTGATTGGTCCAGCAGCAGCCGTTTGGTTCCTGGACGGTGATTGGACGAGCAGCAGCTGTTTGGTTCCTGGATCGTGATTGGTCGAGCAGGAGCCGTTTGGTTCCTGGATGGTGATTGGACGAGCAGCAGCCGTTTGGTTCCTGGATGGTGATTGGACGAGCAGCAGCCGTTTGGTTCCTGGATCGTGATTGGACGAGCAGCAGCCGTTTGGTTCCTGGATGGTGATTGGACGAGCAGCAGCCGTTTGGTTCCTGGATGGTGATTGGACGAGCAGCAGCCGTTTGGTTCCTGGATGGTGATTGGTCGAGCAGCAGCCGTTTGGTTCCTGGATCGTGATTGGACGAGCAGCAGCTGTTTGGTTCCTGGATCGTGATTGGATGAGCAGCAGCCGTTTGGTTCCTGGATGGTGATTGGACGAGCAGCAGCCGTTTGGTTCCTGGATGGTGATTGGACGAGCAGCAGCTGTTTGGTTCCTGGATTGTGATTGGACGAGCAGCAGCCGCCCACACTTTATTTATGGATGTGGATTATTTCCATATGTGACGTGACATCAGTTCACATCAACGTACGGTTCAGTGAAGGAAACACGGTTTCCCTTTTAAAGCCGCCCGCCCGCCGCTCGCCACCCGCTGTTAGCCGCCAACCGTTAGCCGATTGCCGGACGCCGCTGAGCTCGTTGCTGAGCTCGTTGCTGAGCTCCTGGAAAGACGAGTGGGGAATCATTCGTGTTTACTTCTGGTGCGTGTGTTCGCCGCCATGATGCTGATAGAGATCAACGGAGAGAGGGAGAGAGGGAGGAAGAAGGAGAGAGAGAGGGGGAGGAAGAGAGAGAGGGAGGAAGAAGGAGAGAGAGAGAGAGAGAGGGAAGAAGGGAGGAAACAATAAAGAGGGAGAAAGAGAGAGAGAGAGAGAGAGTTTTCTTTCTTTCTTTCTTTCTTTCTTTTTTCTCTTTCTTCCTTTCTTTGTTTTCTTTCTTTCGTTCCTTGGTATCATCATTCCTTCCCTACTTCCTGTCTTTCTTTCTTGTTTTCTTTCTTTATTTCTTTCTTTCCTCCTTCTTCCATTCTTTCACTTGCCCTCCTTTTTTCCCAATTTCTTTCTTTCAATTTCTCTCTCTTCCTCTCCTCCATCGTTCAATCTCTTTAAATGTCTTGCATCACCTCCTTCCTTTCTTTCCTTCTCTCCTGTCTCTTTATTGTCTTTTCCTTCCGCCCTTTCTCCTCTTTTCCATCTTCCCTTTCTTACCAGAAATAAAAAAACCTGAGTTAAGAAAGAAGAAGCGAGAGAACGAAAGAGCAAAGAAGAGAGGAGAAGCCCCCTCCCGCCTCTCGCTGTGTTTGTTCTCGTGTGACGAGTCGTCGTCATCTGACATGAAAATAAAAGATGCATCGTTCATCACGTATTTATGTCCGTTATAGAGAAAATGATGTTTCGTGGAAACTCGGTTACAGGGATGTGAAATGCTGCGTCGCCGTGACGTTCATGGATTATTTATTCAGACCGTTCAGATCCGCGTGCATCTTTAGGGCGCACTCACACTGTCCTTCCGCACCGGGCCAAAACAGGTTTTACGGGTAAAGCCTAGTGCGTTTGACCAGTGTGAGTGCAACCGCTCCGCGCATAACTGCGGCCAGCTTGCCGTCCACGGCCCGTCTGAGAGAGGTGGGCTTTTGTAAAGCGCGTTTGCACATGTACGAGCACGAGCGTGCGCACGTGTACGAGCACGAGGCCTGCGGCGGTTCTGAGGTCATTTCCTGTGCGCCTGTTGGGACGTAGAAAAAAGAAGGAGGGACCATGCGCGGACATTTCAAACAATGGCGGTGAAAGGTTCACGTTGGTGTGATGTGGAGGTGGAGTGTTTACTGCAGATTTGGTCGATGAAAAGATTCAAAAACAGTCGACAAGACGCACAAAAACTCTGAGGTCTACGGAAAGATCTGGAAACAAAGCCACGCATCGCCATGACGTCATCAATGCGTGTGACGTGTTACGGCGTGATGACGTATAGGCAGCAAGAAGCATTCTCCGAGGCCCAGGTAGTGTGAGTACAAACGGGCCTGGAGGGGGGGACAAGGACCCTAAAGCACGGGGCACGGGACGGAGGCACAGTGTGAGTGCGCCCTTAGTTGGACCAGTCCCAGCCTGGTCCTGGTCCAGTCCCGGGTCAGATGCGTCCAGTTGCTTTTGACTGAAAGTGAACTGTGTTTGCAGCTCAACAGGAAGAGAAAAGACTTGATGTGTCTCATTTTGCTCGTGTTTGATGCTGCTGAGCCTCTTGTCGTCCTTCAGGGGGAAAGACTCTGAATGAAACCTGCAGGCGATGAAAGACTCGTGCTCCTCCAGCAGCAGGTCTGAGAGGAGGAGGAGGAACCCCTTCCAGCTGTTTGATGAAGTCGTATCATATTGTCATGTGGTGTTTATCACCGCAGGGCGCCGCACTCCTCCTCAAACTGACCGCGGGAAAAATCCGGTGTCGTAAAAGAAGGTTTAATTAAGAAAACGAGACGTTTGAAATGTAGGGATGATAAATGTCTCTGGGACCACGGCTGCAGGGGGGAAGCTCATGGGAGACGAGTGAAGCTTCATCGGCGCCTGCTGGGAGTCCTTCGAGTGAATCCCGGCTGCGTACCCGTCCGCAGGTGTCACGGGCGGCGAGCTGGGACTGCCGCTTCAGTCCTCACCTGCTTCATCTAACCTTCAACAAACCGCTCTGCCCCGCGACATTAATCATCTGCAGGCAGCATCGTCTCAGAGGGGACGACGTGTCGTACCCGTCTTGACTCACGTACCTGTCGTACCTCCTCCTCCTCCTCAGGGGAGCTCGCCTCATTTGCCCGTCGACGTCGCCCTCCTCGTCCTTCAGCGCTCCTTCATGTCTCGCTGTCCTCGTGACCTCACCTGTCCCGTCTCTTTAACGTTGTCACATGACTTGAGTTTGCATTAACGTCACGCATATTAACAGATATGGTACAGGACGCCTCTGTTGTGCTTTTAATATAAGTGAACTTTTAGTTTCTGTGTCGTAAAAGATCAGCATCTGTGACACGTTAAAGGCTGAATAAAACAAAATACAACTCTCTGAGCGCTTAATTCTTCTTTAGGCTGAGGGTTCACACAGCAGCGACCTCCTGTTCAGAAAACCATCACGACGGAAACAGAGAAGCCCATCTGTGGGAGCAGAGCGACCAGACACACGGCCGGATTGCTGAACGGGCCCATGGGCCATAAAATGACTAAAGTGACCACAAAGAGCCAAAAAATAACTATAGGGATGCAAAACGACCACAAAGAGATGCTAAATGACCACACGCATACACAAAAACGACTATACGATACAAAATTACGTTAAAAAAAAGAAAAATATAATAACTATAGGGACGAGAAATAACCACGGACACACATTGAAAATAGACACAAAACGAGAGACACAGGAGATTATGAGAAAATACATAAATGATCACAAAGAGAAATAAAAGTATGACATAGAAACTAAAATGGTTTAAAATAAATGCAAAACCACCGCAAAAAGATGCAAAATGACTGAAAAATGATGCAATACTATCACAAAAAGATGCAAAATGACTAAAAATAGATGCAAAACCACCACAAATAGATGCAAAATGACTAAAAATAGATGCAAAACCACCACAAATAGATGCAAAATGACTAAAAATAGATGCAAAACCACCACAAAAAGATGCAAAATGACTAAAAATAGATGCAAAACCGCCACAAAAAGATGCAAAATGACTAAAAATAGATGCAAAACTACCACAAAAAGATGCAAAATGACTAAAAATAGATGCAAAACCATCACAAAAAGATGCAAAATGACTAAAAATAGATGCAAAACCACCACAAAAAGATGCAAAATGACAAAAAACAGATGCAAAACCACCACAAAAAGATGCAAAATGACTAAAAATAGATGCAAAACCACCACAAAAAGATGCAAAATGACTAAAAATAGATGCAAAACCAGCACAAAAAGATGCAAAATTACCAAAAATAGAAACAAAATCACCAGAAAAAGATGCAAAATGACTAAAAATAGATGCAAAACCATCACAAAAAGATGCAAAATGACTTAAAATAGATGCAAAACCACCACAAAAAGACGAAAAATGACTAAAAATAGATGCAAAACAATTAAAAAGACAGACAAAACAACTAAAAATGGAGATTAAATAGCACAAAGAGAAACAAAATGGCCACAAAACGATTAAAAGTCGGTGTGGGTGTCTCTTTCCTGTGTAGACAGAGTGGGGGGCCTCAGACAGGTCTGTGCCCAGGGGCCCGTTCCCGTCCGCGGTCGGACTCTGATTGTTGCTGATGGCGAGTGTTGTGCTTTTATCACCTGGTCGTTGTACGAGCAACACCCAGGACCCTGATCCTCCACTACAGCTCAGAGGTAAAGTCCTTTTTTTACTCTGCTACATTTCTCTGGACGTCTCTGTGACCTTCCATGCTGCCCGTTGGACGCTGAACCCCCTCGGGGGGATGGAGGGACGGGTGCAGCGGAGGTGTACTAACAGGATTACAGGTCTCCTGGTAAGAACCGACCGGTTCCAGAGACCCAAGCTGATCGATTCAGGGACCGAGCGGAGACTCGGAATGACTTAAAATAGATGCAAAACCAGCACAAAAAGATGCAAAATGACTTAAAATAGATGCAAAACCAGCACAAAAAGATGCAAAATGACTAAAAATAGATGCAAAACAACCACAAAAAGATGCAAAATGACTAAAAATAGATGCAAAACCACCACAAAAAGATGCAAAATGACTAAAAAAAGATACAAAACCAGCACAAAAAGATGCAAAATGACTAAAAATAGATGCAAAACCACCACAAAAAGATGCAAAATGACTAAAAATAGATGCAAAACCACCACAAAAAGATGCAAAATGACTAAAAATAGATGCAAAACCACCACAAAAAGATGCAAAATGACTAAAAAAAGATACAAAACCACCACAAAAAGAGGCAAAATGACTAAAAATAGATGCAAAACCACCACAAAAAGATGCAAAATGACTAAAAATAGATGCAAAACCACCACAAAAAGATGCAAAATGACTTAAAATAGATGCAAAACCAGCACAAAAAGATGCAAAATGACTAAAAACTGATGCAAAACCACCACAAAAAGATGCAAAATGACTAAAAATAGATGCAAAATGACTAAAACAGCATGCAATACACACACACACACACATATATATATATATATATATATATATATATATATATATATATGTATCCATCATATCAAGCTACTTTGTGTAATAGGAACATTTACGTGCATCACATCCAGTAAACATGAAGCTTCAATTATTCAAACTGAAATGCCTCCGACACACACACACACACACACACACACACACACTCACACACACACACTCACACACACACACACACACACACACACACACACACACACACACACACACACACACACACACACACACACACACACACACACACACACACACACACACACACACACACACACACACACACACACACACACACACACACACACACACACACACACACACACACACACACACTTTATCAAACATGCAGGCTTCTCACAGCAGAGTAATGCCATTTTCCATTAACTTGAATTATGTTACATATGACACAGTTCATATATATATATATCGCATGTGTGTGTGTGTGTGTGTGTGTGTGTGTGTGTGTGTGTGTGTTATCATACTATGTAGGATTAGAGTTTTATGGAGTAACTGCTGCGTGTTTCATGCCTGCTGCATCCATTACAGCTCTCCGCTCCGGGGCCGATGTGATGTCCATGTTTATTATCAGCAGCAGGCTCGTCCTTCAGTTCCTCCACCTTATCATCCGGCTCCTTCTCTCTTCATTCACTTCATTTTCTCAGGGACAGTGCGTATTAATAAACATGACTGTCCTGTAAATATGTCAGAATTATCCAGCAAACACAAACAATCATAGAACAAAACAGACAGAAGCAAAGAGAGATACGAGCGACAGGACAGAAGAGCAGTGGCACTCAGGTGCGTTCAGCAGTATTCAGCGGTTTAGCTGCATACAAGATGCTGCAGACACGGATCCAACAGCATTATGCCTCCACAGTTTTAGCTGTTAACTGTAACACCATGGTGACTATGGTCCCACAACGAGCGTAAGAGCACTGAACAAGTCAATGAGTGTTTGTAGCAATTACAAGAGTCAACTTATCACGGAGTCAGAAAATAGACCTCAACGACCAAATAAACATATGCATAATAACTAGAAATAAACAAATGACTTCACAGAGACACAAAATGACCATAAAGGAATGCAAAAGGGCTAAATATTGATGCAAAACCACCACAAAAAGAGTAGAATTTACTAAAATAGGTGCAAATCGACTGCAAAGAGACACAAAATGACCATAATGAAATGCAAAACTGCTAAATATTGATGCAAAACAACCACAAAAAGATGCAAAATGACTAAAAAAGGTGCAAAATGGCCATAAAGAAATGCAAAACTGCTAAATATTGATGCAAAACTACAACAAAAAGATTAAAAAGTACTAAAATAGGTGCAATTGAACTACAAAGAGACACAAAATTGCCTTAAAATAATGCAAAATGGCTAAATATTGATGCAAAACTACCATAAAAAAGATTAAAAATTACTAAAATAAGTGCAAATCAACAAAAAGAGAGACAAAATTACCACAATGAAATGCAAAACTGCTAAATATTGATGCAAAACTACCACAAAAAGATGCAAAATGACTAAAATAGGTGCAAATCAACTACAAAGAGGCACACAATTACCATAATGAAATGCAAAACTACAACAGAAAGATTAAAAATGACTAAAAAAGGTGCAAAATGGCCATAAAGAAATGCAAAACTGCTAAATATTGATCGTGGGAAAAACAAAAAGATGCAAAAGGACTAAAATAGGTGCAATTCAACTACAAAGAGACACAAAATAGTTCTCCGGTTTCCTCCCACAGTCCAAAGACGTACAGGTGTTCGGTTCATTGATGACTCTAAATCACCCGTAGGTGTGAATGGTTGTCTGTCTCTGTTCGTCTCTATGTGTCCTGTGATAGACTGGCGTCCTGTCCAGGGTCGACCCCGCCTCACGCCCGATGTCAGCTGGGATCGGCTCCAGCCCCCCACGACCCCGACAGGGACAAGAGGCTGAAGTTGGATGGATGGACATCCACGCCGAAGCGGTCTGCAGAGAGTGTTCTTGAGGCTCCTCTGGATTAATAGAAACGTATCTCTCAGCTGCTGCTCTGAATGAACCATACAGCCACAGCGATGACTTCCTGTCAGCTCCCGCTCTGATCCAGAGGAGCAGATTTCTGCTGATTTCCTCTTCCGTGAGTAAAAGTGGGCTAATGGTGGCGAGGAGGGAAGAAGTAGGCCAGAGTAAAAAGTTAATACATAAAAAAAGGATAACGTAAGAGCAGCGGAGCCTCGGAGAGCTCAGCCCCACATCCTGCTCAGTATTTTTAGTTCATCTGACACATTAAGTCGCTGAAATCAGCAGGAAAACATCCGGAGGGTTCTGTGTCTGACGGGGAGACGACTGAGTCCGTAACACCTGTCAGTCTGAGGATGTGGATTGGATCACCTGAGCGTGTTTATGTGAACATCCACAAAATAAGAATCACCTCACCTGCTAAGTTTGTTCAAACCACGTCTTGACATCATCTCATCTTCAGCCTCTTATCCGGGGTCGGGTCTCGGGGGCAGCAGCTTTAGCAGGGGACCCCAAACTTCCCTTTCCCGGGCCACATTAACCAGCTCTAACTGGGGGATCCTGAGGCGTTCCCAGGCCAGTGTGGAGATCTAATCTCTCCACCTGGTCCTGGGTCTTCCCCGAGGCCTCCTCCCAGCTGGACGTGCCTGGAACACCTCCCTAGGGAGGCGCCCAGGGTTCATCCTTACCAGATGATCCTGAACCACCTCAACTGGCTCCTTTCAACGCAACGGAGCAGCGGCTCTACTCCGAGTTCCTCACGGATGCTGAACTTCTCCCCCTTGTTAGTTTATTAAATAATAAATGGAACCGAACTGTCTTCCAAGACAAAACCTTAAATCCGTCATCAGAATAAAAAACGTTTGAGATGAAACGCAGATGAACTTGTGTTTTCTGTTTAATGAGAAATATGCTTCAGAGAAGACAGATGGTGCGTTCAGCAGCTCCGGCTGACGGAGTCTGAGATGAGATAAGGCAAATGAACCTACAGACACATTGCATTCTGGGATATGGTGTACATAATCACCTACAACAACTGAAGGAAACTCAATGCCACGTTCTCATAAAGCAGATTTACGAGTTGTAACTGATGACTTTTGTTATTTATTCATGCTAATCCGTCCTCCGGTGTGACACTTGATTGGTCTTTTCAGCTTGTACTTGAACATTTACAGCTCTCAGACGTTGTTGATTAGTAAGAAATACTAATATTTATAACTACAAACCAACCTGTCAAAGAGATTAATGTGTAATATTCATTAACAAGTAATAAAACCATTAGTTACAACTCTTAAATCCTTTATAAAGGGTGAATTATCTGCTGAGAAATAGTCAGAGTGTCAGAAACAGAAAGCAGCGATGTGTTAAATAAAGGCGTTCTACAAAGATACAACATATAACAACATATAAAATTGTTAAATATATAACTTTTAGGCTTTTGAAAATACATGTAATGCCCCCCCAACACACGTGGCTTCTAGTATGAAATGGTAAAACCAACCACGCTGACGGCAGGTTGTCCAGTGTGGCTCTGGAGGATGTAACATCTGATTGAATGCATAATGTGTCCGGCCGGAGAAGAGGCAGGAAATCTTTCTGCGGTTCTTTAGATGAAGCGGGGAAAACTTTGCACACTTGATACCAAACATCCTGGAGAATATATTAACGTTAGGGGCAGGACGTGTCGTACGCCCACCGCAGTCCTGCACAGGTGGGTTTTCAAGACACGCTCCCGGTCGGACGCACCACGTGCAACGCCGCACCGACCCAAAACAACGAATCCTATAATAACCACGTGCTGGTGATATCATTTGGTTAGGCAGCATGTTTGAAGTAGGGACTCTTCTCATGCTGCTGCAGATGTTTGATGTTATTTTCAGCAGCATTAGTGGTTAAAAAAGACCTTTGAATGCCTTCACCGTGCTGCCCCAAGCTAATCACTGTTAGCGACGTCCGGCTGTTAGCGACTCTCCCAGATTTCCCCGTTATAGTACATACACGAAACAAACTGTCTTGATGACTTATTTGATGTATGTAAGTGCCGACAAAGACCATGGGATGAGATGGAATTACACTTCAGAGTGGTTACTTTGGGACATTCATAGTTGTAGTCCTTAAGATTTTCATCTGGTCAATTGTTAAGTTCCTATGTATGAAAGCATGAGGTAACAGGTGATTGATCCGCCGGCCCCCTGCTTACGTACTGGTACTGAGTGTCTGTGGCAACTTTTCCCAGACGTGCCTGGACCACCTCCCTAGGGAGGCGCCCAGGGTTCATCCTTACCAGATGATCCTGAACCACCTCAACTGGCTCCTTTCAACGCAAAGTTGTTTGTCTCCTGTTTTTTTCCTTCTTTATTCTGCATTTTGGGCCGGTGAGACTTTTACTCCGGAGCGACTTATAATCCGAAAAATACGGTATATCCAACGTGCGTAAACCGAACCAATGCAGGACTCTCTGCTGCTCACTAGGAGGCGCTGTCTTCAATTACTTGCCAGTCGTTGAGTCAACTAAATGTTTCAGTTTCTTTTATGCAAACAATTGTAAAGTAACAGTGGAGTGGAAGGGGAGTTCAAATGAGTGGGGCATGAAAATTGAATATTTAAGAAGTAGCTCAAACACGTCGACGCTAATCTTTTAAACATTTCTTCAGGTTTTTGATCAAAAGTGCGCAAAGTTTTCTGTTCTCATCGTGAAAATGTCGGATGTGATTCGTCATCTTCTCTATGAAATATCTGAATATCTGCCCGGACAGAAACATCAACAGCTCTCCTCACATAGATACATATTTTTTTTATCATTAACTCATATACTTTACTTCTTCTCCTTTAAGTCACTTACTGTATAATATCACAACGTGTTCGTGTCTTTACATAGACTCGCCGGTGTGTCTGAAAACGTCTCATCGTCGGCTCTGTTCATCTTTGGTCAGTAAAAACGAAACAGAGGTTTTGTTCCTTTTGCCAAACCGAAATAAATCCGTGCAGCGGCCGGTCACAATAATCCAGTTTTCAAATCTCTCTCTTGAAGAAGAAGAAGAAGAAGAAGATGAAGAAGACAAAGAAGAAGACGAAGAAGAAGACGAAGAAGAAGGTCCGGCCGCAGGTTCCACAGGAGACAGGAAATGACTAAAAGCCCCGCCCCTCCGTTCCTATGGCAGCTAGGTCCGTCAGCGGCGGCGTAGGTGGCCGATGCTACGCTTGGTGGTAAACGATGGGGGCCCAGTCTCTCTCTTTGGGAGCGTCTGTCCTCGCCGCTGCTGTCAGGAGACCTGCAGGACACAAACGATATAATCCGTCACAACCAATAAGCAAACCTTGAATAATGAAGCCAGTGAAGAGCTGCATCGTCCAAATCTTACATCCCTGTCGAGTAAGGATGTCACGAGAACCGAGACTTGCGATACCTTTGATTCTAAAATTAAAAAAAACACAGACGATGCCCCGTGTATTTGAGGCACCAGTGCTGTGACTCTTCCTGACCTCATGGGGGCGGTATAGAGCGCTCCAGTCACACCTGCATTCAGAGTAGGAGGTCACAAAGAAGTGGAATTCACACGGCATAACGAAACGAACCCCATGTGGAATAAGGAGACTGCAGCGATCGCTTCGCCCCGACTCGTTGGTAAAAAAGGCACCGAGAGTCGTGTATGGAAGTACTTTGCTTGTGAGGCAGATGACCGCGGCGTTATCAATCCGCTGAAGCCACGATGCAAAGAAAAGGACGCAATACTTAAATTTGAATGTTTACCGTAACAACGAGCAACGTTCAAAACGCAACAGCGCATTTCATCAAACAAAACTATAAAGACGGATCAAGTCAAAGTCAAATTTATTTATATAGCCCATTTCATACGACATGTCGTGATTGGATCAGGACAGTCTCCCTCTCCTTTCTTAGTAGTTGTTTTTGTCTCCCTCTGTCGACGTTTTTCTGTATCTCTGGTTTTGAGTTTGTTTCCCTGGCAGGTGTGTCTCGTTAGCATTGATCACCTGCCACTCTGTATATTAAGCCGGTCCTGAGCCTCATTCGGTGCCAGATCAGAACCTCTATACCCAGATGTCTCCCTCCCTCTCTGGACCCAAATGCAGACACAGAACTCAGGAGATGGTATCAACACATTTAAAAAAACGTATTTACGAAAAGATGGACTAAAAAACACGAAGAGAACTGATACAAACTGACACGAGGAATGAACACAAAAGGACAGGTACGCAGGGAGACATAAGGGTGTATAGAGGTTCTGATCCGGCACCGATAGAGGCTCAGGACCGGCTTAATATACAGCGTGGCAGGTGTTCAATGCTAGCAAGGATCACCTGCCAGGGAAACGAGCTAAAACCAAGGAAACAGAAAAGGGGAGCACATACAGAGGGAGACAAAAACAACGACTAAAGATGGAGAGGAAGACTGTCCTGATCCCATCACGACACGACAAGCGTGAACTCGATGTGCTTCAAGAAATTAAAACAAAGATACATTGTATAACATAAAATAGCATATAGGATAAAAATAATTAAACATTAAAACAAAACATTCAGGACTTTATACAATTATACAAGAATGCGTTATTATCATCATTTCAAAAGGAGATAGTAATAATAATGATAATAAAAGTTCTTAAAGCAAACAAACAGGAGAGAAATAAAACATTCTTTAATCATAATTAAAAGCTTGCAAAAAAAGATACGTTTTTAGTTTACTTTTAAAAGAAGACGCTGTTTATCGGACAGGTAACGTTATGTTTAACACTGTGATGAAAAACTAAACAAGGAGGCGTTCACGAGGACATCTGCGGATTCAAGGTGATTTCTGATTCATATGAACAACATCCAAACGTTTTAACGGGTTACGCTTTCTTTTCTATCTGTCATACTGAAATACACGTTACACATTGCTCCTACATTTCTCTTATTGCCAACAAATCCTGTAATCTGGGTCAGTTCGTCAGTCTCGCAGTAGTTTCTGACTTCCCGTGTGTTGAAGTCAGAAACAAAAAACAAAACTGTCATTGGCAAAGCCCTCAATTCTATCTCCACGCACGGCAGCTGGATCTTCCCGAGATCACAAAGGCATCATCAAAAAACACTGTGCAACCAAAGCTCTCTGGCGTTCTGTGTTGGATGCTTTCAGAAGAGTGCCTGGAGCTTTCAGTTGGGAACGAAAGTAGCAGCAGCTCCAACAGGGGACCCCAAACTTCCCTTTCCGGGGCCACATTAACCAGCTCTAACCGGGGGATCCTAGGGTCCTGGGTCTTCCCCGAGGCCTCCTCCCAGCTGGACGTGCCTGGAACACCTCCCCTGCGAGGCGCCCAGGGTTCATCCTTACCAGATGATCCTGAACCTGGGTTCAGGTTGTAATCTGGGTCAGTTCGTCAGTCTCGCAATAGTTTCTGACGTCCCGTCTTTGGCTCTCAGGTCCAGAAAGTCATTAAATAAGTCAGAAAGTAATTTCCCAAAACAGCTGCTCACTGAAGTTTTTAACAAACAAATAGGAGGCGGGGAAAAAGCTTTTCAATGGGGGATTAATCCACATTTGGTGCTCCAGTGAGTACTGGTGGCAGCAGGACGGTGTGTGTGTGTGTCAAGATGAACTACAGTCTGTGTGTGTGAGTGTGTTTGTGTGTTCATGGTGATGAAGGAACATGTCGCCCAGTGCAACAGCGTGACTCACTGATGTGTTTTTAACAACAATGGAGGAAGAAGAGGCCGTGACACACACATAATCCTTGTTAGTGAGATTAATTGCGATGAATTCGTGATGGGACAAAAGGAAAACGGAGAATATCGTCAGACTGAGAGGCTCGTTAACGGAGCTGTAACTGGGGAAACAGGCTGCTTTACTTTGGTTCAAACACTATTATTTATACAGTAACATGTAGAGTGTGTGTCACATAGCGTGCAGAGCCACGTCCTCCTGAAGGCTCTGAGATTAAAAAGATGAAGCTCTGGGGACGACACGAGACACTTCACTTCTGTCCCCTCTGTGGAGGCCGAGCTCCAGGTGAAGACTCGGGAGATTAAGAGAATAAGAAGAAGAAGAAGAAGCCTGAATTATTCATGCTCATCCCGTCTGACTGCAGCTGGAATCCTAAAAGAGCCGGAGGAGTCAGACAAGGACGAGCGGGATTACGCTGAGAACCATACATCACTCTGAAAACAGCATCTACATTCAGACCGGCCTTTAAACGCTCCGCTCACAGCTGATTAAACATGGAGGTGAAGGCGTGTTTGGATCCCTCCAGCAGACAGAACACAGATGAAGCGTCTTTGCAGGAGGAGGAGGAAACAGTGCTGCTGTGATACACTGAGCTCAGGTCGTCCTCAGAGAAAAGGAGCCAGTTCTGCCTAAATACAACACACACACGTCCGCACACACATCACACTGCTGGTTTGAACACGACTCGGCCAGACTTTTCTCTGTTCTCTGCTGAGATCGACCGCAACGTTCTGCAGCGTGGAATTAATAAATTAGACGGTAGCAAACTTTCGTTGCTGTTGCCTCACAGCGAGAAGGTTCCAGGTTCGAATCCCGGCTGGGGCCCTTCTGTGTGGAGTCTGCATGTTTTCCCTGTGTCTGCGTGGGTTTTCTCCGGGTTCTCCGGTTTCCTCCCACAGTCCAAAGACGTGCAGGTGTTCGGTTCATTGATGACTCTAAATCACCCGTAGGTGTGAATGGTTGTCTGTCTCTGTTCGTCTCTATGTGTCCTGTGATAGACTGGCGTCCTGTCCAGGGTGGACCCCGCCTCACGCCAGCATTCAGCTGGGATCGGCTCCAGCCCCCCCGCAACCCCGACAGGGACAAGAGGCTGAAGATGAATGAATGAATTAATGATTACTGAATGGGGCTACTGGGCACACCCACAAAACTGCTAAATGACCACAAGAATGCACAAAACAACAAAAAATAACCACAAAGAGACATAAAATTACTATTGTGATGCAAAACGACTGCGGGGGGATGTTGAATGACTGATGATAGACACAAACAACAACATAGACACAAAAGAAATACAACAAATACCCACAAAGTGCTTCAAAATAGATTTTAAATGACCAGAGAGAACCATAGAAATGACATAAACAGACAAAGACATTTAAAATGTCTTAAAACAGATGCAAAATGACAGAAAATAGATGTAAAACCACCACAAAAAGATGCAAAATGAGAGAAAATACATGTAAAACCACCACAAAAAGATGCAAAATGAGAGAAAATAGATGTAAAACCACCACAAAAAGATGCAAAATAAATAAAAACAGATGTAAAACAACCACAAAAAGATGCAAAATGACTAAAAATAGATGCAAAACGACTAAAGCCGATTGAAAGAAAGCACAAAAACACACAAAATAACTGAAATGTATACTATTTTGTTTCGTTGCCTAAGTCGAACCTTGTACGCTAACTTTTCGCGTTGTTTAAATTCACAACAGGTCTCTCCGAGCGTTTAAAAAAATGACGCAAAGCTCACTGCGACCATTTTTACGTTTATTTTTTAGGCTTTCTACGCCTTTATTTTGAAAGTACAGCTGAAGGTTGATAGGAAATGGAGTTGCTGCCACTGCGGCGAGGACATTAATGGCGTAAAAGCGTCTGAAATTAAAGCATCAAAACCAGCCGCTCTGTAAAAGAGTGAAACCGTCTGCAGGAGAAAAGATATTACAAAGACATTCATTCAGAGACGGCGGGAATGAGCTACGTCTTGTTGTTCGCTGCACATCAGTTTAGATCACAGTACTGCTCTGTGCTGGTGTGTGTGTGTGTGTGTGTGTGTGTGTGTGTGTGTGTGTGTGTGTGTGTGTGTGTGTGTGTGTGTGCGTGTGTGTGTGTGTGTGTGTGTGCGTGTGTTATCTGCTGTTTTCCATGATAAACACTGCAGTTGGGAGTAAACTGGAAAGCAGGCAGCCTTGTTTCCAACGTAATTGCTTTATGATAAATTGCAGCCGGTGCAGAGAAACAACGAGGTGCGTTAGTTTTATTTCTTTTTTTAATATTCTCTAAAACAAAAGATGTTTTATTTTGAAATCCTCCTGAGAAATAACAGTCGGGCTCTGACACACGCAGGTGAGCGTTCAGGTGAAGAGACGAAAGCTAAAATGGTGATAATTCAATCAACAATGTCTGGCTCTGGAGGAAGTTAAGGGAGCACTCACACTGTGGCTCCGTACCGTGCCCAAACAGGTTTCACGGCTAAAGTCTGGTTCCTTTGACCAGTGTGAGTGCAACCGTACCGCGTCTATCTGCAGCACGCTTGCCGTCCACGGCCTGTTTGGGAGAGGTGGGCTTTAGTAAAGCACGTTTGCACATGTACGAGCACGAGCGTGCGCACGTGTACGAGCACGAGGCCTACGGCGGCTCTGAGGTCATTTCCTGTGCGCCTGTTGGGACATAGAAAAAAGAAGGAGGGACCATGCGCGGACATTTAAAACAATGGCGGCGAAAGGTTCACGTTGGTGTGATGCGGAGGTGGAGTGTTTACTGCAGATTTGGTCGATGAAAAGATTCAAAAACAGTCGACAAGATGCACAAAAACTCTGAGGTCTACGGAAAGATCTGGAAACAAAGCCACGCATCGCCATGACGTCATCAATGCGTGTGACGTGTTACGGCGTGATGACGTATAGGCAGCAAGAAGCATTCTCCGAGGCCCAGGTAGTGTGAGTACAAACGGGCCTGGAGGGGGGGACAAGGACCCTAAAGCACGGGGCACGGTGCGGAGGCACAGTGGGAGTGCACCAAGTCAATTATAAAAGACAGAGAAATAAGTTCAATTAGATCTCGTCATTGGACATTCTTCTGTTTGATTCTTTGGTTATAGCCACGGTGGCTCTGCAGACGAGACAAACAGCTCTTTACCTTCAGACACAGATCATCTGCCTCCCACCGCTGCTGAAAGATCCTGTCCTCCATCTTTCTTTGGGTCGTTTTTGGGGAGGGGTGGATTCAGTGTGTCTGCAGAGACTGGTAGCATGGATGCTCATGTTTGTTAACAGAAAAGTAGACGTGGATGTGATTTATACTCTCGGGCCAGCTCTCAGAGAACCTTGATATGATCTTGTGGGCCAAATATAATTACACCGCGAGCCACATTTGGCCCACGGGCCTGAGTTTGACACCCCTGATTTAGACCGTCAATGTTTTAATCTGGAACAGACCGGAATCACAAAAGAGGCTTCTCACGAGTCCTGATGATAAAAGTGCTGTTTTTTAAAAGGATCGTGGGAGTATACAGCTCCGCATAACAGCTGTATCCTTTAAAGCAGCCTCTTCATCGACCGTGTGATGGAGGATCAACCTCTCATCGTATACATATCGCTAATTAAATCCTCTACACTTTCTGTACGTCCTTGTAAGCCTGTAAAACCTCCTCGGGGCTAATTGAACGCCATTTGTTCCTCTGATCCTGCTTTTCTAAGCTTTAATGAACGCTCGCTCCTCTGCTCGTGTAAACACAGTGGAGTTCCGCGTCGGTCCGCCCACTCAACGCCGCGTCTGTGTAATTTAATTTGCCTCACAGCGAGGCAATCAGTTCTGCTGTCCTTCATTAGCGGAGGAGCTTGTTTGTGTGAGGCTTCCTCTTTTCTTTTTTGAATAAAGAGATTTTCACGAGCTGGAGGAGGGAGAAGCAACAACGACGCCGCCATCTTTCAACCAAAGGAAGAGGAGAGATGGGAGTCAGAGATGTTGGAGCTCAGAGGACCAAACATCTTCTCCCAGCATCTTCTGGATCACGCTCACTTCAATCTGTAGCTCACTTCAGCACTGTCGCCTCACAACAAGAGGGTTCCTGGTTCGCATCCCTACTGGGGCCCTTCTGTGTGGAGTTTGCATGTTCTCCCCGTGTCTGCGTGGGTTTTCTCCGGGTTCTCCGGTTTCCTCCCACAGTCCAAAGACGTGCAGGTGTTCGGTTCATTGATGACTCTAAATCACCCGTAGGTGTGAATGGTTGTCTGTCTCTGTTCGTCTCTATGTGTCCTGTGATAGACTGGCGTCCTGTCCAGGGTGGACCCCGCCTCACGCCCGATGTCAGCTGGGATCGGCTCCAGCCCCCCCCCCCCCCCCACGACCCCGCAGATGATCCTGAACCACCTCAACTTGCTCCTTTCAACGCAAAGGAGCAGCGGCTCTACTCCGAGTTCCTCACGGATGCTGAACTTCTCCCCCTCTCTCTAAGGGAGACTCCAGACCCCCTCCTGAGGAAACACATTTCACACGCTTGGACCCGCGACCTGGTTCTTTGGGTCCTGACCCAGCTTTCATGACCACAGGTGAGGGTAGGAACCAGGACTGAGCGGTAGATCCAGAGCTTTGCCTTCCTCAGCTCTCTTTTTTCACCAACGGTGCGGTAGAGCGACTGCAGCTCCGCCCCCGCTGCTTCGATTCTCCGGCCAAATTCAGAGACGGGGAGACGGGAGAGCAGGTATCAGAAGAGGTGATGTTTGACTGGGCCCTTGTGATTCTCATGGATGTAAAGACGTGTTAATTATTCTGATGCTTCCCCTCCACTGTGTCAATAACAAATAGATCTTTAATAGATTTGTTTGTGAGCCGATGTTCCCGCGGTCAAAGATGAACTTTTTCCAGCTCAGTTTACGGGTGACTTTTGATCAGAGTTCACAAAACGCTGCCGCAGAGTCACAAAAACAACAGAAACTCACAAAAGACAGTAATGAAATATCATAATCAGTAATCAGCCTCATCATGATGGAAGCACTTCAGCTAAACAGACAATAAGAGAGCTGACGGATGATGAGGTTATGTCTGCGGGATGAGGATTTCGGCTCCGTGAAGAGGCTTTTGAAATAACTGCAGCTGATCAGCCGCTGCGGAGAACGACCGACGGAGAAGAGAGTGCTCCTGGGTGGCAATTATTCAATCAACAAACACACACACACACACACACACACACACACACACACACACACACACACACACAGACACACAGGCTGATTTTAATAAGGGCCAGCAGCGCCCTTGATAGACGTCATTATGTTATTAGAAGCTGTGTTAAATGTGAGTGAACATCTTCCAACACTTAGTTTTCTTCTAACTTTGCAGCGTTTTCAAGTGAGTTAAAGCGTGCGAACTACAGAAACAGACAGTGTGCGTCCTTTACGCCCACTGCTGTATTAAAAAGTCACAGCACAAAGGGAATTAATTATCCGCGTCTGTGGGAGCGACGCAGACGAGTGGATGATAAAAATAAAGTCCAACAGCGTGCGCCTGCACACCTGCCTTCTTCACAATGACCTCGCGCGTATTTGCCTGAAAATCTGTAGCTCACTTCAGTGCTGTCGCCTCACAACGAGAGGGATCCTGGTTCGAATCCCGGCTGGGACCCTTCTGTGTGGAGTTTGCATGTTGTCCCCGTGTCTGCGTGGGTTTTCTCCGGGTTCTCCGGTTTCCTCCCACAGTCCAAAGACGTGCAGGTGTTCGGTTCATTGATGACTCTAAATCACCCGTAGGTGTGAATGGTTGTCTGTCTCTGTGCGTCTCTATGTGTCCTGTGATAGACTGGCGTCCTGTCCAGGGTGGACCCCGCCTCACGTCCGATGTCAGCTGGGATCGGCTCCAGCCCCCCCCCCCCCCCGCGACACCGACAGGGACAAGCGGTTGAAGATGAATGAATGAATGAAAGCATCAGTGTGTTTCGGATTGTAGCTCCAATGCCGATCTTTGTGTCTTTCCTCTCTTGTTTTCCTCTTAAAACTCAGAGGAGCACTTGCGATGTGTCAAAATGCGCATGATGAAGTAGAAGAAGAAGAAGAAGAAGAAGAAGAAGAATAATTACTTGCACACATGCACAAACAGGACCTATATACATGCAATTAATGGAGAGATGTCAGAGCGAGGGGGCTGCCAAATGGATCAGCGCGCGGAGCATTTGTGAGTTCGGTGCTTTGCTCAACAGCACCACATGACCTGGCACCTCTCCAGCCACCAGTCCACGCTACACGCTATTTCTGTCAAGCCATCTCGCGTATAATTACAAAGCATTTCATGATTGTTGCGTGTCATTTCACGCCATGTAGTCTCAATTGACTTGTATAGTGCAGAGATGGCGTTGTCATTTGACACACAAATGTCTTTGAGGGAAAACCCACGTGTTCGTATTTCTCCGCCGCCTTGCGGAGAAATACGAAGTGGTGGAGCTTTCTGTCAGAGGGTTGTTTTTAAATCAATATTTCATGTGAAGGATGGCTGAAATGACGGGCGTGAAATGACACGTGAAAAGCTTAATATGCGTAGACATGCACACGAAAAGTCATGAAAGTCATGAAAAGTGGCGTGCTATTTATACGCCCTCCCATGAGACCAAGTAGTTCACACACAGGGACTCGAACTGCCGCCCCCTGAAAGCCATCACTCCTCTGAATGCTCAAGGTCTTCAGTTTGTTGTAAAGTTTCCTGAGGCTGTGGAGTCCATCATAAACGTCTAAACGCATCTGAAATACCCGACTCGTAGTTCACCGTTAGCCTTGGGGAGGGCGGCGAACTTCGTAGGCTTAACTAGTCTAAGAGATCAAGACTAATCTAGCAGCACATTTACTGTTAGACTGGTATAAAACACTTAAGACCGGTCAAAAATATTAGGAATGAGCGTGAGGGATTGATTCCTCGAGTAGCCCTCGCTTTCAAATGAACTCCATTGGTAAACGACGGCACTCTAGTTTCTTTGCACCTCCGTCTTCTGCGCTTGACCCGAGACACGAACACGAACACCACCACGCACGTCTGTGTGAATGACTGGAACCTCGACTCTGAGATATGCACTATATAAATCAAAGCCATGATAATAAAATGGCGGGCAGCGTTGTAGACTGCGGTCGTCCATGAGACACTAAAGACGTCCCAGAGTGTGGACGGAGATCTCCAGCCATCGGTTTGACAGATGAGAGAAATTGAAGACGCTTTCACTTTCATCTCATCTCATCTTCATCCGCTTATCCGGGGTCAGGTCTCGGGGGCAGCAGCTTTAGCAGGGGACCCCAAACTTCCCTTTCCCGGGCCACATTAACCAGCTCTAACTGGGGGATCCCGAGGCGTTCCCAGGCCAGTGTGGAGATCTAATCTCTCCACCTGGTCCTGGGTCTTCCCCGAGGTCTCCTCCCAGCTTTCACTTTCACTTTCAGTATTTCAGGATGTCCGTCGGGGCGTTTAACGACTCGCTCACTCCTGATATTCACCCCACATGTTTGTGTCCAGTGCTCGACACTGCCCCCACGATTTCCAGTGGTACTGCAGCATCTGATCCGTATCGGTGCGCATCAGCTCGCAGGATACGTACAGAAATACGGACAAAGTGAATGCAGAGTGCGGAGAGAAGGCTCCGTCCGTATCCGCTTTCTAATGTAGAGCGTAAATGAGCCTTTACACACAGCGCTCTACTAAACTACCTTTATAAATGACACGGGAGCAGCAGCAGCCCTGTGTTGTATGTGGGTTACACCTGCATGAAATGAAAACTCAAGTACAAAGCTTAAACCGACCGGCACACAGTCACATCTGTCCTCACCGTGGTGGTCTTGACTCGGCCTCCTGGTTGCGTGCAGGTCCAGCCCGACTGATTGACCAGGAGATCACAACCTTCGTCATCCAAACACGGAGACATCTCGCACCACTGTCGAGTCCACACGATGCGAACTGAGGAGGAGAGAAGAGATGAGATTAAATCACTCTGAAATGTCACTGTTTTAAAGATTTAACACCACGTAGAAGCCAGAAACAAACACTTCTCAGATAAATTACATGTCTCAGGGTGTCGTTATCTCGCTGCTCGACGGAGTAGTTTATTTTTTGAGTGATGTGTTTTTCCTCCTCAACGTACACGAGTATTATTTAAGATGGATGTTTTGAAAGACTGTTTATACATTATCATTGCATCTTTATAATAATTAATGTCCCTGTAGGATTATAAAAAAGTAAACGTATACAGTTAAATACAGAATATCATGATGATTAACGTCAGTGAGTTGATATGAAAGTATGTGAGTTGACGAAGGAAGAGAAAGATGGTATTGCAGATTATTAAAGTCTATTTTTAGCAAAAAGGAAACTGAGAATAAACTCATAATAATAATAATTACCACCTTAAAACATGTACGTAACGTCAGACGAACATGACCTACCGCCTTAAAACATTAAAGTAGTGTTAGACGAACATGACCTACCACCTTAAAACATTAAAGTTGTGTTAGACGAACACGACCTACCACCTTAAAACATGGAAGTAACGTTAGACGAACATGACCTACCACCTTAAAACATGGAAGTAACGTTAGACGAACACGACCTACCACCTTAAAACATGGAAGTAACGTTAGACGAACACGACCTACCACCTTAAAACATTAAAGTTGTGTTAGACGAACACGACCCACCACCTTAAAACATTAAAGTTGTGTTAGACGAACATGACCTACCACCTTAAAACATGGAAGTAACGTTAGACGAACATGACCTACCACCTTAAAACATGGAAGTAACGTTAGACGAACACGACCTACCACCTTAAAACATTAAAGTAGTGTTAGACGAACATGACCTACCACCTTAAAGCATTAAAGTAGTGTTAGACGAACATGACCTACCACCTTAAACATGTAAGTAACGTTAGACGAACATGACCTACCACCTTAAACATGTAAGTAACGTTAGCCGAACATGACCTACCACCTTAAACAAGTAAGTAACATTAGACGAACTTGACCTACCACCTTAAACATGTAAGTAACGTTAGACGAACTTGACCTTAAACATGTAAGTAACGTTAGACGAACATGACCTACCACCTTAAATATGTAAGTAACGTTAGATGAACACGACCTACCACCTTAAAACATGTTAATAACGTTAGCCGAACATTACCTACCACCTTAAACAAGTAAATAACATTAGCCGAACATGACCTACCACCTTAAAACATGTAAATAACGGTATACAAACATGACCTACCACCTTAAAACATGTAAGTAACGTTAGATGAACATGACCTACCACCTTAAACATGTAAGTAACGTTAGACAAACATGACCTACCACCTTAAAACATGTAAGTAACGTTAGATGAACATGACCTACCACCTTAAACATGTAAGTAACGTTAGACGAACATGACCTACCACCTTAAAACATGTAAGTAACGTTAGACGAACATGACCTACCACCTTAAACATGTAAGTAACGTTAGACGAACATGACCTACCACCTTAAAACATTTAAGTAGTGTTAGACGAACATGACCTACCACCTTAAAACATGGAAGTAGTGTTAGACGAACATGACCTACCACCTCAAAACATGTAAGTAACGTTAGACGAACATGACCTACCACCTTAAACATGTAAGTGACGTTAGACGAACATGACCTACCACCTTAAACATGTAAGTGACGTTAGACGAACATGACCTACCACCTTAAAACATTAAAGTTGTGTTAGACGAACATGACTTACCACCTTAAAACATTAAAGTAGTGTTAGACGAACATGACCTACCACCTTAAACATGTAAGTGACGTTAGACGAACATGACCTACCACCTTAAAACATTAAAGTAACGTTAGACGAACATGACCTACCACCTTAAACATGTAAGTAACGTTAGACGAACATGACCTACCACCTTAAACATGTAAGTGACGTTAGACGAACATGACCTACCACCTTAAAACATTTAAGTAGTGTTAGACGAACATGACCTACCACCTTAAACATGTAAGTGACGTTAGACGAACATGACCTACCACCTTAAAACATTTAAGTAGTGTTAGACGAACATGACCTACCACCTTAAAACATGGAAGTAGTGTTAGACGAACATGACCTACCACCTTAAACATGTAAGTGACGTTAGACGAACATGACCTACCACCTTAAAACATTAAAGTAGTGTTAGACGAACATGACCTACCACCTCAAAACATGTAAGTAACGTTAGACGAACATGACCTACCACCTTAAACATGTAAGTGACGTTAGACGAACATGACCTACCACCTTAAAACATGGAAGTAACGTTAGACGAACATGACCTACCACCTTAAAACATGGAAGTAACGTTAGACGAACACGACCTACCACCTTAAAACATTAAAGTTGTGTTAGACGAACATGACCTACCACCTTAAAACATTAAAGTAGTGTTAGACGAACATGACCTACCACCTTAAAACATGGAAGTAACGTTAGACGAACACGACCTACCACCTTAAAACATTAAAGTAGTGTTAGACGAACATGACCTACCACCTTAAAACATTAAAGTAGTGTTAGACGAACATGACCTACCACCTTAAAACATTAAACTTGTGTTAGACGAACATGACCTACCACCTTAAAACATGGAAGTAACGTTAGACGAACATGACCTACCACCTTAAAACATGGAAGTAACGTTAGACGAACATGACCTACCACCTTAAAACATTAAAGTTGTGTTAGACGAACATGACCTACCACCTTAAAGCATTAAAGTAGTGTTAGACGAACATGACCTACCACCTTAAAACATTAAAGTAGTGTTAGACGAACATGACCTACCACCTTAAAACATTACACTAGTGTTCGACGAACATGACCTACCACCTTAAATATGTAAGTAACGTTAGATGAACATGACCTACCACCTTAAAACATGTAAATAACGTTAGCCGAACATGACCTACCACCTTAAAACATGTAAGTAATGTTAGATGAACATGACCTACCACCTTAAACATGTAAGTAACGTTAGACGAACATGACCTACCACCTTAAACATGTAAGTAACGTTAGACGAACATGACCTACCACCTTAAACAAGTAAATAACGTTAGCCAAACATGACCTACCACCTTAAAACATGTCTGTAACGTTAGACGAACACAACCTACCACCTTAAAACATTAAAGTAGTGTTAGATGAACATGACCTACCACCTTAAAACATTAAAGTTGTGTTAGACGAACATGACCTACCACCTTAAAACATGGAAGTAACGTTGGCG